>NW_017728918.1:107832093-107861788 GCF_001723895.1 Crocodylus porosus | reverse complement strand
CTTTACTAGCCGCAGCATCGCATTGCAGGCTCGTGTTTATCTTGTGGTCAATGAAGACCCCCAAGTCTCCTTCTCCTATAGCGCTAGCCAGCGTAGCATTGCTGAGCCTATAAGGATGCTGCAGGTTTTTCTTCCCAAGGTGGAGAACCTTGCATTTTTCAGTGTTCAATACCATCAGGTTCTCGTCCGCCCATTTGCTGAGCTGGTCCAGGTCAGCCTGGATCACCAGCTTGTCTTCTGGCGTGGATGCTTTGCCCCAAAGTTTGGTGTCATCAGTGAACTTGGCCAGTCCACTTCTGACTCCAATGTCCACATCATTAATGAAGATGTTGAGCAATATAGGTCCAAGGACAGAGCCTTGGGGGACCCCACTAGTCATAGGACACCATGATGAGTGACTGCCATCAATTACAACCCTCTGGGTCTGACCATGGAGCCAATTTCCCAACCAAAGGATCGTGGTGGACCCAAAGCCACAATTGGCCAGTTTTGCCAAGAGGTGATCATGGGATACCAGATCGAAGGCTTTTTTGAAGTCAAGATATATGACATCAATCTCTTCTTCCTTGTCCAGCTGATAGGTCACCTGGTCGGAGAAGGAAATGAGATTGGTCAAGCAAGAACTACCCACAACAAACTCATGCTGGCTATCCCTTAGGATGTTAGTGTTGGACAGTCCATTAAGGTTAGCCTTTTTAATAAACTTTTCTAAGATCTTCCCCAGGATAGAAGTCAGGCTGATGGGTCTATAGTTAGCCGGATCCACTCTCCTCTCTTTCTTGAAGATAGGCACCACATTGGCCTTCTTCCAGTCTTCGGGCACTACACCAGAGCGCCAGGAGTTTTCAAAGATCCATGCCAGGGTCTGGGCTATGACGCTTGCCAGCTTCTTGAGTACCCTGGGGTGTGGATTGTCAGGGCCGGCTGACTGGAAGGTATCCAGCTTCTCAAGGTGTTCGTTCATGAGGTCAGCATTAATAGAGGGCAGGGGATCTCCCCCACCCGGACCTCCCTGTCCCATAGCGGGCATGGGCATCCCATGGGACTGATGAAAGCCTGACACAAAGTACCGATTTAATAGGTTGGCTTTTTCCTGGGTGTCAGTCATCAGTTGCCCCATCTGGTTCAGCAGGGGTCCAATGCTCTACCTCTGGCTCCCCACATATCTGAAAAAGGACTTTTTATTGTCCTTAATGCTTGAAGCTAGTTGAAGTTCAGTTGCAGCCTTGGCTTTCCTGGTTTGCTCCCTACAGGACCGGACCAGTGAAGAATAATCCTCCTTGGAGGTGAATCCCATCCTCCATCCTTTGTAGGCTTTTCTTTTTAGCCGTAGGGGGGTCTGCTAGGTCCCTGGAGAGCCAGGGGGGCTGCTGTGCCCTCTTGCTGCCTTTCCTTCGAGATGGAATTGACTTAGCTTGTGCATTGAGGATCGGTCCCTTGAGGGGCAACCACCCTTCTTGAACTCCCCTCTCCCTGGGGTCATGGTCCATTAGGGCCTCACCGACAAGCCTCCTGAGCTTGTCAAAGTCAACTTTTCTGAAGTCAAGGACTTCCGTGTTGCTGACTGACTTGCCAGCTTTACGGTGGATGGTGAAGGTCGCTGTCACCCAGCTTCCCATCAATCACTAGGTCACCGATTAGGTCACCCCCTATAGCCAGTACCAGGTCGAGCAGCGCTTTGCCTCTTGTTGGCCCATAGACTTCTTGAGTCAGGAAGAGGTCATCCACGCACGAGAGGAAGGTTTGCAACCGCTTGGATTTTGCTGAGTGGTCCTTCCATGAGATGTCTGGGTAATTGAAGTCACCTTCAAGGGAGGTGGGAGGAAGTGCAAAAATTTATTGAGCAGCATGTGCCCCCACAGCTGGGCAGGAATGGGCCTTTCACACACAGAGGAATGCATTGGTGTTGTCAGCAATGTTGTCCACCATTGTAGAGGGCAGGGACATGCATCACAGCCACAGGTAGCTCTCCAGGCAGTGGCAGAGAGTGTGGGGATTGCTCTCCAGGCAGTGGCAGACAGTGTGGGGCTTAAAGCTCAGGGTCCCACACCAGGTTCACAGGTACACCTGGGGCACCATTGCAATCATCAGAGGCAGGGCATATGAGTTAGTCCATGCAAATAGCTCCTTGCAGTACACCCAGGACACTCTCAGGAGGGGCACACTTGAGGCACAGTACCAGTGCAGTGGGAGGCTGGCCCCAGGGCAACTGGGAGGAGGGTGGGGGCTTCACCAGCTCCATTCCACACTTGGCTAGGAGTCCCTTGCCCCCTAAGTCTGGGCACCATGGGTTTGGCAGCAGTATAGGAGACAGGCTAGTGTGCAGGAGGACAAAGGAGGTGGGGCATGGCTCTGGAGCTTCAGTGCCAGGTGCCACCAGAAGCCAGGCCTGAGCCAGTCTGGGTGCATAGCAGGGGAGGCATGCTGCCTGTGGCCAGCACCCAGTGGTGGGGATGTGGGGCTTGGCTGGTGGCCACCTGTGCCTGGGCCTGCCATGCCAACTTACCATGGTCCCTGGGCAGCCATTCATGCATGATCCCCAATCTGAGGCCCCCTGGTATTAAGCATCTTATCTCACAAATGTTGCAAACTATCCTAAACAACTTCTTTCTCCTGGTTCTATAGGAGCTATAGTTGCATGCAGCAGAGAGGTACCAGTTGGCAGCCAGGATGCACCTTCAGGGTCACCACCAATCTCATCTGGTCCTCTGTATATTCACTAGCTCTGGTAGTGCAGGACACAGGACACGACCCAGTTGCCAGACCAGCTGGTCACAGTGGTCAAGGAGTGGCAGGTGGACTCATGGGCCCGGTGCCTGGAGGATATCACCCATGAGTGGGAGAAGAACACACAAGAGCAGGAGAGGGGAGCCTGCAAAGTGGTCAGTGATGCACATGAGGTGGCAAGGGTTTGGGGGAACTAGGTGTTCAGGGACAGGCTCCTGGCTCTGGAGAAGAACCTGGAGGCCCAAGAGTGGCAGGCTTGCATGGTGGCCAGGGCAGTGGAGGCCATGGAGGAGGGCCACTGGGTGCTAGACACCATCCTAGCTCTGGTGGTCACCTTAACATCACCTGCTACCCTGAACCTGGCCCCAACCCCACCTGCCCCCTAGCAGCTACCTGCTGCCCAGCAGCAGCCCCCTTCCCCCAGCTTGGGCCTGGGCTGAGGCGCAGCAGTGTCTCCACTAGCCAGATGTTGCTGCTATAGATCCCACCCTGGGACCCCTGCCACCCGGGCCCCTTGCCTAGTACCAGCCCTGCCGCTCAACCTGGCTCCATGTGGACCCAAAGCAGGAGCTGCCTGCAGTGGGGCCAGGACCATGCGTGGAGCCTGCTGGCAAGGTCTATTGACCTCAGGAGAGGGAGCTGGCTCAGCAGAGCAGTGTCTGCCATTGCCTCTGGGAGAATCCCCACCTGTCAACCACACTGTGGTGTGCAGATCCACAAGAGTATGGCCAGAGGCCAGTGTACTGGGCTCTTGTCCTCAGACTCTGCCCCCTGGCTGCCCCCACCCCACTTCTCCCCACCCCAGGAGGGCACACACACATTACAGGACATAGTCTTTATGACGAAGAAGTTGCTTTATTAGTGGAGGGGCTTTGTGGGAAGGGGGTGAGAGGGGGGGCTCTGTGGGTTGGGAAGGAGGGGAGATGGGGTGTGGTGTGGGGGAGGAAGGGGAAAGAGTTATATTATGGGGGAGGGAAGGGAGAGGGAAGTTTGTGTGTGTGGAGGGGAATAAAGTGCTTTTCTGAGAACTGTCTGCAGTGAGCATGGTGCTGGGTGTGTGTGGTGGGGCTGGGGTCCATGTCCAGCCATCCAGGTAGACTACAGTAGAGAGTGCAGAATGGAGGTGCTCTCCCACCAGCACCTCTCGCACCCCCAGCTGGTGGGAGAGCAGCTCACCTGGGGCCTTGGTGGTGTGCGTGTGTGTGGGGGTGCACTGCTATCACTGCCACCACAGCTGACACTCCCAGTGCCAGGCATCCTCTGCCCACTGTGCCTCCTCCAAACAGGCCTCATGGAAGAGCTTCCTCTGTGCCTAATAAATGTTATGCAGCTGCAATGATGACCCTTGGGATATTCACCTTGGACACCTCAAGCTGGGTGATGAGAGTGTGCCCGCATCCCTTGAGGCAGCCAAAGGCACACTCCACCAGTGAACAGGTCCAGCCCAGGCACCTGTTGAAGTGTGCTCAATAGGGATTCAGCTGGCTGGTGTAGGGCTGCATGAACCAGAAGAGTAGCAGGTAGGCGGGGTCCCCAATGAGGAGGGGTGGGAACACCACTGCCCTCAACTGACAGTCTGGGACCCTAGGTGTGAAACACCTGCCATCCTCCAGGGCTGGCAGGGTGGAGTTGTGCAATACATGCGAATTGTGGGTGCTGCCTGCTCAGCCGGCACTCACATTAGTGAAGGCAATGTAGTGGTTGACAACAGCCTGGAGCACAACAGAGTGGAAGACCCAAAAGCTGTAGCAGGAGTGGTTGCCATGGGGTGGTGAGGTGACAGGGATGTGAGTCCCATCCAGCACCCTGATGTATTGAGGGAAGTCCAGGGCAGAGGTGACTGTGTGTAGCACCATCTGCATGGCTTGCCACCCCTCATAGGCTGCTGACTGGCACGATAGTTTGTTGTGTGATCAGCCATTGAAAGTGTTCTACAGGTGTGCACTGATAGAAGTGATGGCTGCAGAGCACTTTAAAAATGCCTGATTGCATGTCAATCTGCACCCTTATTATATGTAGGTTCAGATAAAGGCACTCCACAGTGGAGGAGTGGAAGGGAGTGGGGGGAGCTCATTCTGGGGGTTACCCAGCTGGCACTGGACAGTGGGGCAAGTGGATTGAGGAACAGCACCGGGAGAGTGGCTGCAAGGACACAGCTGCTTTAAACTGCAGCTCATTTCCCAACTCCCAGGACCCAACAGTGAATGTCTGTTGGGTCCCAGGGATAGCTGTAATTCATGGCACTTCCTGCAAAGTGCCATGAGCTACAGCGGGGTACTGCACTTCTGTCTATACCTACAAGGATCTGTGATTCTAGCTAGCTTAAGGTCGTTTTCTTTCTGGCCTAACTACCTTAGAATCATCCGGACATGGTCTTTAGCCTTCTGTGCTCAGGGCTGGAACAGTTTTCTTGGTTTAACATGTGAAAGGAATGACAGGACTGTTACTCTGGAGAAAAAGAAGTAAACGTTGTGGTTTCTTGGATCATTTACGTAAACATATTGTTCTTATGGAGGCTACATTGCTTCAGCATACAGGAGGCTGTTAGGAATGGCTAGATTACAGAAATGGACTACAGTTGCATCTCCTTTTCAGCCTAGTAATAAGGAGCAAGAGAACAAGAATATGGCCAGGAGTAAGAAAAATGGAGATTTAAAATATACATATATTTTAAAATAACTGTTGTGGTATTAAAAGACCAAGTCATTTTTACAGAGGCTTTTAACAGTTATCAACAATTCTTTAGAAAACAGCCACAGTTTACATGTGCAGCCAGTTGCTTTCTAATTGCTACAGCAGGCTACCACTGGGAAGAACAAAGGAAATATTTAGCACATCGTAAATTCTTCTGCAGCCCTGTGGAGTGGCTGGAGTTCAGATTACACATTTATAACCAACATTTGAGAGCAATTTCTACATCACTTTGAGAAAGTGGGTGGGGAAGCTGTGCAATGCTATTTCTTCAAACGCTCAAAGAAATGTGTGAAGAAACTTGGTTTCAGAATTCTATTCAGCTTGTCCTTTGATTCAAGCTCATAAAGTACTACGCCTCTTTCAAAATACTGTAATAATAGGTATATAAAAGGTACATAAAATTGAAATTATATATGCAAAGTTAGTATTACTGTATATGTTATTGTTATTATTCTTATAATTATTTACTTGCAGCCATGCCATCATGTTATATAATCCCATAAAATCTCAGAAACTAAGCAGGTTCAAAATTGGTCAATTGGTGTATGGACTAAAGTCAATGAGCATTATAAGGCATTTATAGATGTGCTCAGGGGGAGGGAGGGCAGCAGGGCAGGCACTTTCATTACCATGACTTGTGTTAGAAAGCTGTGCTAATTAAAAGACAGCCTGCAGCATCATGTGTATCAGCATCCATATGCTGAAAAAATGGTGGTGGGGTGCTTTGAACTAAAGCTCATTGAACCACCTTTAGTTTAAAGTTCCCCACTGCCATGTTTTAGTATGGGGATGCTGATACACATGATGCTGGAGTCTGCTGGAGCACATTGGAGCAGCCTCCCTGCACGTATCCCATAGATGCTACAGGAGCCAATAAATGCTACAGGAAGTAGTGCTGGGTATTAAGTAGGTAAAAATATTCTCAGTCGCTGCTGAAATACTGTTTTTGACCATTGTTAGGGGACACTGTCATTTGAATGAGATGAGGAAAGTAAAGGCTCTATCAGCTCTACAAAATTCTACAATTAAAAAGTTTGCTATGGCCAAATACAGAATTGGTAACAACTTTTCAAATGTATTATGTTCTTAGCTGAGAATTCATCTTTTGGATTTTTTTTTTTGTATTAGGTGATTAGCCAGAACCATTTGGAGACAAAAGAGGTAAAAGTTTTTTTGGATTTTTCTTTATTTAAAAGCCCTTCAAACATTATTTCAATTTCTGCAAGCTTGAAAAAATAGATACTTTAATTTTACAAAAATGTAAATACAACTTTTCCATGCTCATTATTTACATTCACAGTTCTTGGAGCTTAAAATGCCTAGACTACCTCCACAAAAATTGGTTCATATATTTGAATATTTGAAAAAAATATTCAGTATTTGAAAAAACAAACCGTATGGAGACAAGATTTCATTTCTTACCTGCTCTATTTTCTGACATATGTCATTTTAAATATAAACTCAGTTACATTTACAAATTTATGCTGTTCTTTACAATGAAAGCGATGTAAAATATACAATAAGGATAAATATTTTGTTTTCACAAACCCCCCCCAAAAGCCAAAACATTAAAATTTGTTTAATTATTTTAAAATACCATTGTAGTCAAACTATGTGTTAGTTCAGCCCATTAAAATATGGGCAATTAATAGAAATGCAGTAGTCAGAAAATGAAGATTACATCTATAAAATGAAATGCATAGTATGAATTAAGGGACATCTACAGGATATGTATTATATAATAATGAAAGAGTGTTAAATACTACTTTGATTCTTTAAAAATGAAATAACTAGAAAAGTAATATATCCTATAGGTGCTAAATTGCTATGCAGAAGTAAGTGCCGTCTAGGGGAGTGACATTACTAAGTAGTCCAGAGAACTCTGTACAAATAAAGCAATGTGAAAAGATTAGCTCATGCCAACCAGGACTTCCCACTCTAAGTAAATATAATGTAATATAGAGCCAGTGGTCTGGTGCGCTTCTGTTACTAATATTTTTCTTTCATCAAAATGATGTAAATGTATGTGAGCCTTAAAAATTAGTTTTGTGACAAGAAGAATATGAAACATGTATAATTATAGGGACTTCCCCCTAAATCCTTGTCTTTACTGTGGAATTGAAATATAAACAGTCATACCAGGCATGAAGCCACGAGTGAATGATGGCTCCTGAGTCTGTGGGGGGGCACAATTTGTGGGCAGACCCAGGGGTGGGCCAAAAGCCCCATATCCACTCCAGCTCAGTGTGCACAGCAAAAAAACTGCCCCATCCTGAGCAGTGCCAAGATGGGGGCCAATCTCAGGGGGGCACATGCTCCCCCATATTCCCCTACCAGTCACCTGTGCCTGAAGCATTAAGCAGATCTCTATTTTTATTTATTTCCCCCCTCTTTCTGTCTCATAATTTCCCCTCCCCACTCACATTACTCTTCTTCTATGGTTTCTTCCAGTAAATAAATGGAATATTTCAGCTGTGAATAACAATTAATTTTCTTTCACTTACCAAAAAGGACTGCACAATTAATTCACACATGCAGCATTTATAAATTACAGATCCCATGACTATGGCAGAAACTTGATAAGCATACTTAAAGGTGAGGTGACTTTAAGTTAGGTGTAAAATGCTCTGCCAAGACTGATTGCCTTTTATAATTTCAAAGTGTAAAATTTTCCCAGCATATGCCACCACAGCCCACTGTTACAGCTAAGCTATTTCTCCAGCAGTCAACTTATCCAAAGGGCATTCTGTAAATACATGTACTTTTATAGTTGCCCAGTCTGGATTTCTATGTTTAAACCCCCCACCACCAAGATCAAAATGTTACAGAAATATGGAGACTGGAAAACTGGACACTAAGGGCCTGCTCCCATTCTCTGCCATTGACTTCAGTGAAACAAGGATGAGGCCAGATAAGATGGACACAACTGGAATATTATCCTTTACTTTACCATCCATGCTTCACCAAGCTATCTTTCTTCCTCAGTATCTAGTGCCATGGTGTTTATCAGTATAAAGCCCAATCCTGCTTCCATTCTTCATGGAGTTGCCCCATTGACTTCAGAAGAACTGTACACTTAAGAAAGATAAGAGCATTTGGCCTTTGGTGATGATTAATTTTTAAACTAGATAATTAAGATCTATATAGCGTACTAACTTTCATGAACACCTCCCAACACTGTCCATCCCCTCCACCCTTTCCCCCCACTTCCTATTACTTTTCCCAACTTTTACATTCAAACCACTCACTCCACTTTATACACTGCTCTACACTGTCCTTTAACAGCATCTGATGAAGTGAACTCAGATTCAGGGAAGCATGTGCTCTATATACTGTATTTACTTGAATATCAGATGAGTTTTTTCCCCCACTCAGCCTGGGGGAAAAAGCCTCCTCTTATTACGTTCACATACAAGTAAACCTCATTAAATACATTTTCTATCATTAAATTGCTGCCAAAAGCAGCATGTGCTCAGTAATGCAAACCAACCATGAAGTTGGTTAATTGAGCCAGCAATGAGCTTGACTATAAAACACATAACCCATATTGAGAAAACATATTGACGGCACCTTTTGGGGGTTTTTCGGCTCTTAACAATATGGGTGGGTGTTTCCTCCACATGGAATTGGCACCAGACCTGGAGGTAGTGCAATACCAAGAAAGCACCAGGAGGGCCAGAATCAACCCTGAAACCCTCCCCTTGGGTGTCTACATGAGACACTTTACTGCACAGTAGAGCAAATTACTGCACACTAAGCATCATCATCTGTATGTGCAGACCCTTACTACACAGTAATTTTCTCTATTCAGCAGTTAATTTGCTTCTTGCATTTGCAAATGCAGATAGCCCCTACACTGTCAAGTAGTTACTGTGCAGTATGCCACATGAGAAAACTTGCTCCTGGTCAGCAGGGGTCAGGAAATTGTCCCTTCTCCAGGAGCTGCCTGGTGTTGGGGTGGGCTCTGGTGATGGAGCCCAGGTGGGGACAATGTCCTCCAGCCCCAGCAGCAGGGAGCTCCTAGCTCCACATCTGTGATCACCCAGCTGGGGGTTCGCTACTAGCTACCTCACTGGAAAATCAGGTAGGAGGCTAGGACCTGCCCTTCCTCTGCAACATTTTCCAAGGCACTGCCCGCAATAGGGAACCTGGGCTGGGAGCTCCCTGTTGCTCAGGTAAGGGGAAATTGTCCCTGCCCAGGCTGTGCCACTGAAACCTGCCCTGGCACCAGGCAACTTCTGGGGACAGGAAGCAATCTTCCAACTCCTGCCAGGAGATAGCTGTTTCCTGGCTCCGTGCTCCCTGCCAGCCCCTACACTAGGACCCTGGCAGCTTCAGTGTGGGTAGAGCAGGATTAGAGCATCTGCTTCCAAATGCCCACTCATGTAGATGCCTGCCTAGGATGGGTTTACTCTGAAGTAAATTACTCCAGACTAAACCCATCCAGCAGCATTTGCACATGTAGACATGACTCTTGGTGCCAAAAATGCTTGATCTTAGCTAAAAGGCTGAGATGCTGAGCCTATCACAAGGGCAAATCAGTACAACTCACCTGAGTAAAATATAGGGTAGTGCCCATTGCACTCAATCTCCTCAGTGCTGACTCTTTTTCTAGTCATAGTGAGCCACTACATCGAATACATTTTGACTTCCTCTTCTGAGCTGTGCCTTTCTTTCCTATTTCTAGTGATTCCTGTTTCTTCACCAGCCTTAATCTGTTGACTCTGCTGGAGCTCAGCCCAATCAACTATATGGTAAATTATGAGCCTTTTGGCTTTGGACTAATATTATGCATAGTTTGTACAATATATAATTAGGTACAAAAGTGCTGCTTGTGGTGTACCTATGCAAAAATTTGCAGCAGTTTCAGAACAGGTAAAATACATCAGTGTTGGTTAAGTTGATAAAGGACCCAGAGTACAAAGTCAGTGTTTTCAGAGTTTCTTCTCACTTCTATGTGTACAGGAAGAGCAGGGTCTGCCAATAATGGGGGGGGGGGATGGACTGCAGTGGGAAGAAGTTGCGGGGGGAGAGGCACTCAAGGGAGCAACTTGAGCTCCCAGATTTATTTCCCCTGATGTAGCAGTGAATGGAGGACACATTCAATGTAAACCTCCAATAATTAGATTCTATACCTGGAAAATTATAACAAATGTTTCAATTTTCCATATATGGAATGTAATTATTGGTGGGTTATCTTCAAGTAAATACAGTACATATTACTTAATTAATCTATAAGGTGCAGATCTACTCTGCCTGACTCCCAATTAACATACCCACCTCACCATGATTACTTTTTGTCAACCACGGCTTCTGTATTCTCTCCACTGGTAAAATTTACCTTTGAGTTTGGCTCTAGATTTGTGAGCCCTCTGCAAAATAAGGTGTGTGGAATTCCATCCTCATCCCTTATATATGCATAAGATAAAGTGATCTCTCTTTCCAGTCATGAAATAGGGCAGCAAGATTAAAACTCAAAAGATCAGTGTAGCAATTACCCAGTAATTGCAGCTGCAATATATACACAAACATGTTCTACATCTATGGATTATGGGGATTTATACATAATATATACATACATAATATATGTGTGTGTGTATGCATCAAATATGTGCTGATGTTGGAAAACTGGAGCAGGAAAATAATTTGCAAATTTTTGCCTTGATCTTTGGTTTTATTAAATCACCTCTCCTTTTCCTTTACTGGGGTGACAAAACACACACACAAATAAAATATGAAAGTAGACAGGATTTGACTTTATATAACAAGTTGATAAGCACCTTATAAATACCAGAAATAGATACAAAGAAATCTTAGATCTGCTTCTGCATGAATGAAAATGTAATAAAAAAAAATTACTGTGGCCTGGAGTTGAATGTCTCTTGCTTCATCTTACAGCTATGAAGGTTCTTGTCACTCTAGCCAGCTGATTTGTGTGCACCAGAAGTCTTTGAGCTTCCACCTGTTAAGAATCACTGTGGAAAGCTGATAGGAGATACAAGAGAGCAAGTCAATGTACACAGAGGTAAATCACAAGCTACTTAGGAAAATAAATTTACTCTCCACTGTGATCCACTCATTGCAAAGCCAGATACATTTCCTGATGAGAGTCCTGGTTGGTCAAACAGCTGGCTGGTGAGTCACAAACATGGCTAGTGTGCAGGCCCTTTAGAAACATTGGACCTTGTCTGTTCATATAAGTTTCAGAGGCCTAAAGTCACCATTGTCTACATATTAACACTCATCCATTATTCCCATTCCCCCAAACCAAAGAACATCTTAAAATGCTTTTATGTCCTGGCACAGCCTGTGTTATAAAACTACCCAAATGCTATGCCCAATGATGAGCATGCAATTCTGGCATTAGAAGCAAGATACTTCAAACTACTGAGACAAGTATTATACACACTTGAAGTTCTAACTGTCTTAAATGTGATCAAAACATTGCCTTCTAAAAAATAAGTTTGTAAGATCCAAAAATCAGGAACTGGATGGATTTTAGGCTTAGGAATGAAAAGTACGCATATTTTAAACCCAACGTGTTTCAAAACCATCTTTTCCTCTTACCAACGAATATGAGGAGTGTTCACTGAAGTATTTGATGACATCACTGACACCTAAAACAGGGCAGGAAAATGCCCTGGTTTAGGTGTCACTGATGTCATCATCTGTTGCAGTGGAAACATAACTCTGAACTTAAGCTTTGGCAGGTAAATTGAGGAGGAGTTGCTTTTAAAATATTTTGTTTTAAAGTGTAATCTTTAAGTCTAGACACAGATTCTGTTAATGATTTGGTATTGCAAATGGTTTGGGTTTGTTTACAAAAGAATTGCTGTTAACCTTGAAGAGAAAAGAAAAACATTTCATCCAAGTTTATAAAATGTTTCTTACATATCCAAGAAACAAGAAATGTAGCTTAAGTAAATATTAATGTAATTAAGCAGTTTTATAAAATGCCTATTAAATACAAAGTAGAACAGACAGACTCCTTCTGATTTATTGAAGGTTATCAAGGAAATATAGGCCCAATTCACCTCTGGCTGTAGTTTAAACTATCACTAATCCTACTGAAATTAGTGGAGTTACATCCAAGTAAAATTGGTGAGAGAAGAGAATGAGCTTCATATATTTAGAATGGGATTTCCAAAAGCACCCAGCTGTGGCTAAATGCCATTCTCCCATCCTTTAAGTAGGAAATGACTCCAATAGCTCTCTGCTACTACTGTCAGAAAAATCCCCAACCTTAAAAAAATAATCCAGCCATGTTACTTGTCACCCAATTTTGTGTTGTAAATCAAAGCAATGTATATAATACTGTGGGGAGAGGAGGGAGAGGGAAACAGGGAGGTCTTAAGAACATCAATGTCATGAGCACAATCTTGCATCTATTGAAGCAATAACAAAATACCAGTTGACTACAATTCAAAGCTAAGCCATTTGGGAAATGTCTGGTTTAATCTGAAACAAGTAGCCACTATCACAAATAAACCTTACTTAAAGGAGGGTGTAGTCTGATAAGATTTGGCAACACCTGCCATCTAAATTGTCCCTTTAATTTAATCTGACCTCAGTGGGAACTGGGAATAGAATGGATTACCTGAAAGAATTTGACTCAGCCCCCTTAACAGCTTTATTCTGCTCTAATAATTTAATTTAACATACTTTAAGGACAGTAAAGATGGTAGAGCAGATTTTGTCAGTGGAACCTGTATTGATCCTGCTCCTGCATTCATTCTTTCCTGCCATTCTTGAAATTGCTATTGTTCACACAAAACACCACTGAGGTTCTTGAGATGTCTGAAGTAAAAAATTGTGGTGATTAAAGGATCTGATCCTGTGAATAATGAGTGTCCCCATTTCCACTGGGATGGGTTAGATTCAATAAATGACATGGGCAGCTCTAAATACTGGGTACCCTCGGTGTGGAATTAAGAACCCTGAGGAAGAAGGTCAGACTCCTTATGCAGTATATGGGAAGAGTTAGATACCTCAAAGTGGGATCCCACACTTCCAGCATGCTGAGCTGAGAGCCACCTATCATTACTTCACTTAACATTCAACTGCCTCGAGCTAGCCAACAGGGAAACGCTGGCCGCAGCCACGAAATGCTGACTGCACAGTAACTCATTATTACTGTGTAGTAGTGTTGCATGGCACAAAGCACGATGAGACACTACTACACAGTAGTAGCAAGCTACTGTGCAGTCAGCATCATCTAAAAGTCATTCGGCAACTCTGCTGTTCAGTAACTCTAGTTACTGTGCAGTCATTTAGTACTTGTTTATACAAGTAATACAATGACTGTGCAGTCAGTGTCTCTGGTAAATGCAGCCACTGAGGACAGGATTAAAACTCCCCCATGAAACACCCCACTTAGGAATGCATGTTCTGTGTATTGGGGTGCTTTTGGGAGCACCTACCTGTCACCTTGTCAATGGTCCCTTGAAGTCAAGGATGATGTCTGTCAGGCTTGATGGGTCCTCAGGTGACTGAAGAGCCTGATTCTGGATGCACACATTCTTCAACAATGGGGGCACGTTGTTGTTTGGGGGAGTGGGATCCACAGCCCCGGGTTAGTCTCCTTCTCCCTTCTCCACTGTTCCTCCTTAGTATTGAGTTGTTGAGCCACAAAGTCATTGGGCCTTTGTGGACCAGGTGGGGCCATGCCAAATTGTTAGCAGCTTGCTCCTCCCAGCCATTGGTGTCTATGCCTCCGTGCTTGAAGGCAACCTTAAGTGTGTCTTTGTACCATTTCCTTTGGCTGCCCTTTGAGCATTAGCCAATGGAGAGCTGGGAGAAGAGAATCTGGCAAGGAGGGCAGTTCTTGGACATTCAGATGCAGTGGCTGATCCATCAGAGTTGATTTCTCAACAGCAAGGCTTTGATGCTGGTGAATGCAGCTTCGGGGAGAATGCTTGTGCTGGTCTAACAGTCCTCCCATTTGATCCCCACGATTCAATCTAAGCACCGCTGGTAAAAGCTCTTAAGGGTCTTAATGTGGCATTGGTAAACAGTCCAGGCTTCACTGCAGTAGGGGAGAAGGGTCAGCATGACAGCCTTATAAACCAGGACCTTCACTGATTTCCGAACATCTCTATTTTCAAAGACACGTTGTTGCAGCTTGAAGAAGGCAGCACTGGCACAGTTGACCCAGTGCTGGACTTCTTTATTGATGGTAGCCTGTTGACAGAGGTAGCTGCTGAGATATGGAATGTGCTCCACATACTCCTGAGCCTCCCCGTCTATATAGATAGCACGAGGGATGGTCAGTTGGCTTGAGGAGGGTAAGTAGAGAACTTCATCTTGGTGACGTTCAAGGATAGGCTAACTGTCTTATACAAAGCACTGAAGAGATCTAAGGTTGCTTCCATATCCTGTGCAAAGCGAGCCATCATGCACCAATCATCTGCAAACTGAAGGTTTGGATGTCCTTAGTGGTGAAGTCGTGAATGTCCTTGGTGGCAAGTTTCGTTTTTGCCCAGAAGCACCCAACATTGAAAAGTTGTCTGTCCAGTCAATAATGGATACTGATGCCAGACGGTAAATCATCTCAGATGAGGTGGATGATAACAGTCAGGTAGATGGTGAACAGGGTGGGGGCAATTAAGCAACCTTGTTTGACCCCGGTTTGGATTCTGAAGACATTGGTTTCAGATGTTCCACTCAGGATGGTGGCGGTGGGGGGTTTGCGAAGTGGACCTATTTGATTCAGATTTGGCCTGAATCAGGGACAATGATTCAATTTATTGATTAGGATTACTGTCCCTGATTTGATTCAGTTGAATCCAAATCTGAAGATTCGATGATGATTTGGAGAATCAGCGATTCGGACATAGACACAGCTTTAAAGGTTTTTTTTACATACCTTGAGGTAGCAGGCATAGCTTGTGATCGCTGAGATGCTGGGGTGCATGAAGCATCCCGAAGGACTGCAGGGGGGGGCCTCCACATGCTTGGGGGCTAACCCAGAAGTGGACTGGAAGTATGTCTGATTCACTTCCAGGTCTGCTGGGGAGCATGCAAGGGGGCTTCCCTGTGCCCCCCTAGCTCAGCAATTGGCTGCAGGGAGACCCCAGGTGGCACCCCAGACCCAGGGGGCACCAGTCGCTGAGCCAGGGCTTATGGGGGGACCCCCCATCATGGTCCCCATTGGATCTGGAAGTGGACTCAGTGTGCTGCTAAGTGTGCTGGGGAGCCCCCTGTGCTTCTGTGGGATGCTCTATGTACCTCAGCATCACAGCACTCACGAGCCCCTGCTACCTAGAAGTATGTAGAAAAAACATTTAAAGCTGTCTCTATGTCCAAATCTTTCTGAATCTCTCCAAATCAATTCAGAGAGATTAAAGGGTCCTCTGATTCAGTTTGGATTTGGAGAATCGGCCACTGAATTGGGCTGAATCTCTACTGAATCCAATGAGGGACCAAAGCTTCGCACAGCCCTAATGGAGGTCATATCATCATGAAGGAGTCTCAGCATGGTGACAAACTTTATTGAGAAGCCAAGGCATTGGAGGATGGTCCACAGAGCTTCACAATTTAAGGAATCAAATGCTTTGGTCAGATCAATGGAGGTGAGGAACAGTTCTTGATTTTGCGCCCTACATTTTTCTTGGATCTGCCTGGCAATGAAAGCTATGTTCACAGTGCCCCGGGATGGCTGGAAGCTGCACTGGGTTTCTGGAAGGATCTCCTTGGCAATGGAATGAAGGCAGTTCAGGAGGATGCAGCCCAGGATCTCACCCACAATGGACAGGAGGGAAATCCCTCTTTAGTTTCCACAATCAGATTTGCCTTTCTTCTTGTAGATGGTCATGATAGTCAAATTCTTAAGATCACTGGGGATGTCCTTTTTAACTCAAAGGTGGAAGGTAAGCTGGTGGAGTTGCGATGTGAGCCAGAAGCTGCCAGCATGGTAGACCTCTATGGGTATAGTATCTGGCCCACAGGCTTTGTTGGTTTTCATCTGTTGGATGCACTATTTGGTTGGTGGAATACCAAGGGAATCTACCACAGGATGTTGTGGGATGGCTTGGAGGGTCTCCTCCAATACAATGGACTCCCAGTTAAGGAGGAGTATGAAATGCTCCTTCCAATACAGACAGATGGCATCATCATCCTTGAGGAGCCAGGAGCCATCCTGTGATCAGAGGGGGTTTTGTTCAGTGGAGTGGGGTCCATAGGTTGTCTTGGCAGCCTGGAAGAAGTTATACGTGTCATGCTGGTTGGCATAACCCTGGATCACGTGCACCTTTTCCACCCACTAGTTGTTCTGCATGTCACGGATGCATTGCTGGATCTCAGTCTTCAGCTGATGGTACACTGCTGTCTTTTGCCGAGTTCATGCCAGGTGATGAAGGCTGCACACTTCCACTTGAGGAGACTGTGAATGTGAGCATCTTTGGCATCGAATCAGTCCTGGTTCTGCCATGATGCGAACCCAATAATTTGGGCATAGGCATCTTGCACAGCAGACTTGAGCCACTCCAAGTGTGCCTGGATGGAGATGCCCTCAGTGGTAGGGACTTGCTCCAGTGCACTATACAACTGGGCCTGGAACTCCTCCCACTGCCTAGGGTCCTTCAGAGCTGTAATGTTCAGCCATCTCTGGGTGGCCTTCCAGAGTCTTGGTGCCAGCACCTACCAGACCTAGTCTTTCAAGATGGTGGGTGGAAAAATGCCTAGTTCCTGGAGCTTGACTTGCCCTAGGTGTAAGTTAGGCACACTTTGCTCAGTCCTACTACTGCAGAGGTTCTTCTGGGCATGTCCAGATATGTAGCTTCCAGGAGCATAAGGAATTCCAAGGTAAGGATTGCAGTGCTTATGGAGTTTAAGCCATTTCCCTAGTGATTCCCTGCCAAGCATAGAGCTACTGCCAAGGAAACACGTGCTTACCATTTGCTCCTATTGTTGTAGAGTAGATGGCATGGAGAAGTCTTCAGGAATGCACTTAGAAGCCTAATTTTTGGTCTTGGACAGGGAGAGAGTGAAGAGTGAGAGTGAGTGGGTAAGGTTTGCATCTTGGCAGAAATCTCTGGGCAACAAGATAGCAGAAATGGCCTCAGGTACACACAGAGTTAGCTAACACTGGGTACATCTAAACATTCATTAATAAGCCTTACATACTGTGCATTTAGTTTAGTACTTCCTAAATAAAGTACTAACTAAATGTACAGTACCTAAAATTACTGTGCCATAGCGCTGGCACACAGTTATTCAGTGATGCTTACTCCACAGTAGCCTAATAACACAGTACAGCTATTAGCATGCTATTAGCATAGTTTTTGCCATGACATGCTACTGTGCATTGTTATTAGGCTAATGTGCAGTAAGCATCTTGTGTAGACGTACCCACTGAGTGGGAATTTTCAGGATTACAGCTTTAGATTCCACATTGCTTAAATCCACATTAGCTGCCCACATTCTTTGCCATAGCTAACCCAAATAACAACACTGTAGGATTGATTTAAAGAAAACTCATAGTTGTCAGGACTTATGTTAAGTTGGTGCAAGGTGACACCTACTGTTTCTGATAATTTTCCTATTGTTAGCTGGAGTAGTATATTTCTCATGTTTTTGCCATCACCAGTGGCATCTTGAAAATAAAATATATTAAAAAAAAAACTTAAGAAGACAAGAACATCTCAAAACCAGCTGTGTAAGTATACTCTTTTGTATTACCAGAATACCAGAATTACTCACTGATATCCTCCCAATAGCTTCATGCTTTTAAGGGTCTGAAAGATGATTGATAGTTTCCAAACTGCTACATAGTTTTAGTTGATTAACCACATATACTTTTTGCCAGTATGTCTGGCTACCTTTTAAAAAAAGGTTAGCGCATTGCTGGCTGAATTACAAAAACAGACTTTTTTTTTTAAAGACTGGAATCAAATTTGGCAGCTAAGGGTTCAATTGCAGTTTCATAGGTGATCTTAAAATTTCATGTGACATACAAAAAAACCTCTTTGCTATAGACCATAGAAGCCTGGGTTCTATTTAGAAAGATATTTCTATGGGCAATTTTTTTTTTAAACTTTACCATAAACTCTCTTGGGCACAGTACCCCTCACATTTTTCGGTATTTTTCTTATTCATTCAAGATCATCTGCATAGGAATGAAGTAACATCCTGTCTTTTTGAAAGAAAAAAGACACACTTTCAAAACTTCTTCAGTTTAAAAGAATCTTTTGTTCTTTTTTTTGGCTTTTTCAATTTTTAATGACTTGTTTATATATCTCAATGACTTGAAAAGACTGATGTAGTTTATGTAATCTTCCACGTAAGCTTTTTTCATTTCCCCTATAAATTACTTTTCCGTATTTTAAGATGCAGTTATGTTTCTGGGGGGAAAAATGACCAAAAAAATGTAAGCAGTTATTTTTTGGCCACCATGAACCTCCAAATAAGTGGGCATAAATTGCTGTAGGTAATAAAATCCCAAGTTATAAATAAGCCTCAGTTTTATTGTAGAAATAGCAATTAAAACTGTGTTGTTCTGTTTTTTTTATTTAAAATTGTAATATATGCATTTCATTTGAGTAATAGTTAAGTAGTAACAGCCCACAGCTCTTTTACTCAAAGAGCACCCCTAAGCAGCTAAGTTACAGAACCCAAGCTGCCAAAAGATACTGTGATGAACTGTACTTTTATAGGAAAGGGCTTTCAGACCATAAGACTTATGGCTGTAAACTACACACTGCAGTCTTACAAGGAACAAAAGAGGACAGAGATGCCAAAACTATGAAACATAATTGAATAACAATAATTTAAGTACATATGTCAGGCTATATATATCGTAAATAGGCTGATTCACTGAAGCACAAACTTGACTAAATGGTTTGCTATTTTTAATTATTATAAAGTTTTCTTCATGTTATAACTGGAACAGATCTTAACCCTGATGGGTTTGAACACAATTTAAGAACAGGTCTTAAATTCATCCTGAGCCTTAGTTTAAACACAAACAAGAAACAACACAACTGGTTATGTTGTTTAAACACATGTGCAAATGGGAACTTTGCTTGTTGATTTGAAGGACCAAAAAATGGAAAGATGATGTGACTAGTGGCTTAGGTTCCAAATCTTTTTAAAAATCATTAAGCCAGAGCACCAGCTGATGTGAACTGGTATATCTCCACTGAAATCAGCAGTTCTTACTATTCAAGGATCTAAATTACAAAGATTTCATATGGAGACTAGCGTCCGTATTCTAAATATGTGGTTTAAAAATCTAGGTATATGTACACTTTGATGAGAAATTAATTTTAAAAGTATATCTTGTATGGGTGGATATTTCAAAAACAGCAAAAACTAATAACAAAAGAGACACTGTGTGAGCTCTCATTGGTAACTAGAACAATAGGTTCCTTGAGATGTTACTTATTTTTCCTTGCCTGTTTAAATCCTGCTCAAGTTGGAAATACTACTTTTAACTTAGGAGCTGTCAAACAAAATGGTCATGAGAGCAAGTGGTCCAATTTAGCTAGGGGTTAAGTGGGATCCAAATGTAAAGGCCTCATGCTCATCTTCTGAAGGTAAGTGTAATCCTGGAGAACAAATTTAGTGCTTTGCAGGGAAGGAAAACATATTTGAGGAAGAGTTCATTTACATTATGGGCCACATCTACATGACACACTTAATGCATAGTAGACTGATTGACTGCACATTACAGCATCACATCAGAAACCATGCTATTAGGCTAATGCACAGTAGTGTTAGCCTACTGTGCGCTAACCATCATGAAAAAAGCAAGCAATCACACTAATGCGCAGTACGGCAGCCTATTGTGCATTTATTTAGTACTTCCTTTTGCAAGTACTAAATTTAATGAGCAGTAGGCACTGCGCTAATAAACATGTAGACTGCGTTAATAACCATGTAGACATTCAGGGAGTTGTAACTGGAGGATCAAACTAAAGAGGAAGAAAGAGTAGAGAAAGTAGGGAAAATAAAAAAAGATGATTTTAAAAGTTTTGGATACAAACTTTGCAATATCATCTAAATTAATGATGCACGTCTACATAAACGCTATCAATTTTGAGTTTCATGTAACTGGCCAAAATCTATCCTAAATAATACCAGTGCATCATACCAGTGAGATACACATTATAATTAATTGCAAAATTGGGCCTAATATACTGAATTACCTATTTATACATAGATACTATCTTGCTATAAAATATGGGAATCTACAAACAAACATTACATTAAACACACACAAACACACAAATATTTTTATAGTGTATCCACTAAGAACTGAACAGTGGAATTGTGCTCACATTCTTTGCAGGTTATGGCAAGTTTTCATATCATCAGCTAACTATAAAGAAGCTGTTGAAAAAGACAGCCAAGCAAAAGACTGTGATATAGGGAGATAAATTCCAATGTTACTGTCACACTATAAAACTAACTGATGAAAAGGAGCTTTAATATATAGCTCAGGGACTTCTTTGGCTGTCCAGCTTGTATACTGTAACATATATTGATTTACTATAAAAGCAATGTTAAGTACATTATCCAATTGTACACTTTAAATCTATTTTAAAAATACTTAAAGTTATGCTGACCAGGTACTGCACTTTACAAAGAATTTATTAAATTAGAAGCAAAGTGCAATCATCTTGTTTCTTCCCCTGACAATCATAAAGGCAACAGGCCAAATTTGGCCCTCTTACTTTGCAGACACATGGATTAGTGGTGTACCTGAGAAGAACTTTATTCCTTGTCCTGACATTCTGTGTAATATTGGAAAATACTCGTGAAGATTATAATGAAGGAAAATTATTTGTACAGTAGCTATCACATTCTTCACAAACATTTCTTGTCCCAGAAGTCTAATTCAAGAGTGAAAGCTGTGCCATTTCAGGAAAAAGCTGCTTCAGCTTTGTGATAAAAGACTGAAATGACAACACACATCTTCTGACCTTGTGCCATGAAAGCTGAGCAGAACGTTTCACCATGAATCAAACCCAAAAGTATTGGAAAAAGGAAAACCTGTGCTCACATCTCACTATATCTGCAACCCACGTGAACTAACTATAGAGATAAATCCTATGATCACTTTGTTGTACATAGATGGCCCCACTGTGAGTGGAGCTAGTATGGCTCTGTTAGCTAGGGGAGAGGTTATAGTTGTGGCAAAGCAACTCAGTAAATCCATATCCTTTGGCTGCATCTACATGAGACACTGATCACGCAGTAGCCCATTACTACTGTGCAGTAGTGTCGCATGGCAGGAAGTGTGATGCAAAGCTACTGCACAGTAGTCTCAGGCTACTGCTCACTCAGCATCACGAAAAAGCTGTTCGGCAATGCTACTACTGCACAGTAACTCCAGTTACTACACAGTCATTTAGTACTTGTATAAACAAGTCATGTAGTACTTGTTAATACAAGTAGCAAATTACAGTGTAGTAACTGGAGTTATACAAGTACTAAATGGTTTATACAAGTACTAAATGATTTTGCAGGAACGACTGCATAGTCAGCATCTCATGTAGACACCGTCTCTGAGTAGAGGATATGTTGTCATGTGTTTGTGAAGTGGAGTAAAGACAGGGCTTGAAGATCTACACTTAAGAGGAGGTACCTCCCTTCACAGAGAGGGCTCTAGGACTGTGAAACCAGTTTCTTGTCTTTAGGTTCTAACTTTCATCCTGTGACAGACATCCTGTCCTTTGCTTTGCAGAGTTCCACTAAACCCTACAAACATGGACTGAGCACTAGCTCCCAATTTCCCCATTGTGAAGAGATGAGCAATGAAACCAAGTACTATTAAACAGGGAAATTATACAGTTTCTTTGGGACACCCATCTTTATGGAAATATTCAATGCATTTTTTTTATAAATGAGAAAATAAAAAAATGATTTGTTGACTTTTTAAATATGTCATGACAACAAAAGCCAGTTCCCTTTTTTCAGAAGGGAGGGAGGAAGGGAGTGTTGTTGCTGCAGAGGCTTGAAGCACCAAACTGAAAACAATTGAGTTTTTTAAATTTTTGAGGATAGAACTTGGAGGGAAATAACACTCTAGCTTTGATTTACGTTGCAAAAAACAGTGAATCTGTTATTTTTTTAAAAAACATAATAGCTTCAAGAACAAGGCCCTTGGAGACTGCTAGAACTGTAGAATCAAATAAAGGTAAGTTATTGACTGTTCTACTTGGGCACATGCTAATCAGACTACGTGTATTTTAAAACCTATTTACAGTTTAATTTATGACCACTCGTACTACTTGTACAGTATTTAAAGGTGTCACAGACAGTTTGGATGGAATCCAAATAGCAGGCAAACTTTTTCTTTTTATAAGAACCACACGGTGCACTCTTTTCCTTGATGAAAGATGCTGGTTTAGGGGGCTGAGCTGCCTAGCAAAATACATACATTTATCTGAAATATATTTAAAATGTGCACTGGCAAACAAAAAGCAAAACAAGCCAGCAAAAAAATCAGTTAGTTCTGATGACAAGCTGACAGGCTCTAATCACAAGGCCCAAATTCCAAAGGTAAATTTTTACATTGTGTTCAGAATTTCAGTGCAGCACTGATCTGGTCCACAATTACTCACTTGCTTAGCTTTATGCACAAGTTGGCCCTTAAAAAACAACAAGTTTACTTGTTCAGAAAGTTAAGCAAGTACGCCAATATGGGCTGGGTCGGGAATGGATAACAATAATATTAAGGTAGGTATTTTAGTTACACAATACTTGAGGATAAAATCTTCTAATTCTTTTTCAGAATTTACAAGAACCCCTTTCTGTCTTTTGGAATGGTTATCAATAGGAAGGACTGGTGAAAGCAAGAATAGTCAACTCCGTGAAAGAGCGTCTCTATGCAAATAAACATATGATATGTTTTTCAGATGTAGTAAAACTATTAAGACTATTTTTACAGCCCTTTAAAAATGCAGAATTGTTTTTAAAGATTTGAGAAAGGACTTTTGGTGGAAATAGGGCATCCGTCATTTCAGTGTCTAATTGCGCTGGGAGCTGGGGTAGGAACAGATTGTAATAATAAACCCACACAACAGTATCATACAGTTGCTTTAGAATTAAAGCATGCCGAAATTCCTACCTGTGAATGTTTAGTCTGGCATTTGCGATAGTTTCAAGTATGAAAGAAAAGCCACAAACATTTATCATGATTGTCAGTATCACCTCCTTCCCCACCCTTTCCTTGCTTTACAAAGATGCCATTCCTGTTTGAACATTCATCATTTCTGGACGTTAGCAGGTTAGATGATTGTTTTACATTATTTGCCTAAGCAGCAGCTGATTGGTTTGAAGTTGGCTTTGTTGGTTTAAAAGGCCTTTAACAAGCTGGGCCCTGGCAGTAGTCAGAGACATCCCCCTTGAGCTTTGGTCTCTTGGCTCACTCAGATACCACTTGAGTTAGCATACCACAAGTTCTCTCACTCTCTCAAACACACACACACACACACACACACACACACAAAACTTGCTGTATAGGGATTCCACCATTGTACCTTTGGCTGGCTAGCCATTTTCTGGAGTGAGATAAGACATTGGAACTGGCTTCCTAATCAAGTCAAATGTCTCCAACTCCTCATTATATAAAACAGTAGAATATACATGTTCCCTTCAAAGGCTTTTCATATGATTACACTTCATTCTTAATTTATCTCCTCTCTCACAATACCAATCATAAATAATGAATTTAGTAAATCCCTATCTTTAATGAAGCCCTGTTTTTCCCCTGGAACAACACAATACAATCGGCAACAGTGATGGTATCTCATTGTAGCTTCTCAAGTCTGGACTTGGGAGACACTACCTCTGGCAATAATAGGAAAGCTCAGTTTTCATTCTCCCTTTGCTGGTTTCTTGGCTGAGACAGCCAAAGGCTAACAATTTATATCAATCCTGGTAACAGTTTTTTTGTGAGGTGGCTATTTGCCCTGAGGGGCAGACATCAGTAGCTAATACTCTATGGGATACTTTCTCAGACACATAACCAACTTTTAGTCACTATTAACTTGGTCTGATTTCAAACAAGACTGAACAGTTCTTTTGTCATACAGCAATTCCCTGAGGCATGTACTCCTCCTCCAATATATATTTTTAATTACTTCAGTTTGTAATGGATGACTGGACAAAATATTGCGTCTCAGTTCTATTCCTGAGCTTCCAATTCTTGAACTTGCTCCCTTTGCATTTTATAGGATTTCTTTCTTTCCTTCACTTAACCCCCACTCTCACCAATTTTATTTACCAGTTACAAGAATGAAAAAAATTGGGAATAGTTCATCTCACATTTGTTTTCTGGTATCCCTGCCCAATGGCAGCAATCCAAATCCCTTTGGAGAGGATCCAATACATATTCTCCTGTAAATGTAACAAGCACTGATGAGAATGGAAAGGCTGTTTTCTAGCAGCATATGTGCAATTAAATCATATATTTTAAGTATATTTACTGCACAATATGTAGTTAATAATAGTTTAATATATATTTAGACATTACCAGCTTCTGACTTATTTTCTATTTCATTTAAAATAACTAACCTAGTTAGCCTTTTAGTTACCCTAGTATCTAAGCATGTCAGTACTGAAGTGATGGGCAGTATCTGAGAAAGACATCTTTACATTTAAAACGACCAGATTGTATAGTTAAGATACCATCACTCATTGCATCACTTTATAATCTGCTTTTTTAAAACTGTTGAGGACAATAGCTAAGGTTCTTCAACAGTATTTTAGGCTGTGTGTAGATGAAACAAGAGGCGTGTGTGTATGACACTTTGAAGTGGGCTAAATGCTTTTGCACCGTTTTAATGGTGTCGGTGTTTGCACACCTTGGTGGTGTATTGTGTATTAATTCCAGCCGCTGTAGGAAATTTGGCAGCGTGCCTTAAATGACTTGGGGCACAGCAAACTAAAACTCATTTGAGGAGTTTTAGTTTAAACTCCTTCAAGGAGTTTTAGTTTGCTGCCCTGCAGCTGCACAGTGAAGCACCGAGCTCCATGCAGCTCCATGGCTCTGCAGGAAGCCCTGCAGGCAGCCTGGCAGCAGCTCGGGAAAGCAGGCTCTGCCTAAGAAAAGCAAAAAGCCTGATTTCCCCCCCAGCCCAGAGCCTGACTGCCTACCTGAGCAGCACAGGGGCCTGGTGCTTCCCTCCACAGCTACAGTGCCCCCTGGAACTGCCCAAGCCAGGTGCCACGGGCAGGGTGCCTGCAGAGAGGCAGGGAAGTCAGCGGGGTGTGTGCATGACATGGGGGTTTAATCAGCACTGAATTGAAGCAGTGCTTTTTAAAACCCACTGCTTCAACTTAGGGACTCTGTTTCGTCCACAAGTGCCCTTAAACTATGTGGAAAACAATGTATGCATAATATACATTAAATATAAAGATAGAAAAAGTCAGCTGTTCTGCTGTCCTGTATTGCAAAAAAGAAAGAAAGAAAAGAAAGAAAGAAAGGACAAAAGAAAGAAAGAAAGAACAATTTTTGTATAAATTAACAATTCTTCTATGGGGAAATCAATATTTATTGAGGTTCAGACTGAATTGTTTGTTTGGCAGTGAGAACCGTTAGGGTTTTCTATACCAATAATTACAAGCTTGAGTGCATCTACAAGCCCAAACTAATGAATCAACTTTACCTTAAAACACACTCATTGCCGGGGCTCACTTTCACCCAATGGTCAAAGCCCTATCAAAGTCCAAGACCTGGGATCAAGGCTAACATTGATTCTTAAGGTCCCTCCCCACTTTCAGTGGTGTAATGGGTACAGACTTGAGCATTAAAGGCTGCTGAAAGGAAACCCACCAGAAATCCTACAGTTCCTCTTGCAGCCCTTCTTCATCTACCTTTGTCTTTTATTTGCCAAGTAAACATTTTGTTCTATTTAACCCCTTGCTCAATGTTTAAACTTTCAATTTTCTTAAGATTCACTCAGATGTACTAGCCTTACATTTATATTTGTATTACTTCATACCACTTTATGTGATGATGGCTTGTTAGGGATTCTTTTGGACTACTTTCATCCTGATTCTGAAACGGGCCAGAAGGCCATTCCCTCTACTACCCTCACTTCTACGATACATAGATGACATCTCTGTGTGACAGATATATCAATGAGAGGGTGAAAGTTCAAAAAGCCTGAATAAGTTCAAGCTCCCAGAAACATGCACCACAATACTGCCAGTCCACCAGAATAGTTTAGTTTGGATTCAGTAAAAGTATTTTACACAGATCTATCTATAGCCAACTTTCCCAGATGCTGCAAAATTATATCGTGGTGCTTTTGATTCTCAGCTTCTGAAAAAGAGTTGTATTATTTTGCATGCGGTTTTGTTGAGAAGAGTCACTGAGGCTTCTCTCTAATTCCTATTTACATGGATAAAAAGCATACTCCTTTATGGACTAGTTCTTAATTCCTGATTATTTGTAGTAAATAAGAGTTACAGGAAAAAACTACTTACGTTGGCATTTTTCCTAAACTAGGCTTCACTGAAATGGAAATCATTTTCTTGTAGCTTTCCTACCCCTTCTCTCTTTATAAACCCAATACCGGGCTATGCCCCCATGATCATACAAGCTCTGTCTTGGAAGGGCATGCATAACAAGTGAGTAATAAGTGTCTTTCCTATGGAAGTTCCAGCCTATTTGGCCATGAAGTGAAATGAAGAGCCCCAATGGCAATGGCAATAGCACTATGTAGTGAAATTGCCATAAAAAAGTAACATGTTGAGAAGGTTTTTGGAAATCCTTTTATCTCACCCACCATTCCCTCTTTTCTTCCTACTTCCCTCCTCATATTTGCAATTTTTCTTTTCCACTTGGTATCCATTTCCCTGCCCCATTCTGAAAACTAGATACACTCTGTTTTTATCACATGGAAATAAGGGAGTAGTTTCCCAAGTAAGTGAGCAGGCTTGAATTATTAAAATAACTCTTCAGTATGTTCAATGTTTTTGTTTCATTGCTTGTAGTAGAGGTGACCCTTGCCATTTGTGGGGGATACATTCCTGTGATCCCTGCAAATGGCGAAATCCATGAATAGGGCATTGCGTTCATGAACGCAGTGCCCCCAGCGGCTGGGGGTGGGGCACAGCTCCGGCAGCGATGATGGAAGCCCAGGAGCTTGGTAGCGGTGGCAGGAGCCCAGCGGCTGCAAGCACAGAGATCCTGAGGAAGTCCAGTAAGTGTTTAAAATGTATTAAAAATGTGGGTTCAGCATTTGCGAATATTTGAAACTGCCAATGCTGAACCCGTGAATACCGAAGGTTTCCTGTATTCCAATTTTAGAGCAGGTATTTTCCAGGGAGGTCACAGCCTATTGCCCATCTTACACTTGGCATGCAATATAGAACTGATTATATAGCATAATAGTACATATCAGACAACATCAGTGTATTCAGAGTTAAATACATTATTTCCAAGCCACTTGTACCTCTCTAGTGCTGTTGTGGTGTTGAACAGTCATGGAATTTACCCCAGATTTGGTGCAACTCCCAATCCAGTCAAGTTAGCCAATGGGCTACGTAGTCATGTAATAAAAATCTGCACTGAGCCCAAATTCTCTTATGCACATTTGTTTGACTTGTATCACACAGTTCTTACCTTTCCCCAAGCAACCGCGGCAATTTTCATTCCCCTGCAGGAGTATTGAATATTATCAGTTTAAACACAATTTTATGGTTAATATTGCTCTTCACACTACCAGTAAGGGCCCCCCAGAGCCCAACAAAGATCACTCTTTGTTTTAAAAGAATCTCATAAAAGTGGACTGGTAGTTCTGATCACATAGACAGATGTGTGCAGTTCCTAATACTTCCAACCCCCTGTAGATCCCTGTGTACTTGAAGACTTTAATAATATAGAGCAAAGCAGTCATCAGTGTCAGGGCAGGTCAAAGTACCACACAACGAATTAAATGTCACTGTTACATATGTAATGGATTCTTGTCATGCTCTAAAGTACAAAAGCATCGCCCTGATCTAAAGTTATTTGGGCGGAAAATTAGTCCTAAACACACATTTTAGGACTTGTTTTCAAAGGATGAAACACTGGTAATTCCCAGTGATTTGAGTTTGGGGTGTGATTCAAAGCCCAATGAAGTTAATGAAAGTTTCCTCATGAGCTTTAGATTAGCTTCTTAGAGGTCAATCATGCAGCGCATCAATTCCTCAGTATCCTTTGACTTTATGGGTGTTCCATGTTTCATAAATCCTAAATGATGTGGAAGGCACACAAAAGTGTGGATGAAAGATCTTTATTGAATATGCACAGAGGGGCCTGTATCTTCTGATTCCCTTAGCTTTCAGTCCTGAGCCTCTGGTGGCCCATCAAACTGCATCCCCTCTTGTACTGTGAATCTCTTTCTCAAGTTTCATTCCTTATACTACACTCAGCACTTCTTTCAAAATTCTCAGCATATCACAGGATGAGGTCCTTTATCTTATTTTCTTTTCTATTTACCCAAATATTCAAACTAGCTACCCCTTAATGGGGTTAATGTTAACAACCAATCATTTTTTTGTGTATGCAAACATAGTGGATCTGTGCCCACCCTTATATGCTAAACACACAAAAAAAGCCAAGGCCACATTTGAAAATCACACCCAACAGTTTTAGGCATCAAGTAGTTCCAAGAACACCACACTCATATTTTATCTCCCTCTCACATGGAATCCTCCATGTGCCAGGTTTTCCATCTTTTCCATATTCATGGCCCTCACACAACCTTCACGTGCACTCTGATTCCCACTGTAATTATTAAATCGCCAACTTTTCCTGTCTGTAAACTTTCCTCTTACTCTCCTCTCAACAAACCTCCCTACATCAAAATCATCTCCTATATTGCAGAACTACAGCATACAAGGACATCAATCCTACTCACAGATAGCAAAGAACCTTTCATAGATTTCATAGACATTTGGGCTGGAAGGGACCTTGGAAGATTGAGTCCAGCCCCCTGCCCAAAGGGCAGGAGGTCAGCTGAGGTCATAGGATCCCAGCAAGATACGCATCCAATTTTTTCTTGAAGGTGTTCAGTGTAGGTGTTTGAACCACCTCCGACGGCAGGCTGTTCCAGACTTTGGGGGATCACACAGTAAAGAAATTTTTCCTTATGTCCAGCCTGAAATGGTCTCGCAGTAGTTTATGACCGTTAGACCTTGTCATCCCTTGGGGCGCTCTGGTGAACAAACGTCCCCCCAGGTACTGGTGGTCACCCCTG
This sequence comes from Crocodylus porosus, assembly GCF_001723895.1. Taxonomy (NCBI): domain Eukaryota; kingdom Metazoa; phylum Chordata; order Crocodylia; family Crocodylidae; genus Crocodylus; species Crocodylus porosus. Next base: position 107,832,170 of record NW_017728918.1, on the reverse strand, counting down.
ATAAACTTATAGGTGGCCATCAGATCACCCCTGAGCCTGCACTTTTCCAGGCTAAAGAGCCCCATGGCTCTCAGCCT
>NW_017728918.1:107801176-107831603 GCF_001723895.1 Crocodylus porosus | reverse complement strand
AAGATGTTGAACAATATGGGTCCAAGGACAGAGCCTTGGGGGACCCCACTGGTCACAGGACACCATGTTGAGTGACTTCCATCTATTACTACCCTCTGGGTCTGACCATGGAGCCAATTTCCCAGCCAGTGGATCATGGTGGACCCAAGGCCACAATTGGCCAGTTTCACCAAGAAGTGATCATGGGATACCAGATCTAAGGATTTTTTGAAGTCAAGATATATGACATCAATCTCCTTTCCCTTGTCCAGCTGATGGGTCACCTGGTCATAGAAGGAAATGAGATTGGTCAAGCAAGACCTACCCATAACAAACCCGTGCTGGGTATCCCTTAGGATGTTGGCATCAGCCAGTCCATTAAGGATGGCCTGTTCAATAAACTTTTCTAAGATCTTCCCCAGGATAGAAGTCAGGCTGATAGGCCTATAGGTAGCCAGATGCACTTTCCTCCCTTTCTTGAAGATCGGCACCACACTGGCCTTCTTCCAGTCTTCGGGCACTACACCAGAGCACCAGGAGTTTTCAAAGATCTGTGCCAGGGGCTGGGCTATGATGCTCACCATCTCCTTGAGTACCCTGGGGTGTAGATTGTCAGGGCCTGCTGACTTGAAGGTATCCGGCTTCTCAAGGTGTTCTTTTGTGAGGTCAGCATTAATGGAGGGCAGGGGATCTCCCTCACCTGGACCTCCCTTTGTTATTCTTCTCCATACAAGCACATACCACCCACTGTAAAACCTAGTTGCCAAATCCTCTGCACCTGCCATTTCTACCATTAGCTACAAAACATGCTCAATACCCTTCTCTTTCTTATTATCAGGTGTATGGTCCATCTCTCCTTACCCCGGGAAAATTTACAATGCCCCTGTGCCAACCAAATAGATACACAATTCTAGGGTGTTTATTTGCTTGAACACAATTCTAGGGTGTTTTGGAGTGGGAAGGGCATTTTAATTAGAGTGGCTCCTGAACAGTCACTCTAATTAAAATTCCACAGCCTCACATGTGTTCAGTGTCCCATCTTTCCAAAAAGGCCATGGGGGTGCTGAAACCTAACTAACGCTGATTCAATGAGTTTTAGTTAAAGCATTCCCACTGACTTCTGAAATGTGGTAGGCTGAATATACATGGTGCTGTAGCATGAAATGCATTCTAATTAGAACACATCAGAGCACATGTGTAGGCACCCCTAAAGGTTAAGACTGTCTTTCTCCAGTCTTTTTAATACCTACATTTCTACAGCTACTACGTGTTCTCTTCTATTTTTCCACCAGCTCTTAGAGACACTCTCCATTTTAAGGGCATTTTAATCTCCATTCAGTAGCCTCTATCAAAAAGAAATTTGTGCACATAATGAAAAAAATAGACCTCAGTTTTTGAAAAGTTTAGAACCTAGTTTATGAATTTGCTCATATAATGAAAAAAATTGACCTGTTTGTATTTTGAGGACTCTCTAGCCAGGTTCTTTGGTGTGTTCATCCTCTTTTCAGTCTTCCAATCTGCTTGCTTTTGTATGGTTTCTCCTGAGCTGACCTGTATGTGAGACGGTCCCTTTATTAATCACCATAACATTATATAAGGATTTATTCTGCAGCTTGAAAAATGATGAAAGTAAATCCCTTTCTAATATGCCTAGGTCAGTACAAGGAATGCTACGTTCATCATTAGGCAGACACTTGGTTTGAACTCAACAAGACATTTGTCTAGAAAATCTTACCACTAACACATCTGCTCTATCCATTTATTCAAGGGCTGGGTGGGGTTGGACAGGGGGACAGGACAGGGACTGGAGGGGGAAGCATTAAAAATGAACCCAAACTCAGATTATTAATTCAAATTATTTGTGTTGATGTGAACAAAGAAGATTAGCTAAACTTTCTGGAATCATAGCAGCAAGTTGACAGTGATGTATGAGATAAAAAATCCTTCCTAATGGACAGAGGCATCCTCTTCTACTCAATGTAGTGCTGTGTGCTATAGTCAGAGACCCAACATTCAGCCAGAAGAAAAGCTATTAAAAAAATGTACATACGCATACACTCTCTATCCTTCGACAGACTGCCCAATGTTTGTTCCAACCTGGAACCCAGTCAAAAGGAGCTTTTTTTCTCACATATCAATTCAACTTTTAGAAATGCCTTCCAAATATAGTGCTTTTAAACTATATGGAACTCTCTCTTTAAAAAAAACCAGTCATTATTCTGCATCATTTAAAAAGTGATGGAAGTGCTTGAAAGCAAATTAAAATGAGTATGCCTGTTCAAGAAGGATACACATAAATATGCTAGGAGTTGGGTGGTAATTTGCCATGTGCTATCTTACCCTTGAAGAGTGTTGGCTGCCTGGGTTAAATTAATATTTGCAAAAGTTTTGCTGTTTGGTAAGGATATGGCTGTGGGAGCCTGAGATCCCAGGTGGTGGGAAGTGTTTAAATATGAACTGGTAGTAGAATGTAGATGGGAGCTCTGCAAAAAGCTTTAATCCCTGACACTCTTCTTTACATACTAAACGTTTTGACAGCTGGGAAATCCAATGCCTATCTGGAGTTGATAAAGAGAACTGTGCCTGATCTAACCAACCAGTGTCTTTTTTTAAAGACCATTACCAGAAGTATGGGCTTTACAAAAGATAGATGAGGCAAGTGGGTTTGATTAGGGCCATTAAAGTCAATTGGATTTCAGTGAACTTTGTATCTGGCTCTTAATTAAGCAGAAGTACTACATTTAAGCTTTTATATACCTGGTTAGGATCCTCAAATCCTCAAATCTTACACTGCATAGATAAGCCTTATGCTATATAACTGCACAGGTGATATACAGTGGTGTTGTTCCTTCTGGACCTCCACACACCTGAAGTGGCAGATTTCCAGTTCAGCAATACAGATTAAAAGCCAGTTAATTCCTTACAGAAAGCCAACAGCTTCAGAGCATTTACACCCAGGAATGAATTTGACACTGACATTCTCATTCCAATGCCTCCTTTTTTTGTTACTTTGATGCCTGTTTTATATAGCTTGATCTACAGCTTAAGATTTATTGTGCCATTGCTGTTGCTTTGTCCACAATTTATGATAGTAGCTTCAAAAGTAGTGTAATTGATGTAGTAATTTCCAGCTCATTTGCTTGTCATTTCTTATTTCCTGTCAGGAGGAGGAATTTGGGATGAAGTCGGGGAGAGAGTGAGATGTGAACACAGCTTGTCTAAACTCTTGTTTGGCAAACAGATGAAATTCTTTAAATGACCCAGATTGAAAGTGTTAGTAAACCATAGGTTCTCTGCAAGAAAGTGCTTTTTCGCAGTTTATAAGACTGGCAGATACAGCTCTTGGCTCACATCTCCCTATTAAACAGAATAAAAGCGTTAAAACAGGGTTACAGTACAGACACAGCCTAGAAGAACAAAGGTCTTTAGTTGAAGTTGCTATAGTATTTTTAACTCAGCCCATTAAACAGTACCACAACACTGGCAAAGCTGCACAGCCTTAGTGATTCTTTACAAAGAGCCTGTGGTAAAAAAGTTTTATTCTGCATAGAAAGATAGAAGCTCCTCCCTAAAGCCTGATCCAAAGCTCATTAAATTCAATGGGACTCTGAAGGATAAAAATACTTAGGCAAATATTGACACAAATTTTCTGCTTACTTTCTAACAGGATGATGCATACTATATAATGCGTACCCTTTGATTACCACAGAGCTGTCTGGGCATTTCTGTCTGTGGGAGGGATTTACAGGGATTTACACCCTTTTGAAGCGCATGTTTGGTGCTCAGCTCATAGCTATTCTCATACATTAAAGGCTTGATTTCAGAGTTCTTTGTAATTCATATTTCTGTTTTCTGCACTCAAACCATGCAACAGACAAGTTTCCTAGCAACTTTCCACTTAAGCGTAACAGGGCATGTCTACACATGCACTGGACTGCACAGTTGTTATATGTGTGCCAGACTGCGCAGTTTAGTACCGCTTAAGCAAGTCCTAAATGATTGTGCAGTAACCAATGTTACTGTGCAGTCCCAACGCCACATGGGTTTTTCACCCACGCACCTGTGCAGTAGTGTCGGCATCACAATTCGTGCCTGCCAATGCTACACCACTGTAGCAATGTAGCTCATCGCTACAGCGACATAACATCACTTGTAGACGTGCCCACGGACCATTTTCCTAACAAGGATTGTTATTATGTGAAACACATTGCTAGAAATGTAGGGACTGTCATATTGTTCAAGTCAGCATCTTGTCTAGCAGTAGGTAGTGGCATTGGGTGGTTTAGAGGAAGATGCATAAAACTTATTAAATAAGCTGCTTATTGGAAAAATTTCTTCCCTACTCTCAGCAGCTCCTGGCACAATCATTGTCCTAAAACATGAGGGATTCATCCCTTGACTAAGTTTTAATTAAAAAAAGATTCACTTTAATTATTTTTTTTTAGAAGTATTTGCTCAATTTTTCAGTGGGCAAAAGAGAGGGAGGAGGGACAGGGCAAAGTAAAGAAAACAAAAAGGAAGTAGGTGGCACTCACCTACCTTCCATTTTAGGTTTAATGTTGACCTTTGTTCATCAGGAAAAAAAGTAAGAGAAAAAAAGTTTTTCCGTACTTTCTTTTACTTATTTATTTTCCCTATTTCTCCATTAAAATTTCTTTTTATATTAAAAAAGAATATAATTTTTACTCACTGAAATAAAAAATATAAAATGGTTTTAAAAGGAAACATTTTAAAACATAAAAACTTTATCAAGAAACAAAACATTGAGAAACATTTCAACACAAGAAAATAACTTTATTTCTCAAAATAGTTTTACCTTTTTGTGACAAGTCTGTTCCTCAGCATGATTGTGGCTTATGTACTGTTCCTCAGGATGATGAATTAGGGCAGGGCTGTCCAGCTTGTGCCATACAAACAGTTAACATGTGGACCATGGGCCCCTATAGTCAGCTTTCCCACTGCCACATGGCAAGGGGGACTGCAAACTGCTGGCACTGCTCAGGGGCGAGGGGGTGTATCTACATGTATATTTAGTTATGCTTAGATTCACTGCTTAGTAAGTGATTTTTGGTAGGTGTCTACATGTGCAGAAACCTGGAAGTAAATTTTCTGTCAGGTCACTCCAGTCCTACCAGCCACTCCTGTGGCCACCGGCAGGAACTCCAGGCTCCAGCCCCAGCTGCCAGCACATGACAGCCATCTTTGATGCCAGCTGTAGCTACCAGTACGTGGAAGCCATCTTTAAGTGACATCCTCCCAGGCAGTGTCCCCTGGTGCTACCTCTCCTGGTGGGCCAGGTCCTCCTTCCACAACTTGTTCTCCTGTGCCTGGTCCTCTTCCCACCAGGCCTGAGCATGCTCCTCCCACTCCTCTGCCACTACCACCAGCCAATGGAGGAGGAGGGTCTGGTCTTGTGTGCACTTCTGGCATAGCCACCACACCTGGAGCCAGAATCCTTGCTGGTTACTGCAGGCCTTGCAGAGCCCAGAGACAGAAGCCTTTTGTGAAAGATAAGGTGCTTTGCACCTGGGGCCATGAGCTGGGTGCATCCCCAGCCTCTCCACAAGGGTGTTTTCCAAGAAGGCACTCTGGCACTCCCACCCCATGCCACCACCACACTCAAGCTTGCCCCTGCTGCACATGACCCAGCCAGTGCTGTTTGTGCAGGCTGAGGGGTGCCTGACCCACTACACCCTGGTGCCCCTGATCCTCTTGGTCCTCTGGGAAAACCTGCGCACCTATTACAGGACTGTGAGCTATGATGACATAGGGGGCAAGCCCAGGCTGCCCTGCAACCTCCACTGCTGCCTGGAGGGCTACCCATGGCAGTGCTATACTTCCCTGCTGCCAAGAAAGATATTGCCACCAGCATCGTCACTTGCCTCGGCATGTGAGAAGCCCATGCCTGCCCAGCAGTGCAGACATGGGCTGCTCAGTGAAGTTTTACACTGTGTCCCACCTCTCTGCATGTTGTGTTGGGGAACCCAGGGCCAGGGGAGAGCAGGCAAACCAGGCAGAGAGGTGGGGTAGAAGCGGGGGCTGGAGTGAGGGGGCCACCTCCTCATCCAGTGTGGGGCTTACCACATGTCCAGGACTGGTGAGGCTGACAGCTTGGTGCAGTCCTCTCTATCAGTGATGGTGTCCAGATGTGCCCAGTATCCATGACCTGTAGTACGCAGTGTGCAGGGGTACCTGGGGGGGAGCTGACACTGCTGATGGCCAACAATGTTATGGCTGGGTGCTCCTTGTGGCAGAGTCTAGGGCTGTGGAGCTGTGGATCTGTTGAGGGGCCCAGTTGGGGCCTCAGGTGGAGGGTAAGTTTGTGTACATGTGGGCAGCGGTGGGCCTAGACAGGGAGGTTGAGGCCATGCTGCTGGGTCCTAAGCTGGCTCTCTGGGCCTCTGTGTGGCAGTCCCTCTGCTGCCATCCCTGTGCAGCTGCCAGGAGTTCCAGGGCACAAAATGACTGTACGCTTTTATAGCCAGCAGCTAGGGGCTGTCACAGATGCAGCCCAGCCCTAGGTGAGGAGAGACTCCTATCCAGGAACCCTGGGGTGGGCCTGAGGCCGGCCCCCTAGCAGCAGAGTAAAACCAGCAGCAAATTTGCTGCTGGGTCACATCTACACATGAGTTACTGGGTAGTAACTAATTGTGCTTAAATTTAATTGCAATTACCCATTTTTACTGTGCAGGAAGGGCATGCACCTATAGACACTCACTTGTACTGTGCAGTAAATTAGGCAAACACAAAGTAACACAGCTCATGTAGACACACCCAAAGAGTAGTACACCACCAGTGCAGGTGACATGGTGGAGAGGCAGGAGGATCCCCAGGGCCTGCCCCAGTAGCATATGGCCTGCATGGTATACGGCCCAGGAGCCAAATGCCAGCATTGTATACACTAGCTACACCTAAATTGCACAGCCCTGCTGCTACCAGTTGGTGCAACCAATGGTGCAGAGTTTACCCCATGTGAAAGAGTACTTTTTTATCTCCTTCATTGTCTTTTAGTTTCACTGGCTATTCCTTTGTTGTTCTAGCAGTAGACCAGGCTAATTAGGAGCACGTGATTTAACCCTTTACCCCATTCAGCTCTGCAAATCTCTCCTACATCTCTTCTGGAAACAGCCCTAACCTTTACAGTCTCTTTTTATACCTGATTACTTTCATACCTCCACTTCTGAAGGCTTTCTTCTCTCTACTCAATCTTTTTTGAGATAGATTGGTGGAAAGTGAACATGGTGTTCAAGTTTATGGTCTTCTGGCTTGTATCAAAAATCACAATGCATAATCTGAGTAGTTATTTCATTCCTGTATGACTCTATGTAGCTTAGTAAAGATGTAATGTACTAAAAATGTAGTCAACAGTATATCATGGGTAAGACAGCTGTGCTATTATAACGTTAATGGTAGGACATAATACACCTTTGTACAGATTTCCCCCCAGTAGCAGTTTGGTACCTTTTTAATGTCTTTCAAGTATGTTGCTTTCATACAGTGAATTTAACAATGGTAACAATGTAATGGACTGTTATACAAAGGAATATAGCAGGGAGCAGGAGAATTCTGTAGCTCATACATGCATGTCACTGGGTGCATCTACACAAGATGCTTGCTGCATAGTTGTTACTGTGCAGTCATTTAGTACTTGCATAATCAAGTACTAAATGACTGTGCGGTAACTGGCATTACTGTGTAGTAGCATCCCAGAACAGTTGCGTGGTGATGCCGACTGCACAGTAGCTCATTACTACTATGCAGCAGTGTCGCATCATGATTCATGCCCAGCGATGCTACTGTGCAATAGTAATGAGTTACTATACAGTAAGTGTCTCATCTAGATGCACCTACTGTAGTCGAAGACATGTTTTACACACATTATTTCATTATTCTAGATCATCTAAGTTGTGCCATAGTATGTTTTACTTTACAATATTAAGCATTATATCAATCTACATGTCATGGAATACAGAGTGATACCCTTCTCACTTTATATCACTAACACTTGCCACATACTACAACCTCATTCTACATTTAGCATAAGCAATTTTCACTTTCTTGTGTTGGCTCTCACATTCTAGTATAAAGCAATTAGAAGAACTATCTATTTTTCTTTGCTCAGAAGTACTTTCAAAGTAGTGCCAAATTAATTGTATGTTGCTGGGTACTGTTCTGAAGCAACCTGTTTCCTCTGTTTCAGTGCTTACAAAAGAAACACACTATTTAGTGAGTATTTCAGTTCAGCCAGCAAAAGGTAAGTGAGGGCCACAATTAAGCTGTGGTGAGGCCATTATTGGTATGTAGTTCCATACTCCCACCACTTGCCTTGAGATGGACAGCCTTCCTACAACCTTTAGGTATACAGAGACAGATCCAAAGGGGTGTACTGGTACACTTGACACCCCCCACCCCTCCCCACACACACACACTTGATTCTCGCTCCATGTAAAGTTTAAAAACAATTAGCCAGCAGTAGCAGCAGCATTTCTTTTCACGCAGTGCTGAGGGAGTCACTTGACTTTATGCCTCATTATCATCTACCCTTCTAAAAACGTCATTCCACACGTGTTAATGACCCTCTCATCTTTTTAATGGTCTTGATGTCCAGCCAATCAAGCTAGCCTTACAATGCTGCATGTAGCTGCTCCTGATAATGAAGCTTCTATTTCATAGCTGATTGTTTTAAACTCATTCCAAAGAAGTTATATTTGTTTATGCTTCAGACTTAAACGGAATAATACAGCCCTAGGCCCCTAACGTATTATATTAGTAAAGCTTCTAGTTTATTTTTCACTACAGAAAAATATGTGTTGCTTTATATGCAATGATGTACCTCACCATCTGCACTCCACGCTCTTTTCAAAATTCTAAATCTTCCTATGGCAGATATACTACAAAATCACTCCAACCCCATTATCAGCGATCTGTATTCACCTTTGTCAGCAACAACCACTTCAATCCACAAACAGAAAGCCCCATAGACCCCAGTGTCAGTCCCTCAGTCACCAGTCAGGGACATTTTTCCCCTTGGCTTCTGGCTGTCTCTAATGTGTGGCACAGTGTAGACCTACAGGGGCTGTACAGAAAGAGTTCAAATTTCCTACAGCAACCCATGCCATGATAACTATGCAGTTTTCCTCTTTTCACAACATGAGTGCACATAGATACATACAAGAGTAAATCTGAAAAATATTGCTGAAAATATTGCCCATAGCAATACTTAAGTAAGAATTTGGACACCACAAGGTTCAGTTTGCCATGTCTAATAGTTACCACATCTTAACATGGCAGTCTTTACAAAGACATTAGAAATTTGAAGACAAAAATCATTTCAAGACCTTTATCTGGGAGGGAAATTATTCTTGAAGGTTTGAAAGGGACATGTTAACTGCATAAAATAATCCCACAACAATTATTTTTAGCATAGTGTCCTATTTCATTAGTGTGCAGAACTAGTAGGTGAACATTTTGAGAAATTCTCACATTGACTTGCCTTTTGGACACATACTTAAATAATGGAAAACTCTGATCTATTCGTGCTTATTGATAGTCTTCATTGGCAGAAGCTGACCATCATGATATTGTTGGTTTGCTCCTAAACATGCTATTGTCAGGCCCATATATATACACATTTGGAAAGACAGTAGACACACACATGTACACACACCTTTTGTTGGCATTTTTTATATTATATATAATTATATAATATAAAATACAGTATAACTCAGCTAGTTTGTAAAGACAGGCTTTTTCCAGAATGAGGAAACATATTATTTCCATTGGACATGTATGTCTCAAGAATAAGACACTAGTGGCAAGCAGGGGCATTGATGCAGGTCTTAAAAATGCCAGCAAAAGGTCTAGACTGAGCTATATGGTTATAAAACCCCACATGTAGTATTATCTTACCAGAGGATATGGGAGCATTCCTCCATGTGTGTGAATGAGCCTTGCTTTTTACAAAATTTCAAGTGTAGAGTAAGGCCACTTCTTGCATTCAGAGCATTCAGTTTTGTCTGCCCTATTAGCTCAGTCTGTGTCTCCTGAACAGAAGATGAGTGAGATCATTAGTACACATATGGATTCATGCAAAGCTCCTTGGAGCCCACAGGTGATGTTTTAATTAAATTCAGCGGTCTTTGGATTTATTCCATAGACTATTGTCTTAGTTCAACTATGGCCATACTCGAATCTTGCCGGTAATACACTATATTTTACACTTACTTGGGAATGACCTATGTTTGAGAGCCAGACTTTTATGTAGGTAACTTGAAAATTGTGCTGTCTGGGAGCATCTACATGAGATGCTGACTGCGCATTAGCCTGATACTACTGCACAGTAGCGTCACATGGCAAAAACTGTCAGGATGCTACTGCACAGTAGTATTAGGCTACTGCACAGTAGGATCACTTAATTGGCATCTACTGGCGCTACTGTGCAGTAACTCTGGTTACTGTGCATTTTTTTACTACTTGCTTCTACAAATGCTAAATAAATGAACAGTAACCACTGTGCAATAGCGTCTCATGTAGACTCGCCCTCTCACAAACACTGCATGCCCCCGGAGGCTGACGGGCCACGGTGCCTGCCCACAGGCAGTGGTGACAGTGGCAGTGCTGGGGATGTGGCAGCACTGGGGAGATCCCACAGGCGGCCCCAGCAGTTTCAGTAGCAGGGGCAGGGGAGTGGTGAGTGCCGACAAGCAGCCAGCAACCACCAGCAGATGCTGCTAGTGGCCTCAGCGGTAGCCAGCAACAATCAGGGACCTCTTGCAGACACCGCTGGTGGTATCAGCAGTAAGGGGAGGGGGTGACACGTGGCGACTGCCCACAGATGCTGCTAGCATGTCGGCGGTGCTTTTTGCAGGAGGTGCACCACCAGGCTCAGGGATGCACGTGCACCCATGTGCACCCCCTACACATCACCAATACATCCTCTGAGTCTAGAGAAGTCCCTTTGTACTGAAAGGCAGGTACCTGGTTAATTAGGAGAAGACAGTAGTCCTTCTGAGTTAGCACTTCAGCTTTGAAGCAACGCTTCAGCATGACTTGAGAGCATTTTGTGTTATCGGAGGTAGCACTTTTCAGATAACTTGTAAACCCAAGATCTTGAGCAATCTTGGACATGTTGATTACTGTCATTAATGATGTTGCAAAAACATGGAATGATAAGCTGATATCCGTCTGGCAAAATCCTAATTTTCTTAAATATACTCTGCCTTTTTTTTATAGTTTCACCTGGGTAACTAAAACAAAAATATTAAACCAAAATGACAGCTATTCAGCAACCACAACAGAAATACCACAAGCAACATTGAGACTCCAGGAAAGAAGTGACTAAAAATGCCAATATGGGAACCAATTAAATGAAAGTGCCAATACCATCTGCAACTCAGGGAATATTACGGATGTTTCAGACAGTTGGTCAGCAAAAAATATCTGAGAAGTTTGAATTTACAGAACAAGTATCTATAATCTTATATTTGCCTTTTCTCAACCCAAACAACTATAACCACAGTATTTTAACTAAAGTCATAACAACAACAATATTTCACTATACTTCTCTCTGGGCTAGTTTCACTCAACCTATGGGATGCTCCCCAGTGAAATACAAATCAACAAAAACGAGGAAACACAAATATAAATAGAAAAGTAGTTTACCCTGAATCCTTTGACTATAATTTTTCTTCATTAGCTTTAGCATTTTAGATGACTAGTGTAGTTCCTTCAGGATTGATCATGCTATTAATTAATTAAAAGCCTTAGTTGAAAATGTAGGAGAATTAAATTTGTGCATGAAAAAGAATTAGATGGACTTGAGGACTGAAGCATTAGAAAATGGCTAAAATGTAAATGTTATGACATGTTACAAACTACAAGGTTAGGTACTCAGGTATTAATATTAATTTCTGCTTTAAGCTTAGTGTTGTATGTGACACAGGAGAAGGACCTGGGTTTATTAATTGAGCACAGGATGATCACAAGATGAGCCATCAACATGAGGCAGCTGTGAAAAGACAAAGAAGATCCTAACATATATCAGGCAAGTGTTTCCAGGAGATTAATGCCATTATGCATGCTGAATTCACGGGAGCCCAGATTTTATGTTGTGTGTTTCCCTAAAGACTGATCAATCTCACTACAAACCTTTATAAAATCTATTTGTGAAACAAGCTTGTTTTGCCTTTTAAGTTTTATAATGCTACTATAAAGATAGATTTGGTGAGGAGTTATGGATTCAGAAGTTTCAAGTTAGCATTGTTTGATTATATTATGAATTTCCATTGAATCATTTCATCCTTACATTCAGTGCAGAAATACTGACTCTGTGTGTGTGTGTCCACAGAACCAATTAGCCAACCAAACTGATGAGTTTGTTTAATCAGAATGTATTTGTAACCCTATAATTTTCACAAGCATTGCTCAAATACTGAGAAAATTTGGATAACCCACAATCGTTAAGTACACTATACTGGGTGCATCAACATACGCAATTAATGCACAGCAATAAACTCCGGTGCATATTCTGCCAGGGTTTATTGCTCCCAGGCGCCACACTTGAACACGTATCCAGGACTACAACATGTTGAGCTGGGTTGGAGTAGCCCCAGCTGGTAAGGGACCCCCAAGGGTCAGTGTGCCAGCCCAGGGCTGCTTCAAGCCAGCTCAACATGCTGTGGAGGGGATAGCTAGAGCATGCAGGTGCTTCAGTGTGGGGCTAGCCAGCAGGCAGCCAGAAAATCTGACTGAATCAAAAGGCTTATGATCTTAGAGACACCCAGTACTGTGCCCTAACCTACTGGCTGGAGAGTAGGATGGGTGGAGGGTTTTTTTCCTCCCCATCCTAGCCAAGAGTGCAAGAATCATGGACCCAGACTGAAAATACGCAGGACAGATGCTCACTCTGTAGCCCAGTAATGAATACGTTCCATTGAAGCAAGAAAACTTGGTTGCTGGGCCAGGGTTTTTTTTAAGACTCCTTGGGTGAAGCAAGACTAGAAGCTAGGCCTTTCACCCTGTCGTTGAGCTCCTTGACCATTAGACAAGGCTAGACAACATTGCTTATGGAGGTATGAATCTGGCCCACAGAGCTAAGGGGCTTTGCCTGTGAGGAGCTGTGCTGGGGCTGGACAGCTTTCAATTGTGCCTGTGTGCTGTTGCTTCTCCCTACCCTCCTGGCTGCAGTCCAACACTGGGCCAGGTGGTTTTGGTGGCATGACAGCAGTGAGGGTTTTGCCTGCACCAGCCAGAGCCAGACAGCTGGGGGCTGTGCCCATACTGCTGCTGCTTGCCCCAGTCACCTTGCACCATGGGGGGCAGCTTGCAGCTGGTGGGGAGCTGCTATGGGGCCAGGCATCTGCAAACCAGATCCATACTGCTGCTGCTTCTCTCCCCACATACAGCGATGGCATGGGCACAACTTCCAGTTTGTGAGGAGCTAAGCAGCTTAGAGATGGGGTGGAACTGGGGAGAAGCGGCAGCAACATGGATGCACTTTGCAGATACCTGGTCTTGTCACTACTTTCTACCAGGTGAAGCTGTGCTCACAGGTTAACTAGGGAGAGGAGGGTGCTGGGAAAAGGGGCAACAGCATGGGTGCAGCTCCCAGCTGCCTGGCTTTGGCTCTGGTGCAAATGGAGGGAAGCTCCCAGTTGCTGATGTGCCATAGAAGCCATCCAGCTTGTGCTGTACGAGAGCCAGGTTGCTCCAGCTCTCAATTTACAAAAGGTTGCTGCTCCCGGCTTTAGACCAGTGGTTTTCAACCTGTAGTCTGCAGACCCCTCTGGGCCTACACTCTGTGTCTAAAGGGCCTGCAAAAGATGACTATGATCAATCAAAAGTATGTGAGTGCTCACACTTACAAATCAAAGGGGTCCATACCTCCATTTGCAATTTGTAGGGGTCCACAAATGAAAAAAGTTTGAAAACTGCTGCATTAGACTGTTGTGGGGGAAGGGGACTGAGAGAAGAGGGAAGGAGGGTGGGGAACCGTGTGAGAGTCACTATTTTCCAGTGTCAAAAAATTGCTAGTTGTGTTTATTTCTGTGAAGAAAAGTTTGAGGATTTACACAGCACTGTGAACATACCCAGGTAAGCCATAGCCACACATTTTGGTGCTTGGTGCAGGTCATGTGCAGAACCCTCCTCCACTGTACACCGTTACATAATATTGCTTCCATTTATTTCAGTGTCCTCCATGCTAGGGTGCCCAGTGCCAGTGCACCACTGGCACTGCCTCTTGCTACAGTACTGTATCCACCTCAAAATTTATATAGCCAGAGTGTAGCCTTATATAAGCATGTGAATGTGAAACAGAACTTGTCCCTTGGTCTTGGTATACTTCTGTTTTAGTTCTTTAATTGTAAAATGCAACTGCTAAAATTTCCTTTGCTTATCTTACTTAGACTGCAAAATTTTTGGCAGGGCATGTCTCACTCTATGGTTACATTAGGACTTAATATAAAGGGCTCTTTAACTTTGGGCACTACTGTTACACAAATATACAATTACAACTACTCCTTGCTTAACAACGTAGTTACATTCTTGAAAAATGTCACTATAAGTGAAATGATGTTAAGCGAATCCAATTATGTCACAGTAGTTACTTACTAGCAGGCAGTGGCCAAACAGTGTTATAACCGAATATTGCACAACTTTAAACGAGTATGTTCTCTAATAGATCAGCAACTTAATAACGAAACAACGTTAACTGGGGCGACGTTAAGTGAGGAGTACCTGTATATCAGAAACACTACTGCTCTGTAAATGTGGGAGTTGTTTTTCAGTTGTTCCTGCTCAGTGCATGTTCTTAATAGTCCTTTTAAACAAGTCGGTAGTGCTATTCACACGTCTATTTACAGTTGGTGCTGAATGTTACCAGAAGACTTAAAAGCAGAAAAACATTTCTTCAAGGAAAAAAGGGATATGCATTACCTGGTCAACTAAACCACCAAATAACAGGCCTTTATTAAACTGACAGCTCTGAAATAGTAATATGATTGTCCATCCAGTTCATTGGTTAGTCATTACAAACCACATTCAGCCATTACAATTTCCTGTATACGAGTAACACTTTTCTTGTTACAACACAGTAGCTTATTCCTCTCCCTGACCACCTTTTGTAGGTCATTGAAAAATCTCTGAAGGGAAAAAAAACAGTGAGAAATTACTCTCCTGGGCCAGGTTCACTTAAAATTATATTCCTACCCATTCTGTTGCTTTCTCTAACAAGCTGTCTTCTGGTTTGCCTTAACCACTCTCCAGATATTACTGCAGGAATAAAGCAATAGGCTGTTTTTAAACTGTAGTAATCGAAATGCTAGACAGGAAAAAGTTGTAATCATCACGCTGGTTATGAGATTAACGGAGCTAAGATTCAGGAACCTCTGTATTCCAGGTTTTCCCTTTAGGTTTGGTAGTGACCTGTGAGAGATGCATCAGCAAATGAGAGTTTTATTTTACGAATAAGAATAACAAAACAGTTATTGCACCGTTAAAAAAAAGAAAACCACATGCACACATCCCATGCAACCTCCAACAATACTTTGCTGAATTCTTAAGACTAAAGGTTCCTATTTTAGAGCCTGAAATGAAACTGATAGTGCTGCAGAAAGAATGTGGAAATAATAGGCCATAGACACTATGAATGAGTTATGCACTGCTCACACAGGGCTCCTGAACACATCACTGTCCTAAATTTTATTTTTATATGGCACATATTTAGAAAATTTAGGAGTGTCCTGGAAAGCTGCAACAGCTGGTCTGCGTGTGTTAAGCTCGGTGGCGAGGGGCGGTTGAATGTCTAAGGAATTCCAAGGCCTCCGAGAGGAATATGTTACCTAGCAGGCCTCAAAAATGCCTGCAAGCACACAGTGTGAGAAACAGCCAACTGGAAGGGCCCTGACAGATGCTATGAAAAGGTTGGTGTTAAGTGCCTTTTTCAGGATATTAAACCAGCATCCTAACTGGTAAAAAAAATGAATTGTCACTGACATTATGTCGGCTCACTTGGAGCCCTCTTTGCTACTTTCTGCAGTCTGGTAACCATTACACGCAAGAGATCAATATTCTTCCCAGCGCTGGAATTTAAATAATGATTTCCAATAAAACCTATTTTAGACTGTTCTGGCTAGAGGACAGAGACAAGCCACAAAACATAATGCACTTAAAGGCCCACTATTTTTTCTTTTTTTTCCCTCCCTCCCCCCGCTTTTTTTTCTCTCTCTCTCTCTCTCTCTTTTTTTAAAGTCCTGAATAATGAAAGAGAGATCTAGTGATAAGACAGACACACAAAAAGGGAGCATTTTGGTCCAGGCCAATCTGCTTAGCTAATGGCTGTAAACTGACACCTGTAATGAAATAAAAATGTCTCAGTGCAAGTGCATAGCTGCACAATTGTTACCAATACTGAACTCAGTAATCTCAGTGATGGGTGTTAAGGAATCCACTAAATATTTCACATGATTTTCCCAGCTTCCCACCTAGAAGCAAATAAAAGCACTGCATCAAAAATAAGCACTGCACTCCGTGTGTGTGTGTGTGCACGCGCGTGCGCGTGTGCATGTGCATGTGCATGCAGGGGTAGTGGGAAAGGTAGGTATTACTGCTCCCACTAACTTTAACTGGAGCTATGGTACTCAGCACCTCTGAAAAACAATCAGGTTTCTAGTGCTCCAATTTTGTCTGGTCTTCTTGCCCCTGCACCCCCCCTCTGCTTCCCCCTTCATGAGAGTTTTTTCTTCTGCTAAAGAATCTGAAGGGTGCAAGATGATGACTGGTACCTGAGGAATGAAATTTCTGATGTATTATCTGTTAGTGAAGGGAATAGTTTGCAGAAGTGAGATAGATAGAGATGTATGCATATATTTTAGAAGTTGTCACAGTTTCACATTTTGCCTTTGGCCTCGCTGTATTGCTTAGCTTCTTTGTGTCCCGCAGTGCAGACTTCAGACAGAGGAAAGGCCCTATCCAAGTGTGCTAAGGCTGGACTGCTGTGGTTAAAATGGTTTCCCCTGGATCTCCCTCACAGCTTGCAGTTGTCTGATTTCAATCAGTGGCAGTTCTCCCCACATGTCTAGCCATCAATCTTCTCGTGCTCCTGGATGAGTGTGTCACAGCATGGTGCATGTTCCAGTTAAAAAATAGCCTTCACCGCAGCTTTCCCTCCTCCGTCATTGATAAGTATTCCTTTGATATTTTTATTAAAAAAGAAAGAAAACACGTTATGAAATATGTTTCTTCTTTAAAAAAAGAATGATGCAGATGAAAGATCTGGAGGCTGCAGGAGTAGGAGGAGACAGAGAGGGAGTCTCAGTTTATGCAGTCACGATGGAAGTATCCCTAGATAAGCTGCACTTTAAGAAAGGGCCGAGGACTTGAATCTTTTATTGTCTCCCACACTATACTCCTACAGCAATAAAAAGTTTGTCTGACATTTTGTGAGTCTCTAGCCTTCACCAGCTACCAGCAAGCCATTCCTTCAAATAACAAGTCATTATTGTTTGAGGATAATAGGGACAGTTAAGAACTGTTGTTGTTGTTTCGCCCTACAAAATACAAAACTAATTTTGTCAGCCGGGCGTTATTCACTCACACCCATGGACCCTTTGCAGAGTGCTTGTAAATTAGATGAATTGCTGTTACTCCAGCTTAGTTTCTTTTTCGGATTCTGAACAAATCCATTAGTTTCTCACCTCAAGTTAGCTTTGAGAGGCTGAGATGCTTTTAAAACAACTTCCAGAAGTACCGTGTTCTATGCCCATATGCCAGGGGTAGAAAACATGACTTTCTAATAGTTGCACAACTCTTTTAGTGCTGCTACCCCTGTGTCCAGGGCTGCAGATACCCAGGGGTAATCCTGGACCAGTAGTACCTAAAGCACTTTTCATCAACAGATCTCAAAGCTCTTTGCAAAACAAGTCACTATCATTTTTTTTACTTTACAGATGGGAAAAATGAGAAATAGAGAAGGGAAGCAACTTGTTAGTACTCCATTGGACAACATAGCCTGACATCTTATTAAAGTCTGTTATCAGGTAAATACTGAGGTCAGTATAACTATGGACACATACAAAAAAGGTGGCACAAAAGTAAGTGGTTTGTAAGTGTAGGCTCTAATCCATTTTCTCATATACAAAAAACCCCTCAATTATTATTTTTTACAAGTTACCATTCTAACTTGAAAAAAATACATACGAACACATAGATACACAAGCACCCACACAAAACAGAAAAGCAGCTAGTGCTGTAATTAATACATTTGAAAAAAATCTGCTTGTGGAGCAGATAGTGCACAAACTAAAATTAATAATTGCTATTATTTAATCCATTTTGAATCAGAAATCTCCATTCAAATTGGACTTAAAACATGGTAATAGCTGAATACCCCCAAAACTTGCAAGACAGAAGTTTTCATAGATAGCCTTAGTGAAGTCAACAGAAATAGTCCTGACTAAAGTTACTCAAATGTATAAATGCTGTTTATAAGAAAAAAGAACATCTAGTTCACAATCTCTCTTACATTTTGTATGTGTTCTGTTTCCTTCTTTTGTTCCAGACTGCTTTGACAACACAATCTACCTCATTTTCATCCCCAAGCAATGTTAGTATACCACATATTAAAATCAATTAATAGCTAGCAAGCTGAGAAATCTTAAATAGTCTTCAAATCTTTTAACAGATTTTAACAGAATCTTAAATAGTCTTCAAGTACATCTACAAAGTTAGCATAGGCCATATTCACACAATGGTCAACATATTTAGGAAAGTAGTGACTCTGAAAGTGACTGAGGCCATAGAGAACAACTAAATAAGCATGGGCAGAAAATGTGGTATCTTTAAAGATTTTTAAATCTTAAAATCTTAAATAGTACCATATTCCTTCAAGGTGCACCTGTGCTAGGAAGATGTACCAGGAAGACCATTAACAGAATGGACAATATATTTAGGAAAGTAGTGACTCTGAAAGTGACTGAGGCCATAGAGCACAACTAAATAAGTGTGGTCACAAAATGTGGTATCGGGGCTAAAACAGAAATCCTTGGATATATAAGACAGAGAATAATGCCTCTGTGCTTTTACTTGGTATTACTGAAATATTTTACATAAGTGAGATCATTACAGGCATCCTGTATCTAGTTTTGGTACTGACAAATTAGAAAGAGTTCAGAAAAGACCTGAAATTATAAGAAGTAAAAAAGCCCACCTTAGAGAAACTAAAACTTAATCTATATAGCGTATCAAAGTGAGAAGAGAAGTGACATAATCAGGGCCTATAAATACTTCTATAAAGAAAATATTTCTGATGGAGGAATCTTTAATTTAGCAGGCAAAGGTGTAACAAGAGTCAACAACTGGAACCTCAGGCTAGGTAAATTCAGACTAGAAACAGAACTCTTTCCTCCCCTCACACCTTTTCCCCCAGTGAAGGAATGATGATAATTAGCCACTGGAACAATCTTACACTGGGAATTTATGGACTCTCTGAGTACTTACTACTGCCACAAGGGTCTTTGTAACTCATCTACAACATTCATGAACAAGAATATACCTAAAGTTTACTTTTTTTTGGCAACTAAAGGGTAATTTCTGAACACAGACTAGCATTTTAAGACTACTTTTACACATGGGATTGTGTTATACAAAGTTGCCAGCAGCAAAGGGTTTATAACTACAGGGTATTTAAACTTTTTCTTCAGCTTCTAGGACCACTTTTCTAAGGAGTCATTAAAATTAGTGGAACTCTTTCCACTGGGTTCAGTGGGCTTTAGAGCTGGCTCTGAGACTGAGATGTGTGAAACATACCAATAAATAAACCCTACTGGGAGGAAACAGGCTTAATTTGTGGCAACCAGGGCATTATTTTGGGCATATGTGAGCATGTCTACACATGTACTTTAATGTGCATTAGCCTATTTTAATGTGCATTAAGGCATCACATTCAAATGTGCATTAAGGCATCACATTCAAATGTGTGTATTAAAACAAGTTAATGTGCATTGGGCATTTGTACCCATCAATGTGCCGCAGTGCCAGGCACTCTTAAAAGTGGGCAGCACTTTGTCATGTACATTTGTATAAATGGTGAAGTGTGTATCAGTGCTGACAAAATGGTGGCAGACTTTTGAACTAAAATATATCAAAGTGTACCACTGCCATTTTTTATGTGCTGATGCACATTTCGCTGTTTGTACATGTATAAATGCCCATTGTTACTTTAAAAGTGTGTGCTTTAGTTATATGCATTAAGGCAGGCAAATGCATATTTTCCTAGTACCTCACAATGGAGGTACTAGATTTAATGCACATTAACTAAAGTGCATTAATGCATGTGTAGACGTGTGCAGTTTTATGTATTCGTACAGAGTGGGTATGCCCCAAAAAAGCAAATACTAAATGGCTGCAAAATCCTGGCAGTTCACAGGTTGCTTCCAACCCTATTGTGCAGTAGCAGCAGTGTCATGGTTAATGCCTGCTGATGCTATGTCACTCTAGCGATAAGCTACATCACTGTAGCTCATCACTATGGCGATGTAGCATTTTGTGTAGATGTGCCCAGTATTTACTTCAAAGTATCCTTAATATTCTAGATCCCTCACTGACAACAGTATACATTTCTAAGGGCCAAGATCTAAAAATTTAATTCACAAAGGTTAGTATTTGACCATACCAGCTCAGTAAGAATATAGGGAAATTTTAAATTAAAGTATTTAACCTCCTAAAATTCTAGCTATCCACTTTTAGTACCTGGCTTGCATTTTCCATGGCAGGATCCATATTTCTATGCAGTATTTATGCATCTAATTTAAATTTATTTTTTGAATACTCAATCCCCAGGTCTAGGCACGTTTACACTTTTCTTAAAAAGGTGACAAAGTGTATAACTCTAAACATTTATGATAAATTATGCACTGCTTCTTTAGAGGATAACTATGTATTTAAATGTGTTAAGGTGCATTAGTCAAATCCAGGATTCCAAGTTAAATAAATCACCAGTAAAAGGCAACCAAATATTCAGTACTGAAAAGACCCACTGTAGCATGAACATGAAATATAGCCTGTGAAATACAACAGGAAGTGCTTATAAAGGTCATTATCACTTTTCATATTTTTAACAATATTCAAAGCCAAATAGTGAATATAGTTAATGCTTTATCTCAATCTGTCACTCTTAGTTGTTCCTTCCAAGCAACTTGATCTCTCTTCATACTGTAGGGCATTCTGATTAATTTAGATATTAATTTCACCTACATTATACAGCGTTGATACCTTGTTAGGCTGAATAGCTACAGTGAGTATTTGTAGCTTTGATTTACATCTTGCAAATCATATTATTTATAGCACTTTTGCCCGAAAGTGTCTAGTTAGCAGAGTTCAGCTGAAGTTAAAATGACTCAAGCCTAATGTTAGATCATGTAGTCTTATAGTGCTGACTTTCACTTCTGGAGATCTACGTTCCATATTTATAACATAGACCACAAAGAATTGCAAGCCAAATATTCAGCCCCAGTTAGAATAGCCTACAAATATCCTGTGAATTTTTTCATAAAAAATGTCAAAATTTGTTTAAAAAAAAAAAAAGGAAAAAAGTCAGTACAAACCTCCAGTAGACAGGCAGTGATATAACTCTGTTGGCTTTACTGGTGATACTTTCCAGATTCATAGTGATGTAACTGACAGTAGAAGTTGGCTCTTAATTAATAATTTTGAGATGATTGAAGCTTCACCTATTGATTTGTAGAGAAATATACATCCTTATGGTTTCATCTGGCAAGCCAGAAGGCCTTTGTTATATTGTCCACTGAGGCGCTCTTCAAGATACAGATAAAGTTAGTGCAGTCACCAAGTCACTTGCTCCAACATGTTCTGATTAGAAGGCATCAGAGCAGACGTGATTACTCTTGCAAATATCAATTAATCAAGTCTGCTGGAGCAGCATGTTGCAGCTTCTTGTGTATTCAGCATTTCAAAATAGTAGTGGGGACACTTTAAAGTTTGTTTGATGAGCTTTAGTTAAAGTGCCCCCACCAGCATTTCGAAATGAGGGAAGCTGAATACTTGAGATGTTGTGGGTGCTTTAATTAGAGTGGTTCTCAGGATCCTCTCTAATTGAAATGCCCCCCACAACCCTACAGCATGTGTATAGGCACCCCAAGAAAGCCCTTACTAATGCCTTCTTTCAGCAAAAACTCTGAAGTACTCTGCATATGATTTCAGTGAGACTCTTCCCTACTTGAAATCATGTCCATACTGAACTGGTGACTAAGGTCATCTATACATGTGCGCTGGTGTAGAGGGTGGAGGCGCCTTAATCTGAGAGCTGCTTTAATTAAAGTGCCCACAACATCATGTGTATTCAGCATCCTTCAAAATGGCAGCAGCGCTGTTTTAACTAAAGTTTGTTTGACAGACTTTAGTTAAAATGCCCCAGTCACCATTTTGAAATGCAGGGATGCTGAATCACAGACACAAAGGCTGCTGGAGTGCACTAATTAGCATGTTCCCACCAACTCGCCTACTCAGGTTTTCTTGAACTTATATATATGGTGTTGTGAAGAAATTATTTAAAAATCTAAACCCAATTGCCACAAAACCTAGTTCAGACTGAGGCACATAGGGCACCTAAACACCTGACAGACCTCTGCTCCATTGAGTGTTAATTAGCACACGTTAGTGCAGACTACATTAATTGCTGTGGGTGCTTTAATTAGAGCAGCTCTCAGAACTGCTTTAATTAAAGCACCCTCCGCTGTACCCCAGAGCATGTGTATAGATGTCATTAGGCATGATTTGGGGGACAGTGATTCAATTTGGTGATTCGAATCACTGCCCTGAATCGATTTGGCCAAATCTGATTCAGCGATTTGGCCAGTGCTGAATCTCCAGATCACTCAGGCCACATCCCTCGCCTGCTCTCCCAACCCCAGCAATGGCTGCCCCACCCGCCCCAGCTCTGGCCCTTTAAAAAAGGAACAACGGCTAGATTCACCAGTTCCTGCCCAGTGGAGTGGCGATCTCTGCTGCCTCTTGCTGCCCTGCGCCACATGGGAGGATCTTCCACAAGCCCCCCGAAGCCCTGAGGCTGCTAAAGGAGCCAATGAGTCTGGGAGGGTTCTTTTTCTTTTTCTTAAATGGCCGGAGCTGCCAAGGCAGCCATAGGGGTGATGGGTCATCAGGGAGGGCTTGGGAAGATCATGCAGAGCCCGTCACGCAGTGCAGGGCAGTGGAGGGCAGTGGGGATTTCCCCCCCTGCCCAGCAGTACCCAATGAATCAGGGTTTTTTTTTCAAAGTGTCAGGAGCTGGGGTGAGCAGGGCAGCCATTGCGGGGTCTGGGAGAGCAGGCAGGGGGCTGGGGAAACAGGCAGGGGATGGAGCCTGGCAGGGGTCCCCCCATGGCCCCCTTCCCCCTTCTCTAGCCTCCCCGCATCCGCCCCCTACTTACCAGCATGGAGTCTGGGTCCGGCTCCCTGCTGCAGCAGGCAGGGACTGTCCGAATCATCAAAGCTCTCTGCATCTTTTCCGAAGATTCAGAGATCTTTGAATCAATTCAGTCCTTTTTATTGGTCCCCTGATCTGATTTAGATTTGGAGAGTCGGCTGCTGAATCAGGCCAAATCTCCTCTGAATCAAATCAGCACCTGAAGCTTTGCACAGCCCTAATATACTGGTATGTGCCTTGCTGAATTATGGCTTTCAATTGTAGGTTACATAGTCACAGTCAGAAGGGACAGAGAGAGCCTGCAGAGGGGATTGTCATGGATCAGAGAGGGAGTGCTCATTTACTTGGGCTTTCCCCCCTGTAACCAGCCATATAATTCCCAAATGCATCCTTGACAGTTTTTTTCTGAGCGATCAGCTTACCAGCCTTTTATCTTAATAAATCAGCCCACTGTCCAGTGATTTTTCTAGGGCCATATGGATTGATCACATCATAGAACCCACAAGTATTTATTTTCTGGCCCAAACCCAGCTCAGTACTCATTTGTATGGTAACGTGGACCCTGGTGTCCACAGCACAAAAATGTAGGGTAGTACAGTGCCCCTTTTTCTGGAGGTAATGATGCTTCCTTGGCATATTTCACACATTGCTGAGCTACTGGGTATGTATTCCAAGTAAGTTAGAATGTCAGAACAACTACATCTAAAGCGCCACATTAAAGTGATCCAAAATCAGCCCAGTCATTTCATATAAAAAGCAGTAAGAGCTCTCCAATTTAACCTAATAAATTACTGTTGTAAAAACAGTTTAATGTAATGTGCAGAAGTCTAAGAAAAACTGTTTAAATAGTTATATAAAAAGACAGATTTGCAAATCTGTGAAAATAAGTTAACATGTTACATTCTTCAAGTTTAAAAAGTTTTGTAAATTGCCAAGGTAAAATGCAGAATAATGGAGTCTCAGTTTCTTTTTCATCAAACTAGCTAGCTACTACTATGCAAAGACTATTATAAAACTCACTGAAAAAGGTAAATTAAAATACTAGAAGCCAGTTGCCAGAAATCAGCTGCTGTGCCTGTGCTCTCCATGACCAACCAAAGTAAACTGGAAGGAACTACCCTAAGCAACATTTTCTTGATTAGCATACTGTATAGATTAAATCCTGTCCACCTTCCAGTCAATGGGGCTTTCCTTTTAGAAGTCATTGGCCAAGATTTCACCCACAGTTACTCTTCAGAACCTACAGCTTCAGCCAGGCAATATTATTTTGGCCAATGCTTTCCTGGACAGTTCTGGGGAGAGAAGAGATAAAAAATAAACTCATAGAATACTGTTAAAAAAAAAAAGCAAAAAAAGTAATAAAAGCATACGCTGAACCCTTTTGTTTCAAATGATTTTTTTTAAATGTGAAAACTGACCTAAATTTAAGAGAGGAAGAGAGAAAGAAGAGGTGAAAAGGGATTATGAAACAATAACAAGTTTAAGTGAACTGTTTCTGGTTGGACCAGAACAACAACTTGAGTGTTTTTCACTTGCCATTTTGCTTTCCAAAATTGTTTTGAACTGAAACTCCTTTCCCCTCAACTAATTTTTCTGTTCAGCAATTGAACAATTGAAAAAGCTTTAATTCACTGCAGTGTTCTATAAATGTATTTGGTCAACTATATTCCATTATATATAATTTTCTTCAAAAAATGCTGAAAGAAGAAAAAATATTCTTGAAGTCTGAAGTCTAGATTAAATCTATGAAATAATTTTAAAACAACATTTAATATTGCTAGGTTTGCGACTTTAATGTGAAAAAGTGGACATTCAGAGACGCTGAAGCTTGTATATTATCCGGATCACTGCCATACATATGCAGAAAAATTGAACTACAGTTAATTTCAAGAGTCTGACAAAGACTCCATCTTGACAGAATGCACAATTTTCTTTACTGATATATACATTCAAAACAATTTAACATAATTTTATTTTAAAGTTGTGGTAATATCTTACTTGGATATTAAACACTTTGGGCATGGACTATTCTTCTGTCATATAAGTATATACAACACCCAGTATAGTGGATCACAGTCAACGCCCAACTGCAATGTAGCCTACAAATACTAAATGAAAAAGAAAAAAAGTTGGATTTAGCTCCCCCGAGCTGTAGACACTTTTCTCTAACTTAAAGATTTTTAGTTTCCAGCTTTACACTTTTAAAGCACTTTTCCTCCTATTCTATTAGAAATTAAAGGACTAAGTTTTCTATGTTCAGGCAAATGTGAGCAAGTCACAGGTTTAAAACATAAAGAACATTCTTGTCTTGTTCTGTCTTTTCCTGTGGATAGCAGCTTTAGTCTCTCATACACTTCAGCTGCATGATACCAACTCCAGAACAAATGTTTTCTCTCAGTGAGGAGACCAAAACACACTGCATTGTAGAGGAAATGGAACTAGCACCTCGTAGTGTCTCAATGCATTGTAACTCATTTTGATTTCTCTCCTCATTTATATACTCAGTTTTCTGACCCCCATCCCCTTCTCCACTCCACCTGTTTTCCTTTTCTACTGAAGTCATACAATGAACTGATGACTGAAGATTTTCCAATCTAAAGTTCTTGGATTTCTTTCCAAGTCAGTGCACTGCATTGTATTGCCACTTGTATTCTGTTTTGATCAGTAGGCTTTATTCACCACTGACCTGTTCTATATAAGAGGTGCCCAACTCAACTGGTCCTGCACTGCAGCAATAGGTGGGAGGGATCCATAGTGTGGGGCTTCATCATCTTGCTGCAATGCTAGAATCTGGCAGTAGTACTTAATTGCTGCAGTTTCTGAAACTATGACAGCCACCATCCCTTCTACTACCAAATTTCCATGGGTAGCCCCAGAAGCCACATTGCATGGCTCCAAAGTCTGGATCTGCCCAGCTGGACTCCCCATATATCCAGAAATTTGGTAGTGGGACAAATGGCAGCAGCATTAATTGCCATTTAGCCAAATTTCCAGGGCTGTTGGGGAGCCACACAGGCCAGATGGCTCTGAAAGTTGGATTTGACCTGAGGACCATACTTTGATCACCTCTGCTCTATGTAGTGCCATCAAAGTTGGTGCAATTGCACAAGGACAATAACAGGTCTGGGTTAGGACCTTTACAATTACAATTTCCATTTATTTCCATCATTATGTAATGGCGTCAATTTTCTCTAAGACCTGCCTAGCATTTGTAGCTTTGGTGAAGGTATCAACCAACTCTGAACCCTAATTTGTTTTATTTGCCCACTCTTTAGCTTGAGTGGTTCTACTTTGCATTTTGAGTCATCTTCAATAACATGCACCACCTAAACCCAGTTGGACATCACTACATCATTTGTCCCCTCCCTTTAACATTTGATGCATTTACTAATTCTCTTTCCTTTATACCAGAGATGTCAAACTAATTTGAATCCTGAGGCTGGACTGGACAGGGGTTTCTTTCTGGGCCAGATCTGCTGGCTTGACAGCTGCTCAGCCATATTCAATGGGGCCCATAGGCCCCAAATTCTGTGGCAGGCCATGTCCTTCCACAGTCACAGCTCCAACTTCTGGTAGCTTGCTGGTAGCTCAGTGGGCTAGATGGGGTGGTTCCATAAGCTGTAGGTTTGACACATGATCTAGTTACTCCAGTGCTGTGCCTCCCAAAGGGACATACTTCAATAGTCCTCATCTCTTGTCCTTCCTTATGCCTTTCTAAGAAAAACTACTATGTATCCCCACTGAACCTTTCATAAGTACAGGTCAACTTGAGAAGGAAGACATCATCCAGTTTTACTGTATCAGAACAGATAGGCCTACGCACCCCGTACATTCTGTCATCTTCCCCATGAAGCTCTAATAATCATGAACATTTTCTATTGGATGCATTACGTTATGGGCACTGCAAAAATTATGATTTACAATTTTGCAACAGTGCTCCAGCATCAACACTGTTGTCATAATGCAAGACACAGGAAGAAACAGCCCCTGCCCCAAAGTGTTTACAACTGCAGTAGAAAAGACAGCTGCAAGGTGGGAGGAGAAATTAAGCACAGGGAAATGACATGCTTGACAGCCAGTGACAGAGCCAAGAACCAAATCCAGGTCTCCTAAATCCGAGTACAGCGGCTTCTTCACCCACTATTACTGTCTTTATTAAACCAAGTGGTTAACGCTCACGTGTATATAGCCGGACCAACTCACTCTATGATCATGACAAATGATACTAACTAAGCTAGTAACTAAGCTGTATTCAGGGTTGGATGGAAAACACTAGTCATTGACCCAACTGTAAGACTGATGCAGTGTTGGGGTGCATGTAGCCTGTGCCACATCTGTCATTTGCCAGAGGGGGACTGCTGTAGCTGCAGTTTGTCACCGAATTCTCCCAACAACAAAATCACTACTACGTTGCCCTGAGCAGCAGCTGCACCAGGATCACTTGAAATTGCATAAAGCATTAATTTGAATTTTGAGACAAGTTGGGTACCACACAGTTGGACTTGAGCCAAAAAGTTCCATACAGTACAAGGGGGATGGACAGAAAAGAAAGAAAAAGACAGTTCTGTCAGTGGTTTTAAGCTGCCCCTTTTTTAAGTGGAAAAGTTGTTACAAATGGGTTCTTCAACATATGTTATTAATTTCAGTGCACTGGCTTCTTGCCAGTTAAGCATCAGTCCTGGTTTCTTTGCTTTCAGATTTAACTAGCAAAACTCATGAGGTCATTAACCAAAATGGACACAAGCTTTTCCTTTTTTTTTTTACACACAACTGTAGTAACTGACTATTCTGAGGACTTTTATTTAATGCCACTTCAGATTCTTTTTAATTAGAAATGGGCTTTTTGGATATGGATTTGTCAGCAAAACCTGTTGATTCTACCATGAACAAAGCAACATATGAAAGACTTTGAACACGTGGCAGGGGGAACAGAATCAGAAACTTTGTAATATATTATGTAACTGTTGTGAGATTTTTAAAACTGTGTGGCTATCTTTGCTAATTCTATACAACTGCAAGAAACCAGAGACCCTGAAAAAAACAACTTATAGAAAAAATGGCTTGATAAAAATATCTAAATAGGGAAATCCAGGTTGAATGACATTAATATTCTATTTAGCTTGAAGACAACCACCAGGTCTACTCTAAAAAAAGATGGTTTCATGGATTTATATGCAATACAAAATTTCCCACACTCACAGGCTCACAAACACACCTCCCACTGAATGACACAGGAGCAGACTGAGAGCATATGATACTGTCCACGGTTTACACTGAAGACATATTTTTCAGTAACAAACTGGTGTTGCTTTCGTCAGAAAATAGAAAAGTATATTTAGAGATAGGTTTTGTTTTAAGCCCTTAGGAGTAGTATACAAAATGCCCACACTGACAGCAGCTACTAAATGTGGTACAGAATGTCTTCAGGGCTATTTTAACAGAGGAGACGGTGCTTATTGGTAGGGAGGGGCCATAGAGACACCCTTGCTTTCTCGTGCCTCTGTCCTTTCAGACTACAAATGTGTAAGCCGAGAATGTGCCGGAAATCACTACGCCTGGACTACCTATACTTCTACCTCCTGGCCAATTCATGACAGCCATTCAGCATCACTGGCTTTCAAGTCTACAGATCCCCATTAATTCCCTTGCTCGGTAGAAGTAATCTTCTAGCAATTTGTTAGGCTTTGGGACCTTGCAAATGAAAGGAGAGGTGACATCTTCTAAAGGTCAGACTGCACTTTGCTTTATGCATTTCATATATATACTTTGTTAAACAGGGAATACTGGACAGTGCATAGCATATTTCATACTTACATAGTTGGTAGGGTTGGAAGGGATCTGAGCAGATCATCAAGTCTGACCCCTTGCCATGGCAGGAAAGAGTACTGGGGTTAAACGAGCCCAGCAAGGTGTTCATCCAGCCTCCAATTTAAACACCCCCAGGGTAGGAACCAGCACCACTTCTCTTTGAAGTTGGTTCCAGCTCCTAGCCGCCCTGACAGTGAAGTAGCGCCTCCTGATGTCTAATCTGAATTTATCCTCTGTCAGCTTGTGACTGTTATTTCTGGTCACTTCTGGTAGTGCTTGGGGGAACAGGGACTCCCCCAATGCCTGCTGATCCCCCCTGATTAGTTTGTAACAGTCTGTAGATCCCCCTCAGCCTTCTCTTTTGGAGGCTAAACAGGTGCAGGTCCCTTAACCTCTCCTCGTAGGGCCTGCCCTGCTGCCCCGATCATGCAAGTGGGCCTCCTCTGGAGCCTCTCCATGTTGTCCACATCCCTCTTGAAGTGCGGCGCAGTACTTCAACTGTCGCCTGACCAGTGTCACATAGAGGTGGAGGATCACTTCCTTGGACCTGCTCGAGATGTATCTGTGGATGCATGACAAGGTGCGGTTGGCCTTCTTGACCGCATCCCCATACTGTCAGCCCATGTTTATTTTGGCATCAATAATGACTCCAAGATCCATCTCTGCCTCTGTACTGAGAAGAAGGGAGTCCCCCAGCCTGTAGGCATGCTGCTGGTTCTTCCTCCCCTGGTGCATCACCTTGCACTTGTCAGTGTTGAAACCTATCCTATTCTCATCCGCCCACCCCTGTAGCCTGTCTAGGTCCGATTGCAGCCTATTCCTCCCATCTAACATGCCCACTTTTCCCCACATCTTAGTGTCGTCTGCAAATTTAAACAGGGTGTTTTTCACCCCCTCGTCCAAGTCGCTGATGAAGATGTTGAACAGTGCGGGCCCAAGGACTGAGCCCTGGGGGACCCCACTGCCCACATCCCTCCAGGCTGAATAGGACCAGTCCACCACCACTCTCTGGGTGCGGCCCTCTAGTCAGTTAGTGACTCATTTGACTGTAGGTGTCAACACTACAGTTCCCCAGTTTTTTAATGAGAATGGGGTGACAGACAGTGTCGAAGGCCTTCCTAAAATCCAGAAAGACTATGTCCACTGCTACCCCTGCATCTAAGGATTTGGTGACCTGGTCATAGAAGGCCGCCAGGTTGGTCT
>NW_017728918.1:107787382-107800171 GCF_001723895.1 Crocodylus porosus | reverse complement strand
TGTGTGCGTATGCTGAAACACCAGCAGAGATGAGCAACTCAAAGCACAGACTTACTTTATCATAGGACTTTCTCGTAGGCCTTGTTTCCAGACTTTACTTACACCTCCAGCTGGGTCCTCAACTCCACTGGCTCCATTGACCTGCTCTTGGGTCTTCTGCTTGGCAGGAGTGGAAAGCCTCTTGCTCAAAATCTGGCTCTCTTCTGTCTGCTCCTCTGCCTAATGGAGCCTTGTTACCCCAAAGGTAATCATACAGGACTAAGACTAGGCATGAGACCTGGAAGGAATGCTCCCAGGGCCATGCCAGATGAGCTGGGATGTGCATGTGATATCCAATGTTACACACACAAAGAGGTGTGCAGAAAGTGGCCAAAGATGCTTAGGTATTAAGTACCTTGTCTGCCTAGGTATTAAATAAACATTTAAATTCAATCCAGTCATTTAAATGGCCATAACTGTCCTTCTCCTCCAATAGGTTATTCTTGGAGTTCATTGCAATCAAATGAAAGGGATGGTCCGCTTGGTGAGGAAGGACAGTTGAGTTAGAAGGCCTGGTATTTTCACAGTTACTGACATAGCCCTTTATTCCTCAGTTACCCTACCATGTCTCAGCCACCTCCCCTTTCTCCCTGGGGGGCAGGGGAGAATGGAGTGCTGAAAAACCATGGGTAACCAACACCATGTATGGCATGCTACACAGTACTGGAACTAACCTGGGGGAGGGGAATGGGGCAGCAGTCTCAGGCGCCAAGTTGGGCAGGGAGGCATGGAAAAATATCATCAGCTGCTGCTGCTGGCCAGCCACTGCTGCCCTGTGCAACACTGCTGCTGCACTGCCCTGTTACACCTCTGATGCTTCACAATAACATGGAGGAATACACATTTCTAAAACATGCTTATTCCTTAATAGGAAAACTATTTCCAGTGATGCTGTGACTGCAGCTAGCATCCCAGCCAAATGAATGCAGCCTGGCTTCCTGCTGCCTTGCAGCTTGTTATACTTTATTTAAGCAGGACTCTTAATGAAGGGAGATTATTGTCTGGGTAAAAATTGGTGTCAGACCAGTCTTTAAATGTATAGAAATATAATAAGAACTTGTAGAAGAAAAATGTCTTTACTTTTCAGTTATAATTAAACACTACATTCTAAATTTAGCTCTTTTATGGCTTAATTTGTTTTATGACAAATGGTGTCATGTTTTAGGCCTTTTACATTATCCGTTTTCTGCAGGTCCAAGAACTTACCATAGCAGTTGCCAAATATGTAAATGTTGCAGCAATTACATTTTCATTACCCATGAAAAATGACCTTGTAAGTTTTAAAATGGATGCAGTTCCCTGGCGTTAAAAGTAATGTAAAAGAACTCCAGTAAAAGTTTTCCCGCTTCATAGTAAGGGGGAAAATACATTTTAAGAAATAAGGTTTAAGATGAGGTATGTGATCAAGCTATTTTTGAATCTTCTCTGATCTTCAGAGGACAGTTGAAATTAACCTGAAACACACTAAAGATTGTTGAGCAATATATTTTATGACAAATATATACTCATCAACCATGCTTGACTATTTCTCTTTTAGAGGCTTGATTTCATAGTGCTACACTTGAGCAAATGAAAAGGATCCCTTTTCATGGACCAAGTGGCAGGATCAGGACCTTGGGTTAAACTCTTGCAAATACAGAGCAAGTGGCGTGAGTGAGCATACAGTCTGCAGGCACTGCACAAAGGATCATCAATATGAACCTCTGTCTGGCTGTACATAGCTATTTGTTAGCACTAGCAGAAAGTTTTCCAATAGAATGTTTGGTTTTTTTCCTCAATCAGAAAATTCCATTTTGTCAAAATCAAAACTTTCTGTGGGAGTACATCCATCTTAACAACATTTTGTGTTTTCATGAAGTGTTTTTTCAAATGGCTTTTGTGTTTTCATTTCAATTTTTAAAAATTTGTATTTTAATGTACAAACAGTTCATAAAATGGAAAAGTTCTGTTTCAGTTTCAAAAGAAAATCTTTCAATTAGCGTGAAAGAAATTGTTTTTGTTCTTGTTTAGATTTGGAACAAAAAATAAGTTTCAGAAGTCTATGTGCAATGGAAATACTACTGTTTGTCAAAACCTACTGTCTAGACATAAAATCCATTGTTTTTTTTTTTAACTAGCTCTTCCCAACCCAAAATTATCTGTATTCAGCAAGCAAACTAAAAATACATTGTTTCAAATTCTAGTGCTGCCAACCTTGATTTTTCTCTTCAAATGAAAAATGCGGTACACAGCATCTTCTGATACAGGGGGAAAATTTACTACTGCATATTTTTGCCAAGTATTTACAATACTATTATTATGACATGTATGTACAATGATTGACCTCATAAAATTGATTACTAAATCGTGTGCTCACCACCCTAGCTATTTCTTATTAAACTTATTTAACCTCTTGCAATTTACTCTGTTGAAACATATAGTATATTCAATACAATTTAATCAGAGATGGTGGTGGGCTAATGCACCATCCTTTCAGCTTTTGAGGGCTCTGATCAAATCAATATTTGGTTAAAAACTAAAGCTAGTGTAGTAGTAACACCCCAGTCCCCAATGAATGTGTGTGTCAGTGTTGCAAATGCAGACAATTTATCATAGTGATGGCAATCAATGCATAGGAGTCCCAAAATTACAAATCTACTGGACAGCAGGTCTACTGGATAGGCCTTAAGAGACCCCTATAGGGAAATCTACATAGCACCTGCTCCCATGAGTTCTAAAGCTAAGCTCCTTATTTCTTGGGCTAGTAGGGTTCGAAAAATCTAAAAAGGATATATAACACAGAATTTTTTAAAAAATATAAGTAATGAACAATAGCTTGATTTATTTATGCAAAATTGTTTTATAGATATAGGCTTTCTGACACAGTCAAACCTTTTGTCTGGGTACCCATTTGTACTGACTGTTTGCACAGAAATAAGTCTTAGGACTGCAAAAAAAAGAAAAAAGAAAAAAAGGACTATTCTGATGAGAAAATCTGTACAGTGCATTTTTGCTCCAGAATTCAAACTCATTTATTTTATTTATGGGAATAGTGTGGGAATTCCATGATGTGTTTGATTACTATAATTATGGGCTGGAGCAGATCACCCAGGAAAGTCCTTCTACGCCTATGTAAGAAACATAGCTGATTGACTGCCAGAGGCATTTTAAGCCTTCAGTAAAACATTTAACTGGGAGTTTAGCCCCCAAACGCTGATGAGGATCTGGGCGTACAAGCCTAAGCATTAGATTCCTAAGCCATCTTGACCCTTTTAAAAATGTTACCAGGCCTCTACTGTCTACAGTGAAAGTTTGTGATGAAAGTGTATAGCTGAGGGACAACCCTGCCATGTTTAGTTTGCTATTTTGTAGGGCTGTGCGAAATTTCACCAAGTGTTTTGTTTTGAAGCTGCTTTGACACATTTCAAGCTTGAAACAGTGAAATTGAAATGAAACAGAAAGCACTGGAATAGCTTCAAAACAAAATGAGGGTACTCGAAACATTTCTAAAGTTTCAAAACATTTCAAGTTTTGAAGCAGCCCCCATGGTGGGAGGCAGGGGAGAGCCAGGGCTGCACTCCGAGCAGCTCCGCAGCCCCATGTAGCTCAGCCCAATGTGGGGCTGGCAGAGCCAATCAGAAGGCAGCACTGGCTCTTTTCGCCTCTTGCCACTGGGCTGTGCTCTGATTGGCTCTGCCAGCCCCACAGAGTGCAGCCCCAGCTCTGCCCTCCTCCCACCACCAGGCTGTGCTCCATGGGGCTGGAAGAGCCAATCGGAGGGCAGCAGCGGCTCTGCCCACCTCCTGCTACCAGGCTGCACTGCAATCAGCTCCACCAGCTCCATGGAGCTCAGCCCGGTGGTGGGAGGTGGCAAGCACCTCCTGCCACTGGGCTGTGCTCCATGGGGCTGGTGGAGCTGACTGGAGGGCAACATTGGCTATGCCTGCCCCCCACCACTGGGCTGCACTCCGATCAGCTCCACCAGCCCCACGGAGCACAGCCCCAGCTCTGTCCACCTGCTGCCACCAGGTTGTACTCCAGCCCCATGGGGCTCTGCCAGCCCCTTGGAGCTCAGCCCGGTGGTGGGAGGTGAAGAGTAGCACCAGCTCTGTCTGCCTCCTGTGGCCAGGCTACATTTCGTGGGGCTGGCAAAGCCAATCAGAGCACAGCCCAGTGGTGAGAGGTGGGCAGAGCCGGGGCTGCACTTTGCCTCCCGCCACCAGACTGAGCTCCATGGAGCCCAGCGCTGGGTGCAAGCTAGGCCCAGTCCTGGTCCCAGGTGGCAGCAACCTCCTGTCATCCAGCACAGAGCCGGGAGAGACGGGGGCCTGCAACCCTAGGAGGAGTCTGGGGTGTGAGGCCCCGGATATGCACCCCAGATAAGAGGAGGCTCAGGCTGCCTCTCTGACCTGGGACTGGCTTTGGGTGTGGGCTGCACCCAGCACTAGGCAAGATTGCTGCTGCTGCAGCCTAAGCCTCCTCTCATCCAGTGCACAGATCCAGGGGCTTGCACCCCCAAGAGGGCTGGTGGGCTATGCCGGACTCCTCCTAGGGGTGCAAACCCACAGATTGGCGTGCCAGATGAGGGAAAGCTGCTGCTGCTGCCTGGCACAGGTGGCAGCAGCGATCGTCTCTGGTGCTGGGTGCAGCCTGTGCCCAGCACCAGTCCCAGGTGACAGGGCAGACTTCTCTCATCCAGGGCGCAGATCTGGGGGCTCACACACCCAAGAGAACTGCCAGGCTGTTGCGGACTCCTCCCAGGGGTGTAAGCCCCTGGATCTGTGTGCCAGATGAGGGGAGGCTGCCACTACTGCCTGTGGCCAGTGGCAGCATCTGCCTTCCCCATCACTGGGTGTGGCCTGCAACCAGCGCTGGTCCCAGGCAGTAGCAGCAGCCTCCTGTCATCCAGCACATATCTGGGGGCTTACAGCTCCAGGAGTCCAGCATAGACCCACAGCCGTCCCAAGGGTGTGAGCCCTTGCATGTTTTGGATGACAGGAGGCTGCTGCTGCTGGCAAATTTTTCTTTCAAGACTTTGAGGTGCAGTTTTTGAGAAACCTCTGCACCTATCTCCTTGAAACCTGGCAGGTTTCATGCCCTCAGAAGGGCCTACCATCCCCACACTTTGCATCTAACAAATAACAACATTTTAGATATTTTCATGATTCGCCATTATAGTCTATGGGCAAAACACTGAAATGAGTCAAAACAGCAAAACAGTTTCAACTAAATGAAATGGGACAGTGCTTCGAAACAAAATGAAATGAAACAATGAAATGAAACACTGTCCCTTCAAAACAGTGAAACAGACATTGAAGCAAAACAATGGTGTTTCACATAGCCCTACTGTTTTGCTCTTCACTATCTTCTGAAAATTCTTTTCTTTTCTTAATGTTCAGGATAAACAGATATTCAAAGTAATCCCAGAAAATGCCAAGTAATAACTTTTTAATTCTTATTCACAGCAGCGACAGTCACAGGTGAGGAGAGAGCTAACTAGTTGCAGACCTTCCTGCTGCTCAGTCTTGCCAGCAGGCTTTATATGTTTATTATTCCTCCAGATATCCTTGCTTTTTATGTCTTGGAAACTTTCATTGACAAGGAATGCTGTAAATGGCAAGTTAGTTGCAATGCTGGAAACTTAATGTCTGTCACTGGGGAAAATACAGACTGACTCATCTTGGCTAAAGTTTTAGCACAAGGCTTTTGGGCTGAAGCTGTAACAGATTAGAGCATTAATTTATTTAACTGCCTGAGCTACTGTATTTGAAACCTTAAGGCATCAGCTTGGTTTAGGCACGGCATGTCTGTAGTACTCTCATTTCACTGCCATTTTATAGCAGGGTACTGTCTTGTACAGTTACTCTTATCTACGGTTTTAATGGGTGTTTATAGTTTGTGGCAAGCAAATAAATAAAAACACCATTTCAGAATTAGAAAATGGAAATATAATGCATATAAAAACAAATCAAGGCAATCTGACAATGATTAACCACATACACACACATACACACACACAGTGACAGAAAAGTGAGGATCTTCATATGCATTAATATGAAGAAAACTAACCTCCCAACAATCTTTTGCATAAATTAGTAACCAGAACACTAAAAGTACCATGTATCAGATTCAGCCAATTGTCAATCAGACGTGTTTCATTTACATAAACTTAGAAGTGATTTCAGGTTAACTGTACAGCGTATGCAAACACTTAGGATGCCTTGCAGCACAAATACACAGCTATGTTCCACATATGCATTTTCTCAGATCTTCCATAGCCTCGTCTGGAATGCTGTGGTTTTACATCACAGATGTATGTATTTTTATAATGAATTGGACCCATGGAAAACAAAATAAAGGAGATCACTTTGCATAGGAAAACAGTGACTGAAGATATTGCGGTAGAATAAGAACACTAAAAATTAGA
Source organism: Crocodylus porosus (assembly GCF_001723895.1). Lineage (NCBI taxonomy): Eukaryota > Metazoa > Chordata > Crocodylia > Crocodylidae > Crocodylus > Crocodylus porosus. Next base: position 107,793,726 of record NW_017728918.1, on the reverse strand, counting down.
AAGGTCTTTCCTAACCCAAGTAGTGAGAGAAATAGAGCTAGTAAAACATGTCTAATGGATCAGTCTTCTATTGAAAAATGACAAATCAGCAAAAAAAATATTTTTTTGCAGACACTGGTCAGTTACAACAACATTTTGCTTGGAAAGAACCAGAACAGAGTATTTCACTAAGGTCCAAATATTTCAATTTTATATTTCCAAATTGCTTTTAATTTTATGTTATGGCAAAAAACTGAAGTCAAAATCAGAATGAAACTTCCCAATTTATATCAATTAGAGTATTTTACTTAACCGAAGGTGAATTTCTGGAATTCCATTTCATGGTAATTTTCTTTGGCATTCATTCCATTTTGTTCCATATTTGCAATACATGCAATGTTGAGCATTCTTATCCCAGTTTAAAAAGTGTTTAAAGTTGTCTTTAGTTTTAAAGAAGTGTGTACTCCCATTTCAATTTAACTACATTAAAATATGTATAAGTTATGATGCATCAGTAATTTTTCCTTCTGCCATTGTTAATGCTTGGGTACCCCCCTGTTTTCTGACTCTTGGGTGGGGGAATAAAAGTTTATAGAATACAAATACCATAGAAGTTAGTTGTGGCTGAGCTTACTAGAAGCAGACATTTCTAAAACTCTCAAGAAAATGTCTCTTGGCAGATATATAAAATGAAGATAAATAGACATGTAGAGTCTTCTTGCACTGTGCCTTAAGACATTTTGAGGTTCACTCATGACCACGATACACAGTCTATGGATGAATATGACAGTGCAACGATGAATGACAGAGCTGGCAGCAGGTTTGAGTCAGTGCCCTTTTCTACAATGTAGCACACTAGCAAATAACTAGTCTAAGAATAACCCTGGATTTTTTTTTCATTCGTTTAAAGGATCATATTATTTCCATTCTTTTTGTAAATTCATTTCTGGTGTCTAGTAAAACTGAATTTGTAGATGTATGTGTTATAAAACAAAAGAAAAAATGCTGAAATGCAGCCAAGTAGATCTCTTAAATGTAGACTGACCATGTGGAAATCCCAGCAATCTGGGACACTGCCTTCCTCGCCCCACACCCACTCTCTCACAAGTCAGTGGGTGCAAGGCCAACGCAGTTCCCATCTTCAAAAAAGGGAGGAAGGAGGACCCAGGAAACAATAGGCCAGTTAGTTTTACCTCGATCCTGGGTAAGCTTTTTGGGAGAATTCTCCTGGCACATGTCCACAAGGGGCCAGCAGGGGAGGTTATGCTTAAAGGCAACCAACATGGGTTCTTTAAAGGCAGGTCCTGTCAGACCAACCTGGTGACCTTCTATGACCAGATCACCAAATCCTTAGATGCAGGGGTAGCAGTGGACGTAGTCTTTCAGGACTTTAGGAAGGCCTTTGACACCGTCTCTCACCCCATTCTCATTAAAAAACTGGGGGACTGTGGTGTTGACACCCAGACAGTCAAAGGGTCGCCAACCGGCTGGAGTGCCGCACCCAGAGAGTGGTGGTGGACAGCTCATTTTCAACCTGGAGGGATGTGGGCAGTGAGGGACCCCAGGGCTTGGTCTTCGGGCCCGCACTGGTCAACATCTTCATCAGTGACTTGAATGAGGGGGTAAAAAGCACCCTGTTCAAATTTGCTGATGACACTAAGATGTGGGGGGATGTGGGCAAACTAGAAGGGAGGAATAGGCTACAATCAGACCTAGACAGATTACAGAGGTAGGCAGATGAGAACAGGATGGGTTTCAACACTGGCTCCTACCCTGGGGGTCTTTAAGAGGAGGCTAGATGAACACCTTGCTGGGGTCATTTGACCCCAGTACTTTTTCCTGCCATGGCAGGGGGTTGGACTTGATGATCTGCTCAGGTCCCTTCCGACCCTACAAACTATGAAACTATGAAGGCTATGTGATGGGCAGGCAGCAATGCCTGCCTGCTTACCTGCCAGGTGCTCCATGCTGCTCCAACTCCTGTGTTTCCAGGACACCTATTAGAATTTCCAACAGCTGGCTGGGACCAGCCTCTGAAATGTGGGACTGTCCAGTCTAAAATGGGACATATGGTCATCTTATGTAATGGCAGCATTCTTCCACACTAAAAATTAATGCTAATGTAGCTTGCCATGTTCCCATTATTGGATAGTATCTGTTTTCATCAGTGACTTATGTTGTGACTCCCGGCACAGAACTTTCCCTTTCAGTGGCTACCTTTCATTTTCTTAGGGTTATTGCATGTTACCCTTAGAGCATACTAAATCTGTGGAATGCTATGTGGCACAGAATTTAGCACATGGTCTCAGTAGTCACATGTGGCACCACTTACTACCAGCACTGACCTGCAGAGCTCTGACTTGCTACTGAAGGGTTGGTGAGCAGGGGCATGGTTAGCATTCAGGATACCTGGGTTCAACCTCTGCTCTAAGTGAGGTGGAGGGGTGGGAGCAGTGCCATAGCAATGAAGTTTGGTGCCTGGAGCAAAGCCTGCCCTTCCCCCATGCACAGATATGGCGGGGGGCATGTGCTCTCCATGCTTGCCCAGGAGTGCACACAGTGGTAGGAGCCGCCGTCCCCCTGACCCAGTGCCCCCTGAAATGAGCTGCTTGAGGTTCCATCCCATGCCCCACCCTGGCTGGGCAGTGGCTGTTGGCACCCCTTCGCTTTAGTGCCCAGGGTGGTTGCCCTGCTCACCTTCTCCCAACAGCACTGGGTGGGAGAAGGCTGTGCTGCTGGGAGACCCTCAAGCTGAGCCCAGCCAGAAACAGCAGCAGTCTTCAGGAGACAACATAATGGGTCCTACAACTGGCTCCTACAGCCAGACAGGCCATTTCCTCTACTCCCCACATCTTCAGCTGTATCGTGCATAGCTGTTCCCCACCCTCTCCTGTCCCTCCAGCTGGATGATGCGGGACTGTTTGCTGACCTCTGCTGATCTGATCCCAGGCCCCTGATCCAATCCCAGCCCTCCCAGACTTCCCTGGAGAGGGCTGCAACTTTTGCCCAGAGCTGGGTGAAAGCTGAGGAAAAGTTCAATTAATGGTGGGTACTAGTAGTTAACTGAAATTTTCCTATGCTGTCTGCCCCAACCCCCACCCTCCCTCCCCCCAAAGGTCTCACCTGTCTTGATGGAGGCTGTAACTTCTAATCACACACCCCCATTCCCAAACTGGGATGAGGGGGCAGGAGAAGGCTGTGCTGCAGAGAGAGCTGTGCAGCCACAGAGACGTTAGAAGCCAGAGCATGGAGCTGCTGGGAGTGATGCTGCAGTGGTGGAAGGAGCATAGAGCTGCTGGGAGAGAGAGCTCCATGTTTCTGCCAATGCAAACCCCCTTCCTGGTGGCTCCATGTTCTGGCTTCCAGTGTCTCTGTAGCACAGCCCTCTCTGCAGAGAGGCTGTGGCTGCACATCAGTAGGAGAACCGACAGCGCAGAGTTGCCAAGGAGGTTTGGGCAGTGGGAGCACAGAGCAGCTTCCCCTCTCCCAGGGGCTGCTGTGGATTCCAGACTCACATAACTCTCTCTTTGGAGAGGCTGTAGCTCTATGATTGTAGGGAAAGTTGAATCATGGAGTCACCCGGAGGGGATCAGGGCAGCGGGAGCACAGAGCATGCTTCCCCTCTCCCAGAGGCTCCATACTCTGGTTTTTCCTGCCAGCATAGAGCCACAGCCACTGTGAAGGGGTTTAGTATGCCAGGAGCAAGGAGCTGGCAGAAGAAAGGAAGTATGCTCCATGGTCCCTCCATGTTCAAGCCTCTCCCAGCAGCTGTGGCTCTGTATTGACAGGGGAAGCCAAAGCATGGATCTGCTGGAAGAGGGGGTAGGATGACAGAACAGAGGTGGTGGGAGCACAAGGCAACAGGACCACAAGAACATACTGCAGTCTCACTCCTATAACCTTGCTCCTGGCAAGGGAGCATGGCATGAACATGGCAGGATCATGGGAACATGGTGGGAACACAGGAGCTTGCCACAACTCTCCTGCAACCCCATTTCTGGCATGGGAGCACACCATATTCCTCCTCCCAGAACTGGTGGCACACCCCCTGCCCCTGGATGGTGTTACTCCCTGAGCAGTAGAGTTTAGAAGGGGAGGTAGATCATCCTCAGACCAGAACAGAGGGGCTGATAGTGATGCATCCTGGGATGTTGGAGGACCCAAATTGTTCATCAAAGTGTCTTTGGTGTGGAATAAAATTAATGTGTAACAACACCCTCAGTCCATGACTTGCTTCTCTCCAGCTGAATAAGGGCCCACTGCTTCCCTACTCCAGCCATAGGAGCAAAGGTGCATCAGACAGGTCTGAGGAACATAGCAGTTGGGAGCTGTAGTTCTCTATTTCAGGTTTGTAGGGGGAAAAATGTCTAAGAGGGGTCATTTAGGAAACAGAAGAGTAATTTATTAAACAACTGTTTTCCATAGCATGATTCCCTGAGAACCTTCTAGCTATTCACATGGGACATTTGCTTCTCTGGGCAGCCTCATGTGAGCATGTGGAAAGCCACCAGCAATAGCATTACTTCAAAAGATTCTGGGATGCACAGGTTTCAGCAGAGTTCTCTATAGACCCTCAGATCCACAAGTTTGGGGACCAATATCTCCTCTTGTATTATATCCCTCTCACTAACCTCTCCCCTCCTCTCACATGAGCTTAAGTAGTGAATGCCAAAATGCTCCATGTCTTCCATGTTTGTTCTGTGACGGGGAGAAAGCAGTATATTCTTTATGATGTAAGAACCCAAGACAAAGTTCTTAGCACTGGCACTGTCCAGCATCATTAGTAAATGCTGTTAAGATTTTTGATGGCTTTTTTATTTTTATAAAATTTGATAGCATTCACTTGAGAGGACACCTAAAAAAAGTCAGGTAAATACAGAAAAATATTGCAGTTTACTTTCTCTTGGCCAGCAAATAGGTTTCATGTAGGTGCCATTGGACAGAAAGGCCGGAGAACTACTACTATGGTGCTCTTTTAAGATACTGGGCAGGCAGTCACTGTTGGGTGAGGGCTCTGGATGCATCTCTCACTGTGATCTCACAGATGCCTGTAATGTATATAACATGCCTCCAGGAAAGCAGATAATTCTTTCAAGGTCCTTATTTGCCACTTTTCACTATTTACATAGCCCCCCTACTATGGTATGGGAGCACCTTGCAATCTTCACAGTATGGTCCTCACAACAGACTTTGAAGTAAGGCAGCATTTTTAGCCACATTTTATAGAAGTGGAAGTGAGGCACAGCGAGACCATGGACACATCCTGGAATTCCCTTGGCAGTATACTCTCAAGTATGCCCTGCTCACTTGTGTGCACTAAATCTGCAAAAGCAGAGACAGAAGTCTTGAGAACAGCCACAAGAGACACCTGCCTCTTTTCCCAAGTGGCTTCACTACTTCATTCCTGGTTGTTTCTTATGCAAGCAGGAACAAACAGGTGGAATACCCTTCCCAGGAGTGCCAGAGACATCTACACAGGATGCCTCTGTTAAATCACAGAGTAGACCAGCACTTGGACCTTCTGGCTATTGGGATACCATATTTCTTTATGAAATGTTTCTTTCTTTCTCTATTAAATGGTCCATACTCCCCCCCCAAATGCACATTTTGTACTGAGAAAGCAGGGAGGGTACCTGAGGCTACATACAACAATTGCAGTTCAGGTGAGAAAGCACAGGTTCAGTATTTCAGCAAGAGTGAATGTCCATCGGCACTAACTTATTGCTGTTCTCAAGGCAATAGGCTAGATGTGAGATGTCTTAACCTGTTTTTGCCAAGTGCTTACATAGGGTAGAAATAAAGTAGCCAAGGCTAGGGACAGACATTACACATAAACTGGTTTAAGTGATCAGAGACTGGTTTAAACCTGCAACAGAATAGATGTTCAGTCACATACACCAGTTTGAAAATGTCTGAAACCAGTTTGAGATAAACCTGGTTGAATGCAGTATCAGACTTAACTGATTTGGCTTAAACTGGTTTATTCAATGTCTGCCCCAGACCCCTTGCTGGTTTAAGTTAAATCAGAGTCCCCCAGCATCCCAGCATGCTCTCTGGGCTGGGTGGAGCTCTCTGCTTCACAGCAGGGCTGGCCCCACCCCTCTGTTCCCTGGCTGAAGCTCCGGCAGAGATTTGCAGGCACAGCAGGGTCTGCTGGCTTCCCTGTGGTATGGTAGCTAATGCTGTATAAGGCCCCAGCTGAGACTGCAAACACAGCAGGGTCTGCCTGACTTCCCCTTGCCCTGCCCCCACCCCTGCTGCTGCTCAAGCAGAAAATCCCCTGCTCCCTCCCATCTCCCATGGCATGGACCCCAACCCCATGGACCCTAGGCATGTGATATACTAACTAATGCCAAGGGGTGTCT
>NW_017728918.1:107767209-107787371 GCF_001723895.1 Crocodylus porosus | reverse complement strand
TCTCCCCTGCGGCTCCCGGGGGAGAAGGGCCTGGCAGTAGGAGTCTATCTCCTGCTCGCAGTCCCTGATGGCATGCAGTCTCTAGACTGTGGCCTGGAGCTCCTCCAGCTGACGCGCCAGAGACCCCAGTAGGGAGCAGACCCCGCAAGGGGAGGTGGCCATGCTCCCGGGCCCCAGAGCCTGAAAAAGGCGGCTCCGGTTGCGGGGCTCCCTGGGGGGCTGGGCCAAGTAGGGTCCTGGGCGGGGGCTTGACCCGGCCTGGCACCAGGAAGCGGCCTCCTCCCAGCAAGCGAGGAGTTAAGAAGTTTGGAGAGAGATCATTGTTTTGCTAATGGGTGACAAAGACTGTTATCACTGTCAACCCCCAGCTGGCTTGCTTGCAGCCAGTATGACAGTACTGCAGACAGTATGACAAAGCAGGGAGGCAGATTTTAAAGCTCTGTATCATGAACAGATGCATGCATTGCACACCCCCACCCTTGCCTCAGAGTGCTAGCCTGGGGCTGGGGGTTGGTAGCACACCCGCCCCTTGAGCAGCCAGGGGGGAAAAGCCTGGGACCGTGTAGGCAGGCCTCCTTAATGAGAGAGTCCTGTGGAGCCTGGCCATGCCGCCCCTCAGCTCATCTCCCTGCAGAAGGGAAAGAAGGGCTACTCTAGTGCCCCCCAGCTTTTAGCCTGAACCACTGCAGTCATGTGCCTGAATTTCCTCAGTCCAAAGAGAATGTCTGTCTGGTTTCAAACCAGTTTGGCCTAGCCAGGTTAGATTAACCTGCAAAGATAGAATCAATTCAAGCTTTTGAATGTCTATCCCTATCTCAGATGAAGCAGGTCAGCTGTGCTGGGGTGTGTCCCACCACAGCTGATCTGTTTCACTGGCCAAAACACTTGCCACTTGTTGTCCTGCCTGCTGACACTGTGGGACAACAAGGGACAAGTTCTCCTGGGCCTTGAGGGTGCACAACCCTGCCAGGGAATTACTGGGGTATGCCGAATCAGGCCCTTCAGGCCTTGAGCACCTGTCCAGGGCAGCTGGACAGCATAGACCACTGTGGGCTGCCCATGCTCTCCTGATATAAAGAAAATAGACATCTGCTGCAGTGAAGAAGCACATACTAATACAATCTTTTATCACTACCATATAGTGATGTGACAAAGTGTATAGCTTTTGCTTTTTGCTGCCATCATTTTTTTTAATGGTGGCCCAAAAGTGACCAAAGGTGATGTCTGTTTCCACCCTTAGTCAAATTCTCATTCAAGGAAATATTCATGGTAAGAACTTCAAATAAACATCAATATAACATTGGAGTCTGGAAATGCAGATACTAAACTAAAACCAGAATGTGTAGCAGCAAAGTAAAACTGAATTCTCAGCAGGGGACATTATGTTTTTTCACCACCATGCACAACTTCCTGGAGATACTCTTTGGTACTAAAAGTGCAATACATACAAGTAAACACTTCACCCTTTTAAGGGTTCATAGCTGTATGCAGCTGTTGTTTTAGCCTTTTGTAGTAACAGATACTAAAAAAGTGTAATAGACACTTTCTTACATATAGCTGTTCGTGGCATCTGGAATGATGGAGTGGGCACATTACAGTAAGTCGTGTTTACAAAGAAATGTTGGGAAAACAAAGAAAGCCACATAGGAAAACATTTTTAAAAACATACAAATATGTGGCTTATATATTTTATCTATTTGCTTTCTTTATAGTTTGGAGGCTTTTGCAGAATGCATGTGGCCTTTACTTCCAGGCAAACAGCATGTACTTTCAGGAGTCTCCAAGCTGAGGGAGTATTCTGAAAAACTGAATATAATTAGATATGGAATATTTTTAACAGCTGGAGGGATTTCACACTTAAGGCCCAATTTACAAAACTTTGGAGTTGGCGCTGTTTCAACACTAGCACTGGAAGTAATAATTTCCCTGGCTTTTTTTTGGGGCATGTGAAGTTATTTATGTACATACATATATCATTTTAAAAGCAAAAAAATGTATCTTAGTTGTACCTGGCTAGTGATAAATGAGCAACTTTAGAAGCAATGTCAGAGAAGAAAAAAATGATCCCACACAAGCTCATGTTTAAAAACTGAGGCTAATTTCTCTCTTTGTTTAGAAAAGGTCTCTTGCAAGTTTTCTGTATTACTGAAAATGCTTAAGACACTTCTCTGATACTTTAATGGAGTCAATTTGTGTTAGATTTACAAGAAAAATATATTAGCAAAGAGCCAGCATGCCAAGTGTAGCGGTTATAAAGGCAGATCTCTCAACTATGCAGTCTAGATTGCATTTCCAAGACCAGGTCCAACACGAAATTAGACAAAGTTAAAGTGGGGGTCTCAGATTATTGCATTCAATCTTTCCTGGTGTTAATCCTTTGGGTATGACTTCACAGATATGATTTATATGCCAGAATAATAGGGATACTCAAATTTCCAATTCACTAATAAACTGTAACCCCAAGCATTTTTTTTATTAGTGTATCTCCAGAATGTATTTTTTTCTACTGCTGTGTGAAGGGCTCCAGAAGATAAAATAATCACCTTGACAGCTCATGTCAGATAGAGCCTCACTGCTCCTTTTGTTGGAAGGGCCCACAGAAGGTATTAGGCTTCACTAAAACCATGCCCCATTAGGAGAAGATGCTTAGGAGAAAAAAGAACAAGGGTGCAGCAGTATCAGCAAAAATCATACTCTTTTTGATTATTAAAATCTGAAATAATTTCTCACTGGTTGCTCGATTAGTCTCAGAGTGATCAAGAGTGGCAAAGAAAACATTATTAGGAAGGTAACTTGAATTGTGATAATCAAGGTTCGAATTACATTTTGACTCTTGTGGGGGCTCTCCAAAAAAATAGGCTACCCATCATAATGCCCTAATAGAATCAAAGACCACACTCTCCTCCCACCCCCAGGTTATGATTTTGAAATCTTACAGAGGGGCATTTGTCTCTTATGGGGGGCTCAGCCTCCCCCTCTCCCCCCAAGCTCCCCTGTAATTCAAACCCTGATCGTAATGCCCAAAATGGTTGTTCCAAATGAAACCTGTGCCTGAAAAGGCATACAGCATAAGACCCTAATTCTACAAAGATTTATTCTTGTGCTTAGACTTACACATGACAGTACCCCCACTAGAACAGGACTTAGCAACTAATCTACATCCTGCAGCCTGGATCTACCCTGCAAAGAGGTTCAGTCTGTCTCAGAGAAGCCTAAGCTGGTATGAGGGATTTGCCCATCCCCTCCACAGCACTTCTCACTGTCCTGTAGCCCGTTGCTTTGCCCTATCTGCACTTTCTTCACTGCAGAAGGGTTAGGAATTTCCAGCCCAAACCATGACTGGGTCATGAGCTCCAGCCCTTGCCAACAAAAGCCTGTTGACCCTTGTGCTAGGAAGTTAATCAGTAAGATTGTGTTCCACCTATTAGGCATGTAGGTCAATTTAGGGACCTAAGTGTGATTCTATTTCACCCGGCTCAAGTGCTGAAAGACCATTAATGTTTTTGTTATGCACCATCATCTTGCCAGTAGGATTGACTCACAGAAGCAGTGAGGAGGAGGAGGACACAACCACCTGTTGTATGAATAGGCAGAGGTAGCTATTAGTTGTGTTAGTCTGAAGTCAAGCAGAAGACAAGGTGCTTCTTCCACCAGCGAAAGAAGCTATTTACATATTTCTTCAAGGAATTAGGAGATACATTCCTAGCTGCCGTGATTGTCTGCTATTGAACCAAGCCCACAGTAGGCACCTGAAGAGAAGAAAATATGTTTCTATTTAGAAACACCCAGTTACATATGTTTGTACAACTTCAGAAAGTCTGTAAGCAATGGATAACTTGATTAAAATGCTCAAGTTTGTATGACATTTATTTCCTCATTTTTTCACCAAGTAAAAATTCCTAGTGCCTCAGATGCTTTGGAACTTAGACTCCACAATCCTTTGGGATTTTCTGTGATGCCCACTAAAGTCAACAGAAAGACTCCTACTGACTTCAGCGGGTTTGGGGTCACTATTTCAATTCTTGGTCACTGCCAGGATTCCCAGGAGCATTAATGGTTTTTGGGGGACAACAAGTTACTGGAAAGTGAAGCCACTCCAACTCCCTCACAAACACTGCACACCAAATAACCAGTATGAGGTTTAACCTTTTAAGTTGTTGTAAACCTGAGCAGGATTTGCAATGGCCGCATGGAGTCAAAAGTGTCCAAGTCCTGTTACATGTACATCCAGACATGCAGATCCATCATGTTTGTTTTTTCTTTTGAATAACAATGACCTTGCCTCTGTCTTTTAGCCACAATTGAATTTTGTTAAGACGTTGGTATAAGCATGCTACTAATTTTCTTTTCTTTTCTGAAAATAATTCTTAAATTTTACAAATCTGTATACCATAGTGAACAAAATTACTATTCCAATAGATTCCTTTATACTGCCAAAACATTTATCTCAACCATTAATCAAAGTGAGGTCTTACCCCAAATTCCAGTTAATTACAGAAACAAATCTATGCTGTAAGCATCCATCAATACCCTCAGCAGACAGGAATGAAGGCATGAATACAGATTCTTTGTTGTTCCATATGTTTAATATATCTCATGTATGTTAAAAATTACATTTTAAGACTACAGCTTATGTTCAGAAGAGAAAAAAAAACCCATTTAGATCCATTTGAAAAGGGTTGTTTTGGAATATGTATTGGCAGAAGTAGATATTTATTGCTTTTGGAGTAGTAACTCTTCACTTACAACCACATGAGATTTTCAAGAGAGGCTGCGTAAGTGTGAGATAGTTTAGGAACAGCAAAACCAGCAGAGATTTGGACTAACTAGATAATCCCTGAAGTTCTTTTCAACCTGGTGCTTCTGAATCTTTTTAGGGCCATTTAGGGAATAAACTAAGAGATTTGGGAATGAAAGGACCACGGACACAACTGGGCAGTTCTGTACCCTGGGTTAGGGTAGTACTGGCACAAAGGGCAACAGCTGCAGCTGGGCTGCTGGCAGCAATGGCTGGGTCAGCAGCACAGCAGCTGCTCTTTTTATGCCCCACCCAATGTCAGCACCTGGAGTTGGTGCCCTGGTAACCCCCTTTAATTACACTAGTGAAGGGACATAGTCATTTGCACACTGATTTTGCAAAAAGAGATACTCATAGACATAACTTCACACAGGCAAATAATTTCCTTGCAATTAGTTATTGGGGCTACCTCTGGGCTCGATTCAAAGCCTACTGAAGTCAAGCTTTTCATTGATTTCAAAATTGTTTGGATTGTGTGTATAATGTTCAATACACATACATCTTTGCAATTAGAGTACAAATAACTACCCCTCCCCCCTTCCCAGCCCCTCCTCCTCTCTCCTATATCAAATTGCTTTAATCTCTCTCCTCAGGTTATTCACACCACATTTTAAGGAAGCCTAGGAGGGATTTAATCCTTTTCAAGACTTGCTATGGCAGTTTGAAGTCCTGTTTCCCCTAACAATGTCCTACTTAATTTGGGCCAGGCATGGGTGCTTACTCCTACCTCCCATTGTGTGTTGTGGCATGAACAAATTGCTGAGTTTTCACAAAGCCCATGATACTCACTCTTATACGATGTACTTACCCATTTCTGCTTTTGTTTTAGCACCTGTGAAAGGGGGAGAGGAAACACAAGATATTCATGTGCTAAACAAAGAATGGATCAGGTGTCAGCTGACAATGGTCTCCATTAAGGAGGCAATGTCAGGCACTGGCAGGATCAAACACCAAAAGGAAATATGGTTGTAATATTAATAAACACCTGTCTGGTATTACTGTACTTGCTGGACTTCTCCCAGTAACATAATTAATCATCTAAACCTGGCAAAATAATCTGCTGAGCCCCATCACCGTATACATTACACAAGGTCAGTCTGAACCTACTCCAAAACCTGTGTTAAGACACCAGAAACTCCAGACATAGGCTCCGTCTATCACTCCCTATGAACAAACTCAACTGGAACTGTATTGAAGGACACACTGTCTTCATATACAACTACAGCTATACCCTAAAACCTGTGAGGGAGAGTAGCAGGGCAGGGGAGCTGTTCCTGGCCAATCTGGTGAAAGTCTCTCTGCCCCACTGTATATTTGAAGCATATTCCAGTTTAGAGATTTAAGTTCAAAACTGCGATCTGGATTCCTCCCTCAGCTGGGAGTCCCACTGGCTTCATTTAGGATTGCACTTGCAGGACTGGTAACAGGATTTTGACTCCAATTTCTTGCTTTGTTTTGAAAGCTTTAATTTGACGTGCTGTGAAGCATCAAGCGGCATTGAGCATCAAGCATCAAGCGGCATTGAGAGAGTTGTGTAAAAGTATGCAAGAGCTGTGCCTCATATCCATTATTCAGATTAGATTTAACTTTAAAAAGACTCTAACATAAACTTCAAGTGCCCTGACAACTGTTAGAATTGCAACCATGCAGCAGCATAAAGGCTAGTAAATCAAATGCATTAATACTGCTATGCAGCAGCCTAAAATAAACAATGGAAATAAACATTTACCTCAGCCAGTTGACAATAAAAACTGAGAGACTCCAGAAAAGTCTAGTAACTCCCAAATAATTAAGAAATATATACCTTCCTTCATCTCCAAAAACTCCATTAAAAATATGCATATTATGTAGTTAAAAGTTCTGGAAAAGCTTTCTTGGTTTTCATGAGGATTTATGCAAGCAGGTTCTTTACACATGCTGCTAAAAATAATAATGATAGCTACAAAGCTAGAGGCCTTTGTCACAAGAAATCTACTGAGATATATGGGATTACTCACTGTGGGCACATTTTTCAGGATCAGGGCCTAACTTTGCCAGTAAATCATTTTTTTCTGGAAGCTGACAAAATGTCATTGTTAAATAAATACTTAGAATCAGAAACTATACAATGATTAAAACCTCATGCTTCAGGGCCTAAACTAATCTTTAACTAGAAAAATAAGGATGATACCTGATGTGCCTTGCTGTTGCTTTTTCTCTCTAGTCTGGTAGTTGCCCCTGTCAAAAACAGGCCACTGGACAAGAAGGATCTTGGGACTGACCCAGTATTGCAAATCCTATATTCCATTGCCTTAATAAGATTGCAGGCTACTATCTAAAAATGGCCTCTAACTGGAGAGAATGCACAATGAGGTTGTTCTTCAGGACTTTCCAAATATAGTATCTTAAAAAAAAAGTATGGCCTGGATCCTGCAATCCTTATGCAGTCCAGTGGGGGTTTGCTGCATTTCAGTGAGGGAAGACTATGCTTGGATATAATAAATTTAGAACATAATAACCAGGCTGTTACACTGAATAGGAGTCTCAAGGCCTCCTGGATACCCACTCTCTTACTCTCAAGAATACAGGATTTTTAAAAAGTGTGCACAGACAATGTGAAGAGCAGAACACCCGGGGCAAACATTTTGCAACATTAAAGCTAATGGCAGAATTCCCATCCTTCAATGGGACAAACATCTCACCTGTGATCGTAATGTTACCTACATATATATATTAACCACTTAGCTATTCATTCCCTATACATAGAAGCAATCTAGTAGCTCCATGACAGGGTCCTAATTAATGCAGGATTCGGTTCCTTTGGCTTCCCAGTCCTGCTCAGGATTTTAGTTTTACATTTCATTTATGTGTACAGTGCTCTCAACCTGCTGTCTGCAGATCCAAGTCCACAATAACTAACTCATTCATCTGTTGTACTGTAGTCTGCAGCTATTGTAATAAAATAGTCAGTGTTCTTCAGTCACTGCAATAGAACATTGTCTTGGGATCAATTTCCTTTAACAATAAGGTCTTGGCTTCACCGCAACATTTATGAAGTGGCAGGAGGCCATTTATTCATTGAAATTATCTCTTACCTATACTATACACTTAAAATATTACTCTCTATATGTGGTATTATAAAGACATTTGGCTGAGTGACTTACCCTAACCACCCAAGAAGAGCAATAAGGGCAGTAATCCTCTAGAAATGCACAGGCTGGATTGTGTTATAGGGCTGTGCGAAGCTTCAGTTGCCAATTTGATTCGGAGTAGATTTGGCCCGATTCAGTAGTTGAATCTCCAAATCCAAATCAAATCGTGAGACCCATTAAAAGACCCGAATGGAATCTGGAGCCTCCAAATCAATACAGAAAAGATTTGGAGAAATTCGGAGATTCAGATTGGCTGTGGAGAGGCAGGCACAGCTAGGCAGCTGCAGGTTCCCCCATAGCTCCTCTGACTGTGCCTGCCTCTCCCCGGGTGAGTGGAGCCATGGGAGAAGCCCCCATAGCTAACCTACCTGGCCCCATCCTCTACCTGGCCCCAGCCTCCTAGCACTTTAAAAAAACAAGAAGAAAAAGCCCCACACTCACCAGCTGCAGCAGAGGGGATCAGGGCCTCTGAGGGCTCGTGGCAGAGCCCCCCTGTGTAGCACGGGGCAGCGGGGGCCCCCTGCCTGGTACCCACAGAGTGTAGGTGCAGCGTGGCTCAGCAGGGTGTTGCGCGATGTTTGGGAGCTGAGGCCACTGGGGCTGAGTGGTGCTGGGCTCCGGCTGACAGATGGAGCTGGCCCAGCTCTCAGGCAGCACCTTGCCAAGCTGTACTGCACCCATGGCATGGGGCAGCTGCCACACAAGTTACAAGTGAGGGGGGCAATCCGTGCTGCCCCATGCTGCACAGGGTGGGGGCTCTGTCGCAAGCCTTCAGAGGCCCCAATTCCTGCTGCCAGAGCCAGTGAGTGAGGGCCTTTTTTTTTTTTTAAAGTGCCGGGAGGCTGGGGCTGGGCAGGTCAGCCGTGGGGGCTTTTCCCATAGCTCCCCCCATCTGGCCAGAGGTAGGTGCAGCTGGAGAAGCCATGGGAGAACCTGCAGCCACCCAGCTGTGCCTGCTACAGGTGTGTGAAATGGGTCATATTTGATTCAGATTCAGCCCAAATTAGGGACAGTGATTCAATGTGTTGATTCAGATCACTGTCCCTGATTTGATTTGGCTGAATCTGAAGATTCAATGCCACACCACTTTTCCACAATAGTGTTGTTACATTGTCAGCTGAGAGGTGTACAGTGGGCTATATGCTACTGAATGATCCCACATTGGGCTCTATGCTACTAAAAGATGCCACTAAAGATCCCACTAAACTTGGTGCCCAATTATATAAGCTTCAGGGCATATCTATGGCTGTGGGACACAAGAGAATCTGGCCCCTTTTCCATTTTTCAACCCCATGCCCCATGGGCAACTGGTGCCACCTTAGTCAGGTGGGGCACATGCCTTCCCTGCAACCAGTCCTGCCGACTGGGGCCAATCCCCCCGGGGCAATTCTGCAATGGCCAATCGCTGTGGCCAATTGTTGCAATTACTGCAGTCACTTGCAGGAGTAGCTGCAGCCACTTCTGGGAGCAAGCACTGGCTGATTGCTGCAGCTGCTCCCAGAAGTGGCTGCAGCCAGTCCTGCAAACAGCTGCAGCGATAGCAGTGATCAGCCAGTGCTTGCAGGGGGGGCCCAACTGTCCCCCCGCCCATCACCTAAGCAGTGAGCGTGGCCAATCAGAGGGTGCACTGGCACTCTCAGGTGGTGTACCCCCTATGCGTTGCCATGGCCATGCCCTACTCTTTCTGCATCAGTGATGTCAGACTAAAAGTGTTTTACTTGGACCCTTCTTTTGCATGTGTCATGATGTTTTCTTTGATGCCACTGCTTTGCATGGAATGATCTGCCTGAGCTGATCACCAACGCCTCTGAACTTTTTCTCATTCCCATAACAAATTAACCAAGACACATTACTGGTGGTACTGATAGCAATCCCTAGAGTTAAGATTTCCCAACCATTTCCATGATTAAATCCTGGTTTCAGTTGCTCGTATTTTTCTGGACTTTAACTACTTGAGCTGACATTTCTCGTTCCAGGTGTCTGCTGCAGGCCGAAATCTTTTTGGAATGTTTCATCAGAAACAGTTCAGCTGTTTCTGAGAGAGAGATTGGGGGGGTGGGGGGAACATTTGTGCATTACAAAAAAAATCCTAAAGCTTGTCTACATGGGAAAATAGCCCATAATAGCTTAATCCACTTCCCAAGCAGATTAAGTTAAACTGCACAAAGGAATTCTTACTGTGAAAAAGATTTCCCGTACAGTTAATATGGAATAGGTATTGCTCTTTTTAATTCATACCTTAGCTTGTGGCATAATAGCTTCCCTGTGCAGACAAGCTCTCAAAATTGTTTTGTTGGAAGATTCTAGCATCTTCATAGTTGTAGCAGGATTTAGAAATTTGCAGTGGCTGGGTGGGTTTTGGATACTATTCTGGTATCAGGAATGTGACTTTCACTGCTGTCATGAAAATGTGCAAAGCCTGGTTACGTTACGAATCTGTGAAAAAAACCCTGTTCACACATGGCTCAGTAGAAACTTGTTAGTATTTACAACTAACAACTTCAAAGAGTACACCTGCACTGAGACTGCTCCATTCCTCCTTAGCATCTATGTGCTAGCCAGAGTGTATATATCCACACAGTGCAATTGAATGTGCTTCAGCACAGGACTGTTGGGTTTAGGGAGGATTTTGCTGAAATTGTCCTGCTTGGTTATGAGCACTTTTTGTTGAGGCTGCAAAAATGATAGCAAGGAAACTGGCTCTCTTGTGACCTTAATACCTATGCTAGGGGTAGAAGGATGAGGAGAAAGTGGGCTGACTGGATTCAAGAGAGTCCTGAGTAGAGGCAAGTGGCAGCTGAGTAGGTTGATGGGCACACAGGGACCAACAACCATTGGGGAGAACTGAAATTGGACTTGGAAATGGAGCATGGAAGGGCAGAGCGGACTGTGACAGATCAGGCAAGGAGACTAGGAAAAAGAACCCAGGGTTGAGATTGTGATGTGGATGGACTGCAAAGCTGGACTAAGTGTAAGACTGAGATTATAGGGTGGAGCCAGAGTGGGACTGGGATGTGGATCCTGGTAGTAAGATTGAAACTGACTGTGGGGAAGTAGGAGGAACAAGGGGTTTGCCACTGGAAAAAGCAAGATTGGGACGGACAAGAAGGGTGGAAGTGATCAAATAAACTCGCTGCTCACTGGAGGTCAATGCTTTCTAGAGCCTGTAAAGCTCCTGATTTTCTACATTCCTCTGCTGTAAGCAAGTGGTTGAGAAAACCAGTAAGTCGCACAGCTTTAATTGCCTCTGCAGCCTTGTGTATATGCATTATACAATCTTTAATTACATGACCACATTCTGTGTGCTCCTGAATATCTGTGTGCCTATCTTCAGACATCAGGGTCTGATTTACAGAAGGGCTGAGCATTCACAGCAGCAACTGAAGCCAGTGATGAGTATGCTTTGAAAATGTAAAGCATGGTATCATGCAATGTACTTTGAAAATCAGGTCTTAGTCATACCACATTGGGCATCCAAAATTAATGGGAAATGTTGATATTGCCAGTAATCTCCCATGCCCACATCCCCATCTGTAAAATGAGCATAAGACTCCCCCAATCACCTAGGGGAGGTGATATGAAAATAAATTCATTAAAGTTTGTGATGAACTATCATTGGATACCATTAAAAGCCCATGAGGAAGTTAAGTTTTGTCTTTAGAGAAAGATTTAATTAGCATGCAGTAAATAAGGCTTGGGATCAGACATTCAACAGTGACTAGAAAACAAAATACTTAATAGCTGTTTAAGAAGTGAGTATAGTCCATCCTGTGCACTGAGCTAGACAGGGGTCCTACACAATAAATAGTATGCAATAACTTAGGAAAAGACACTAACACAGGATATCACACAAAGGGCAAACCTAAGGTTGCACAGGCAGTCTTAATTTTGACAATTCCCAGCTTTTGAGTGCTTGACTTTGCAATCTGGATATGCTTTTACTGTAGTGTTTTTTCCATGTAAAACAGCCCATTTTTTTCTACCATACTGAATAATTTTCCAAATAAACACACTAAATTATTGATCTAACCTGTTTATCCCAGTCCCTGACTAATATTCCTTATGCCTAATCCTCTCTAAGGAAATTAAACTGTAAGTTCCTAGGCATAGGGATCATATCTTTATTTACCCCAAAGTTTGCAAGGTGCCTCACAATCATTTTATTTTATAAAATAATAATTCTTGCCATAAGCAATCATTCAACATTGAGCCATTTTGCAGAGACTGATTATTAAAAAAATTCAGATACATTATTTCAAGAAAGTGCAAGTGCAGATATCAATTTAAATTCAGCTCTTGTAATACAAGTAGACACAAATCCTTGGCAGTGAGTGGAGTTATACAAGGACTGAATTGAGTCCCCAATGCCTAATAATGAGTTTTCCTATCAGCAATCACATGTTTAACTTAGAACATTTTACCAAAATGGAAGAGAGAAAAACTGGAAAAAAAATGTAAAGGACAATAATAATAATATTCCAGAATAGAAGGGGATGGGAAATGGAAATGTCTCAGTATAGATCATCAAAGAACAAGGAGCTGCAAAAATGACATTGAAAAGAAAAATCAGAAACAGTTTTTGAAGTAGTGAAAAGAACTCATTCAGGTGAGACTGCAGAAGGTAAACTACATGAATATTCTCATTTCAGAGACAGGAAGAAAAGTTGCTGATTGACCATGGGATTTTGTATGGAGGGCATCTGACTGTTTTAGCTTTCCAGACTATTACACTTAGTAACATATTGGCTTGCCTACTGGAGGGCAAGGGAAAGACTCTCTTCCCTTCCCATAACAGCAGTACAACAAATAAACCACATGTTCCATAGTGAACTACTGAGAGTCTTGGTAGCCGTGGATAGTTTAGTTTACTGCAGAGGAACCAAGCCCCACACACCTACTTCCTCTCTGTATGTCAACCCCAGAAACGAAGCAGTGGGGACACCCTTGGGGCACTCTCAAAACTGCACTGGAGACCTAGGTTTCTGGCACACTCAGGAAAGACAGCTTGGGATCCCCTCCCCAGCACACACACTGCCTCACTTTTCAGGGTGACCTGTGCAGAACAGGAGTGGGGAAGTAAGGCTTATTGCCTTGGAGGCAGGACTGTGCCTTCTGCCATCACAGTTTAAACATGCCCAATTGGCCATCTAACTTTGAGGTATGCTGGACTCTTGATTCGTACATATTGCCATCAGCCACTGCAACACTGGAGCAGCAGTCACCCCTTATTTTTTGCTCTCTTTAGTAATTGCTGCTCAAGGACTCCACTAATCTGCTTCTAATCTCTCACACAGTACACTTCACACTGGTAAGATCACAGCATGACACCTTCATTTTGTTAGATTCCTGGCACAAGGATGATCTCCAGGGAAGTGACTGACCCAGCAGGAATACAGAGAACAGCTTGTCTGGATCTACAATTAAATATAGCAGTGATAAGAAAAAATGCAAACTTGGAGGTAGTAAAGTCCTCTTGATTGTTACTTCCCTGAGATCTTCACGAGTAGATCGATACTCATATTGAGCAAACAATACTTAAAACAGAAATCTAAGAATACAGATAAGTGGGAAAAAACTATAGCCTTCAAATGTTATCATTCCTAATTAAAGGATTTGTACGCTACGGAGTTACCCCTCCCTCTAGTTATCCTTAAAGCCTAAGCAAATGCACATATATATGATGATTTAAAACTGTATTTTATTTCAATGAGATACTTGCAAGAACAGTTGATAAAAAGGATCAGAGTAGGTTTTGAAAAATATTATTAGGGAGCTCCTAAATAGTTAACATGGATAATGGGCTAGAAATAAAATAAATCATGTCCAAATGATTATTACATTTAAGGACATGTAGGTGAGCAGTGCTGAACCCACATTTTAGATGGAGCAAGAAGTCCATTTGGAAATACTGTACTCAAAGCATTAGCGAATGTTTGAAGATTTTCAACCTACCTGAGCAAATTAGCAGAAAAGATGCTGGTCGGCATTAGGCCACACCACAGAATATAGTTTGTACTTAGTATATCACACAATCTCCGATTCATACTGTAGCTTCCAGTAAACATTTTGCTCTACTGTACTTAAAGTAAGCCATAGGGTTTTGACTTATGTTTAGGAGAGCAACTGAATATCTGTCCGTGACTAGGCTGTGTTAGAGAGGGACTATCTGAGATAAGCGATTGGCTGGGTTTCCTCTGTCATGGACTTCAGCCAAAAAGGGAAGGATTATCACTACTAATACAGCATAGGACTCTGAGATGGTCTATCAGCAGGGGCAGAAGAAAATGTAATCCAAACTTTAAATGCTAAAGTAGGATAACTAGAATGGCCTGGGCATGACAGGTTTTGAAAAGTCTGAACAGAAGGGCCTGATTTCTGTCTCTGATGCAGCCTTTTCAAGGAGAAAGTAAACCAAAACACACACAGAAACAAGAAAAGCTATGATACTGAGATGAAGAATTAGCATTTAAAAGGGCTAGAATAATAGTAACCACAAGAGTGAAGTCTGTATCATTTCTTAGAACCTGAAAATCCAGTGATGTTTGTATAGTAGAATCCTATTATGTACAGATCACATTTTAGGATCATAGGAATTGCCATAAAGAATCAAAGTACTCTAATGTGTCTCTGACAGCAGCAATACCATGTTTCAGAGGAAAATAGCCTGAGAGTAATTTAGCATGTGAGCTTCTGGGTGAAGATTGCCCACATGTCATACAATCCAATTTATTTAATTTCACAGAATGTAATCCTTCCTTTGGTCATACAATCAGAGCATTGTAGGAATGTAGGGACTCCACAGGGTCATCTAGTCCAACTCCCTGCTCAAGGCAGGATGGTTCCTGACTAACCCATGCCAGCCAAGTGTCTATCTAACCTGCTCTTGAAAACATCCAGGGATGGAGATTCCAAAATTTCTCTAGGTCGCCTGTTCCAAAGCTTGACCACCCTTATAGTTAGAAAATTCCTCATAATTCCCTGCAACCTAAATTTCCTTGGCTCCAGCTTGAGTCCATTGTTCCTAGTTCTGTCCTCTATGGCCCCAGAGAAAAGGGCACTTCTCTGTTCCCTCTATAATCTACAATAAGGAAGTTGTGCTGATAACTCTAAGGCTGCAATCTATTTAAGTATGAGTACAGCTATAAACTGAAGACAGCACCATTTCCTATGATATACCCAAAGCTTTTTTTCTATATAACTTTAGAGTGCAGTGGCTATCTGTAGTGTTACTGGCAGTGAGAATTGAATCAGTTGGCCCAAAGGAGACACTGAGCACATCTACATAAGATGCTAACTGCACAGTAGCCTAATAATACTGTGCAGTAGCACATCACAGCACAAACAGAGTAGTGTTGCATCCCGCCTTCTGCCACGTGATGCTACTGCACAGCAGTCATGGGCTACTGTACAGTCAGTATCTCCTGTGGATGCGGCTACTGAGCAGCCTGTATGCTTCTAGGGTACCTGGGTTTACATCTTGGAGCCAGCTGTCTGCAGCCAACAGGGCAATCAGGCATAGCTGGAGCCAATGAGGAATCAGGTACCTCCTTGGAGGATTTAAGATTTCTGCAAACCCTTAGTCTTCACGGATGTATTTGGTAGCTGTGTTGGTGTGAGACAAAAAGAAATGCAAAACTCTAGAGCTCTCGGTTCAGAGATGATCCCTTTTATTAGACCTGCTAAGAAATCGCAAAAAAAAAAAATCTTTTTCTGCAAACTTTTGGGCACACGCACCCTTCCTCAGGCTCATGGAAAATTAAAGATGGTAAAAAGTCCCCAGAGGTAGAAAATAAACTTCACTATTCATTATTCAACCTTTAGTCTTAATACGCATGGCCTTTTTTACTCCTTTCCTTCTTCTTTCTCCCCATGCTGCTTCTCCTTCCACTCATACCATGTGAGATGCAAGAGTCTCAGGGTTTGCTAGGGAGTGTGTCCTTACTTGCCCAAAGATGATTTATTTATTAGAAAGAACCTGAAAAAAAGCTTTCTTTTTCACAGGGCCCTGGTCTGGCTGTTTCAGTCTGTGTAGTGGTGGGATTTCTTCAGTGACAGCCCTCAGAGGCACTCTAGCTGTCTCAGCAATAATGCCTGTAGAGCTCCGAGGGAGCTTTCAGATTTGGAGGGGATTTAAACTTTAAGCCCCCCAGACTTAGGGGCTCTGACATTAATCCAAGGGGCACGCAGTTTCATGGATTCTTTCTGGATACTTGCACAAACTCCTGGATTCCTAATCCAAGTTTTCAGGGCACAAATTAACTATTGTCTGAGGCAAGCAGAACAGTTTAAATGGATTTGTAGTATGTGTGGGAGGAGGGCAAAGTGGGGTTTAGGAAAAATTCAGCTTCTGACACAACATGGACACAAAGACACTTGAAGTGTAGTTTTCTAGTGATGGACCCAGAGGGACAGCCTTCCATTTTCAGCTCCCTCCGTGCAAAAATGAAGTTTATTTCCTACCTATGGGGACTTTTTACCACTTTTCCCAGAGCCTGACGAAGGGACTTTGATCCCAAAAGCTTGCAGAAAAGGACAATTTTCTTGCCACTTTCCAGTTGGTGTAATAAAAGGTATAATTTTGGAACCAAAAGTTCTAGTTTTTTGTATGTTTTCTAGTGAAGATTTTAAAACTCAGAAGGGCAGGGTTGGAATAAGTTATGTTCTTTGGAGCCATCCTCCATGAACTCCCAGGATGCCCATTGGCAAAACACCATGGATCACTGTACTGGATTTTCCTTTCTTCACGTTTCCAATTTCAAAGTTTGCAGGCAGTCTTTGGGTAGGATTGAGAAGCACAGGGCTTTCTGCTGGTGCTAGAAGATCATCTGCACTTGGTATGTATTGTCATATGTGCCCAAGACCATTTTGGTACTGCTGCAGCCTAGGAAAGAGCTGTTTATTTCAAATATTTAACGAGTCCTGATTTTTAGTCATATTATTTTAAAAGCTACTTATCCAGGGTTAATCTTGGCTTCCTCAAAAGAGAAGCCTTTTTTCCCTCCCCCAGACAGGTCTCAGCATCTGTGCTGAAGTGCCTTCATCCCCTTAGGTTCCCATTCTGATACCCAGTTGATACAGTCCTTGGAGATCTTGAAGATATATTTCATACTGAATTCATACATTTATATCTCCATTACTATGTCAATAAATGAGTTGCCTTTTCACCCACTGATGTAAAAACCCAGTCAGTAAAATACTGCAGTCAATTTTCTAAACTAAGCGAATAACTGCTGGTGTTCCCTTAAAAACAAACAAATAAACCAATTCATTTTGGAAGATATAAACTTTCATTGAGGAGAGCTGGAGAGATCAGACACACACACTTCACCTGCGGTATGCAGAATACATTTTAGATGGGCTTTTATTACACACAAGGCGAACTGCTGTGTTTTCCCTGTATAAGGCAGGTATACAAGGTCCACCTGCTACTGCCCTCCTCTCAATGGTATTAAAGAACACCCATTGTTTTGTTGGATGCTAGCACTGGGCTGCAATCTGGAAGGTGATTTTAAAAGCAGAAAGAAAGTTAACTGCAGTGAAGAAATTTTAACTGAAGCTGATTTGAGGAAACAACATTCTGTAATGACGACGAAAGTTTACTTGTTGTTTCATTCAGACCTGCACTGTAATCCCCCAAATCATTACGTGGTTCCACTCAGCATTCCAGGGTTTTCATTTGATAGTCATTAAATGTTTTTGTGTTGCATTTTTGGGGGTTTTCTAAAAAGTTTTATGATCACAGCTGCAGTAGTTATGGGTAGGTTTATAGCACCGTGCCCATCGATAGGCCCACATGTCCGCTACAGTTTGTTTGATACCATACCTTTCGCAGACATCAAGCAGTTCTTGAGGTGTGCTTATAAAGCTGCCAGTAAATGTACCAGCTGTACTCATAAACTTACATTAGCAGCCTCATTCCGGCTGCCTAAGAAAAAGTCAGTGGCAATAAATCTGTGGTCAGTCCATATATGTACTTTAAAGTATTTTTTTTACACTTCTGAAAAAGAAAATATAAAATATTTTTAGGCTTTTTAGTAGGTTATATGTGAGCTTCAGAAGAACTTGAATAGAGACAGGTGAGTACACATTCTTCTTTGCATTATGTGTGAATGACTTTCGTTGTGTGAATACAATTTATCCAAAAAAAAATACCTTGATTTGGAGGCAAGCTGAAAGACTGCATATTTACAGCAAGTTGTGAGAAGAAAAAAAACACCTCAACTTTTCCCCTTTCGGATTAATAGAGATATAACAAGAACGAAGAACTTTTTGCAAAAGAATGCAAGACTGAGAATACCTAATTTATATCAATCAGTGATTCTCTCTGGATGTGTTAGGAAAGTTTACAAGAGAATGGGAAATAAAGGAGGGGCAGAAGTGAAATGATAACAATAATCTTAGCAAAAAATAGAGTAATTAAAAATAGAGAAGTTGGAACTAGAAAAAAGGATACAGTTTGTTGTGCCATCTACATGCTTCTTTGTCTTCTATGCTAAACTTCAAAATTAATTCTCAGCTTAGGTACTGAGGAAGACAAGAAAAGTAAATAAATTACATCCCTTGCAAGCAGTCTCTTCTGTAGGACCATTTTGGTAACACATGTAAGCATCACATTACTATCTAGGGATATCTTGAATTCCTGTCCTGGCCTGTCCCTGGGACTCATTTTTTCAAGTCCCCTTCTCTGGGTCCACTAACCCATCCAGACACACATCTCTGGATTGTACATTCAATTCTCAGGTGTTAGAGTGCATTAACATCTCTGAGTGAAGTTTTATTAGCACTTATATAAAGGAGGAGTATTTGATCAGGAGTCGCAATTGAGAGGCAGGCCAAATGTCCCTTTGTTCCTTTCTGTCACCCACATCTTTAAGCTAAATATACTCAAAGTTAACTAAATACTTAAGCTAACTATATCCCTCTCTTCTGAACACATGATTATATCTTCATTGCAATCCCACTGTAACATCTTTATGGAAGCAAAATTGTTATGTGTACCTTCAAATCAAGTCAAACCTGTGCAGGGGTATATTGTAGACCTCCCCTATCTCCCCACATCAGTAAAATACTACCTGAGCCATGTGTCTACTAGTGTTTTACAGCAAGATAGCTAATTCACCTTGACAATATATATCTCAATAAAAAAATCATATCTTTGTAACTGTGAAGAAATAGCCAATGACAAGGTGGATAGGGTCTTTTAAAAAGGTTTTTATTAATAGGTGCTACCATTAATTACTGACAATCATTGGTCCTCTGTCCCAATCTTAAATCATAGTTCTGCTTATATGGTAGTTCAGGGGTGGCCAACCTGTGGCATGAATGCCACAAGTGACATGGGCAGCCTCTGTTTGGGGCATGCAGTAGATCAGGGAAGGAGTAGGGGAAGGGAGCAGAAAACAGAGTAGCAGATTGGACAAGGAGCAGAGGGCAGGGAGCAGAAAGCAGAGCAGCAGATTGGACAGGGGAAGGGGGTAGAGGGGCACTCAGAGAGGGCACAAAATTTAATTTGTGGCATGCTTCCTAAAAACGTTTGCTTTGGTATTTCATACCCTTCTGGCCCAGAACTGCCTTTCCTAAATACCAGTAGTTAAAAGTAAAGCAATTAAAACATCTAGTGCAGTGTATGCAAATATATCAAAATAAAGACGTGCAGGTTCCTGAAACAAGCTAATGCTCATTTGAACTCGTAAAATTTATGTTTTATTTTGGATTTTAAAACCCACTAGCTAAAAGCAGTCATCCTGTGCTCGAGGAGCCCCTTCAAACATTTTAAACTGCACAATAATCAACAGTTGCAGGGAACAGTTAAAATACACTGCCGACCACCCATACAATCATAATTCATTCTTTCCCTACAGCTTGTAAGTCATGGAAATTCAGCCTGCAGGAACCTTGGAGCCAAGCTGACCTGCGGACAGGGAGACAACCAGCTGTGCCGCCAGTAAAGTGACCTGAGTCAAGGGCCAAAGCCAAATGTTCAGATTCTGGGAGTTCCCCAGCAAGTGATTATGCCTCAGAGCTGGATTCCCTCCTCCCTCCCCTTTCTATTGTTATGTCAGGGAAGCAAGCCATGTTTCCATGCTCTCCAAATAAAGTAGGAAAGGACTCCCTCCCCCTAGTCTTTCCCCCTGCAAACTGAACTCTTCTCACCCTTAGAAAACACTGGTACGTTTATATTAGTTGAAATTATTGCAAAAGATGTGGATGTTAATTGATTAAGAGTGGATGAA
>NW_017728918.1:107750266-107767109 GCF_001723895.1 Crocodylus porosus | reverse complement strand
CTTATGCCCAAAGTCAGTTTACCTCAGTGTTAATAAACGATATGACAACTGATTTAATTGTGCAGAAATCACAGACCAGGAATGTAGAACATCAAGTCGTGCCCTAACACTGCAACTTCTTTCAGTCCAACTTGGAAAGTATCTACAACGTTTCTCTCTCTTCCCTACTCTACCCCCACCTTTCTTTCTAAACCAAGCACCTCTGTTTTAACATTAACTTCCACTTATTTATCTTTCCCCTGGATTGAAGAGATTTGACCCAAGGTGTTGAGCTAGACATTTCCTATCTTCTTACTGGCACCAGGCTGTCTTGGGACTAGTTATATTATTTTAGGGAAATGCAATACAAACTTTACATATATGATATAAAGGGGGCAACGTCTAGACAGAGATTGTGTGCCTCTAGACTTGTCTACTATGGTGCGTGATATAAAAGTGAAATCTGTTAGTTAAGCTTTCCTAGAAAACCACAGAGCATTAATGACTTAATATACTGTGCTAATATTTTAGGAATAACATAATTGTGACTTGAGCTATAACTCGTAAAAGCAAATGAAATAGAGTTTGCTCTCTCCTTCTCACATAAAAAAATACTTTTCCCCCTTTTGTATCACACAGTGGTAAGGTCATCAGCAGTGACTCTTATTTCTAGTTTAACTGTGGGCTTTTCTAAATGCTTATGTGGCATGCAAATTAGCTGCTGAAGAGTAGCCAAAGGTGCAGGTGAAAAGAGTAGGGGATGTCAGAAGGGCCTGAGTTTTGGAAATAGGATTTCTGCCTTAAAATAGAACAACTACACAAATTGAAAAGTGATTTCAGGGGAACTGCTACTGCTGGGGAGTGAGATGGAAATATAGGAAGGAACCAAAACTTAATCCAGAAAATAGTGATGCTGGGAATTTACTTATGACAATGCATGAGATCATCAACTGCTTTGCTCTCTTTACCATGCAGTGCTTTACGAGATGATATATAATGTTCTGTTTAAAACACCAAATACTATTTTACACTGCTTGCATCCTAACAGTAGCATAACCAGGTCAGGGTGACTAAGGGAGTGGTCCCAGGCACCTATTTGGGGAAGGTCAGAAAAAAATGATGCCACTGCAGCCACTCAATTGTGCTGGCTGAGGTAGTGGCAACCAGAAGATGCTCCTGCCTGTGTGTGGCAGGTACCTTGGTCTTCTGGTCACACTAGTGCTTCTCTGCATCTTAGGAGTCAAATGCTAAAAACCCAAAGAATTACATTTGAACAGCTTTGTTTTGTGAGGGAGAGCAGAAAAAAACATAATGATGGAGAACCTGGGAAAAAAATGGTTTTAAACACATTTTTATAACTGTGTTTGTCAAAACTATTACAAAGGCACAGCCAGGTAACTGTCAGACCCAAGACTACATCATATGTAAAGAAACAAAAAAAAATGTAATGCAAATGAAAAGGTTTTTGTTTTTTCTTCTCATTTCATTGAAAACAGTCCTATAGTCCATATTAGCAACAGAATGAAAACATTATTTGAGCTAAGAGTGGACCTTGACAGAACAGCTTTATTTTGAAACAGGGGTGCACATGTGCAGATGCTTACATACAAAAGAGGTAAAAATTAAGGCCTACCTTTCAGAAGTGGCTACTGATTTTACGTCTCCAACTTGTCAACCTTTTGATTCAGCAGCCCAGTTGCAAGGCATCCCAAATCAGGGATCATTATGGAAAATTTTGGCCTTAGTATCCTTTTAGAAGATTCACGCTGGCTCAAGTTTTGTTTGATTACAGTCTTATTCATCATTATTAGCAATGTGTTAACATTTTACTCATGGAACCTTTGCTGCAGTGGATCTAAGATTTATAATTATGACATAACCAGGAAAACATTTTACTTTTTTATTCTTTTGGCAAGAAAATGTTCCCATTTGGGGATGAAAAGATAACACAAACCAAACTAGACAGGAACCATTATATTTGCTAATATAAAGCGATAGGTAAATTTTGTACATTGTAGTGTTTCTAAATATATAGGAGGGATTTATTTTTCAGAACACCATCTGTAGTTTTTGCCAACCATTTTCCAGCTGCCTGCATAAAATATAAAGGTGGCGGTCTGAAGTTCTTAAGTTTGATCATAGTTTTATGTGTTACTACATCTTGTCTAGTGGCACATAGTTAAAACCTCAGAGAGAAGAAGAGAGAAACAGATGGATAGACAGAGAGAGGTCATTACTGTGATACGTTGGTAATAAAGGATTTATTTGGTTTTACCTTTTTGTATAAGGGTTTAAGTAAAAATTCTTGACTGTCTTGTTCTGGGAATGAAAAAGGATAAAGGAAACCCCTTTACATTCCCAGCATGCAACATGGGAGGGCTGAATATCAGTCTAATGCTCTTTTGGGACCTGTCCTGGCTACCAAACACAGGGACTTAAAGAACTACAGTCAACCGAGCTAAATTCAAGGCTGGTCCTTGACACTTTTCTCCTATAGTGCTGTTCAGCAGTAGGTATTATCAGCAGTGCTCCTTGCTCCTTCCTGGAACAAAGACAAGGAACACAGCAAAACACATTGTGCATGTCTACACATGTGCCTGACTGAGCAGTTCTTACTAAACAGTCATGTAGTACTTGCTTTAGCGGGCATGTCTACATGCTTAACTGCAAATGCAGGTAGTAAATTAACTCACGATTAGTTACTGCGCAGTTGGACATGTGTAGACACAATCTAGGAGCAACTTTGCTTCTGAGTCAGCCCTGCCCATGGGTGGAGGGAGGAAAAAAAAATTGGGGAGGCTGAGCATATGCGTGTGCACACCCCTCATCCGGCGGGAGAGTCTGTGGGAGAAGTGGGGGGAAAGGCCAGGTAGGGAGGGGGCTGAGGCAGAGAGGCATGGATACAAGGAGCAGAGGCTGAGCCCAGCTGCAGCCCACCCATGCCCCATGCAAAAAACAGGGGCCCATGTGCTCCCCCACCCCTTTGCTCCCCAGCACTGTGCTGGCTCTGGAGCAGCTGCTGGGCTGCGCCAGGCTTGGGACCTCTTGCACCTGCGAGGCCACCCCTTCCCCACACCCAGGGTTGTTGTCCGGTGCCAGCAGCCCCCATGAATCTGCCACCCTGCACTGCCTGGTGGGGCCCAGACCAGGGCTAGCATGGGCTGCACCTCTGGGCCAGAGACAACAGAGACCTCACGACCCTGTGCCCACCTCGAATTGTCCCCAGGAAGAACCCGGCACAGCCTGGAGGCTCTTCCAGGGCTGGTGCAGTCCTAGGTAGTGAAAGGCGGGGGCATGTGGGCCCCCAGTCTTTGCACAGGGCAAGGGCAGGCTGCGGCTGGGCTCATCCTCTACTCCCTGCATCCATGCCTTGCTGCCACCTCTACTTTGAAAGTGATGCAGCGGTATATGTGTCCTGCTGCTGGGCAGGCCAGGCAGCAAGGCACATAGTGCTGCACTGCACCATGTTCAAAGCAGTGGTGGCAACAAGGCACAGATGCAGGGAGCAGAAGCTGAACCCAGCTGGGGCCCAGCCCTGCCCTGTGGAAAGATCAGGGGCCCACACGTACTCCCCTTTATTCCCCAACACCTTGCCAGCTCTGGAGGAGCCACTGGGCTCCTACTCTCCACAACCAAGCTTGGGCCAGGTCATGAGGCAATTCCACAGTGCAGGAGGAGCAGGGCAGGAGTGAATGATTCACTCTGCCCCTACCCCACTCTCGATCTACCCCCAGCAAGCCTGAATAAAAGAAACTTACTTGCCTGCAGCTGGGCCAGCTGCGATCCTGACTGTGAGTGAACAGGGTATATGAGTGTGCCCACCCATCCCCCTGCTGCAGCAGCCTGCAGCCGCTGCCCTCTGGCTATATCTACTGCCCCACATTTGAGGGGGATGAGCCCCATTAGCACCTCCTTCCACTGCCTATGACCCTGCCACAGGCTGGGACCCTCTCCTGCCCCAGAGCTGTGATGTAAAAATCGCGGTTCGTTTCTCGGGAGGCGAAAAAAACCTTCAGCCACAGACACACTCTATTAGCAACACAAAAGGTATATATTTGCAAATAGGGTCAGAGAGAGAGACAAAAGATCAAACACTCTGCTGCCCCCGAGGGAAACTGCCCAGCTGGCTTTATCCCCTCTCTCCTGACCACGTGTGCAGAAGGAGGAACTTTTACAACTCATTTCCGGTTCATACAAACATATATGTAAACATGTCGCTTCATACGTCCCATGTGCATTATAATTAACTACTTAAGTATGAGGGGCGGATAGGCTTAATATGTATTAGGTTATTGCGCATGGGCAGACAGTACTTGAGGTTACAAGAGTCTGAATTTTCCTTGCTTCAAGGCTAGAACTGTAATCTACTTTTATCTGCATGAGAAAAGCTGAGGAGTATATGCTTTACTGTAACAAAGAGATAGTAACTTTGCAAAACAAAGAGGGAGTGATACCTTAGTACAAAGAGCCTTTGGTAGTTTTCCCTTCAATTTCCAACCCCCACTTCCCTCTCCCATTAAGGAGACAAGGAGGGCTAGCAGCTGTGTTTTTTTCTAAATCTGCTATTGATAATGCATTTTTAAATAATATTTCTAACAGCTGGGTTGCCTCTATGGCATCCCCCATCTCAGGCCTTTGAAAGCCTGTAGGCACAGAGCCCTGGAGCACACCAGTGGCGAGTCTGAGGCCATTCCAGGCTCCCTGCTGGGTAGGCCACAGGCCAGCTGCCCTATCCTGCTTGCACCCCAACATTCCTGCTTGGCAATGCATTGCCACACGGCTGCCAGGTCCACACTGTCCAGGCCTGCAGGCTGCTCCAGCTGCTGCAGACTTCAGCCAGGCCTGCCAGTCCCCAGCCCCAGCTGCAGGCTAGAAGCTTCTAGTTGCCAGGGCCAGATCCACCTGTTTGCAGCCCACCTCCAGCAGCCTGCTGTGAGCTCACAGGTGCTGTAGGTCATTGACAATGCTGGACAGCTGCCAGTCCCATGCTGGGCCCCTGTGCTGGGTGGTGCAGGAAGCTGTCCAGACCCAGCAGCACAGGAACAGCTGGACAGGGACCCAGAGAGCTGGCATAGGACCCACAGTGGTGTCCTCCTTGTTTGTAGCCATGCCTACATCCATTTCTGCCACCAGGGGCCCCAGCTGGTCCACGCAGGAGACTGGTGACCTCGTGGCACTATGGAGTGAAGCAGAGGTGCAGTACCAGTTCAAGTGGGATGGGATCTCAAACACCTATGTCTATAAGGGGCGCATAGCCCTGATATGGGAGTATGGGCATGACTGGCTGGTGTGGCAGCACCGCATAAAGATCAAGCCCTTGCAGACACAGTGGGTTGCCATCATCAGTCAGGAAGTTCCTTCTACTCCAGTTCTGGCAGCTCTACATCCCCAGCCCCCACCATAAGGTGCAGCCAGCCATGACACCACCATGACACCACCAGCCATTAACAGCACCAGTTGCTCCCTGAGGGAGGCCCCCAAATAGGTGCTTGCCCACCATGCCCTGCCATCCAAGGACACTGCCCAGAGCCTCATGCCATCACCAACAACTGTGACCACCAGCCATGCCAGCCCTGACAATATGATAAGCCCTCCTCTGGGGAAAAGAGCCCTGTCCCTGTCGCTTGCCCCAGCCCCACTTGTCCGGCCTGCTGCATTCCCCTGGCCCCGGGTTCTCCCCCACACCCTGCAGTACACAGGGAGGTGAGAGAAGGTGCCAAACTTTATTGAGCAGCCTGTGTCCCAGCAGGTAGGAGGGCACAGGCCTTACACACCAAGGAACACATTAATGCCAACAGCGATGTCCTCTTCAGCTGCAGGGGGGACATGCAGCACAGCCACAGCTAGCCCTCCAGGTGGTGGCATAGGTTGCAGGGCAGACTGGGCATGCCCCTGCACAGTTATATCTCAGTCTCCCATACCAGATGCACAGGTGTACCATCAGGTCACAGTGGGTTGGGCACCCCGTGGTCCACACGGACAGCTGCTCATGCACCAGCTGGGGCACACACAGCAGGGGCATGCTCAAGGCACAGCAGCAATGAGATGGAGGGTTGGGGCACAGGCAGCTCCTCATCCCAGTCATCTGGGAGCCCCAATCCTCCTGAGCCTGGGCACCATGGGCTGGGCAGAAGTGTAGCAGAGTGGCTGGCCTGCAGGAGGAAGTGGAAGAGTGGGGTCTGAAGCTGCAGCATCAGATGCTGCTAGCAGCCTGGCCTGTACTGCCCTGAGAAGGAGGCTGCACAAGAGCCTGCTGGCCCTAGGAGCCTGCTGGCCCCAGGGGAGTGAGTGGAGATGGGGGGCTCAGTCAATGGCAACCTGAGTCCAGACCTGCCAGGCCAATTTACCATGGTCCCTGGCCACCTGTGCAAGCCCATCTGAGGCTGGACACTACATGCCCCCTAGTACAGAGCATCTTTTCTCTGAAATGTTGCAAACTCTCACAAATAGCTTCTGTCTCATGGCTCTACAGGGCCTGCAGCTGCACACAGGGGAGAGGCCTCCAGGATGTGGCTTCAGTGTCATCACTGCCCACAGGAGGACTCTGGACAGGACCCTCCACCAGGACTGGCTAGTTATGGTGGTGGAGAACTGGCTGGGGGATGCTGAAGCTTGGCAGGTGGAGGATGTGGCCCACCAGGACAGGTGGCAGGTATCACAGTTTGTGCCTGCTGATGCTAGGTCACCATAGTGATGAGATACTTCACCATAGCTCACTGATATGGTGATGTAGCATTTCCTGTAGACATGCCCAGTGTCTCCTAAGCTGTACTGTCCATGTCATTGGAGCCCTTTGCAGAAAGTACAGGTGCAGAACTTAACCCTTCAGTAGACATGGTGGTGGGAGAGAGATTTATTCATAGAATGATAGACTTCGAGGTATCACTACACCAATGTTTATTTGGAGGCAAAGAAAAAGAACTGTTGCCTGTGTATTTTGTCACTGACTTAGATACATTTTACATTAGAAGTATATGGAAACTGTAGATAATCCAGGGAATGTCTATCACTTTTAACCTTTACCTATGGGTCTGATTTTTGTCCCTTTAAATCAAACTATATTTCCAATATCCTAGGAGCTTATATTGACTGAGTCCATTGTAAGACAAGCTTGCCAACTTCCTCATTGCTCCCTTCATCACTTTCCAGAGGAAAGATACTTCACACGATGAACTCAAAATCAGTTTGTCTAGAGCAGTGGTCACCAATCAGTTGATCTCAATTGATTGGTCAATTGTGGAACTTCTGGCAGTCGATCTCAGTCTGTCAGAAGCTCCATGA
Organism: Crocodylus porosus; assembly: GCF_001723895.1. Lineage (NCBI taxonomy): Eukaryota > Metazoa > Chordata > Crocodylia > Crocodylidae > Crocodylus > Crocodylus porosus. The sequence goes on along the minus strand of NW_017728918.1, from coordinate 107,759,849 downwards.
AGGGAAGCAGTGGGACACACATGGCTGGGCTGAGCCATGACCCCAGCTGCCCAGGCTGGGCTGGGTGAGTGGGGTCAGAGCCTGGGCGACTTGTCTGGGAGGCAGGGGTGGGGGATGGGGGAAGGTGCCGGGGAAGGGGCCAGGGCTGGGGCTAGGGCCAGGGCTGGAGGTGAGGTGGTAGATCCCTTTGGGGTGCCCTTTACTTACAAAAAGTGATCTTTGCCATAAACAGGTTGGAGACCACTGGTCTAGGGACTCAGTCTTAATGATCACGGTTGCTGATAAAATCCTGGATGGCAAGTGGTGCCCTGACACCCACATATCCAGACTCTTTCATTTAGGAGGCTTTTGGGGAAATAATAATAATTTTGAGGCAAAAAAATTAATAGAAGTTGTGGTTTGGCAAAAACGAGTGTTTTATCAGGGAAAAACCTTGCCAAACATAACATTTTCTCAGAAGCAGATCTTGGCAAAATGCATGTTTTATCAGGAGTGGAGGTTTGGAAAAAGTAACATTTTATCAGAAGTGGAGACTTACAGAAAACGCCTTTTTATCAGGAGCTGGGACCACAGCAATTTAATCAGGAGAAAGGATTGCTGAAAGGGGAATTCTATCAGAAGTTTTACATGAGGATAATAATGTTTCATAAGGGGCAAGAACTTTCCAAAAATAATGTTTTATTAGGGGGAGTAGATTGATGAAAATAACATTTTATCAAAATAAAAGGAGTAATGGAGGGATGCATTTAGAGAAAATAATGTGTTAACAGCTTTTACCTTCCAATGGGAGAGAGCTTTGCTCCTGAGAAAACACTATTTGTACATTGAGTGCTCGCTGTAGCTAAAATGCTGGTTTTGACAAGCTGTGCTCCTGATAAAGTGTTATTTTTGGCAAACCAACCCCCAAAGAGATGGCTTTAGAATGTTTCTTTCGGAGGGAAGATGTGCAAGTTAACTATAATTCCTGCAGCAAGGCCAGAGACCTCTCTGAGCCAGATATCTTCTGATTGTTAGCTCCCTCTGCCTTTTGCTTTGGTATTAGGCTAGGCGGTGTTTTGGTCCTGACTTCTTCCTCCGGGTTTTTCTCTAACTCTACCACTCACCGACACAGAATGGTAGCGTTAATAAATTTGTACTCCGAGTATATCCCCTTTTGGCTTCTGCTGTTCTTTTCCCAAGCACGGAAGTTTATCACTTTGATTCTGCCTCTTCTACTCAGAAATAAATAATGGAGCTCTTCTTTCTTACCATGTTCCTGCAGTCACAGACTGACTACAAGACAGTCCACCTCATTTCAAATAGGTTTTTCAAAAGTAATATATGAAAAGAAAAATAAATCTGAGAAGCTTATTTCAACCCTTTATCCAACCATCATTGTACAGATCATGCTCCCCAAGAAACTCGGTGTAAGTACCTATGTCAAGAATATTCCATACATATTATTTTATAAGTGCAGAAACTGTGGAGGGACAAATAGTGAGTCTGAATGTAGAAGAAGAGCTGATGAAGTGTATTCTACCTGAGTATGAGGACTAACATGGCATGGAATAAAGTGGAACAGAAAAAGATAAATCACTGAGACCGGATGGATGGGATTCTCCATGGCTATTGCAGGAATTAAGCAGGGAGTCATCGGAATCACTTGTTTATTTACTGTGTCACTGAGCAGAAGCAGGGCATCATGGGACTGGAGCAAAGCTGATGCAGTGCCTATTTTTAAGAAAGGTAACAGGTGTGAAATTGGTTACTGCTGACCAGTTAGCTGTTGCTTATTCCAGGTATTGGTAGTTACTTGCATCTATCATTAGGGATGAAACAGTCAGCTATTCTGAGAAAGATGGGCCCCCTAACAAACAGCAGCAGCACTACTAAAAATAAATCTTTTCAATCAAATTGGGTAGTGTTTTTGAAAGGCTGATTGTGATTTGTGTGGACAGTCCCAACACTGGGCCAACACAGGAAGGGGGTTCATTGTCTGTCAGTAGGCTGAAGCCTACTGCACTGTAACACCTGCCAGCAATCTATAGCCTCACAGCAAGCCCTTTCAGGAAAAGGTAAGGACCAGGCTCCACACTGCTTCTGATTGTATAGAGGGATTATAGATCTCAGAGTGGGAGAGGGAACGTATCTACATTGAAGGAAATGTCCTGAGGTAAGATACCTAGGAGGAAGTATGAGCTGAATTTTAATGTGATTATTCTTTCATTCCAAACATCACAAAAGGACTGATTTTGGTTCTACGTATAGTGTGACTTTAGTCTCAGAGAGGTTGTGAATGTCTGTCTCTTGTGTGACTGAGAAATAGATGTTGGGAAGAGGATGGTGTAATGAAGAAGATGTAGTGAAATGAGAACCCTGGACCAAGCCAATCCCAAATTAGAAGATCAGGGAAATTCATCCTCTGAACAAGTGCCACCTGCAACAAGCCCAGAGCAGCATGGTGGTCCCAGCTGGACTGAGTGAGGCAGCCAGGGCAGCCAATCCTAAGAAGCCACAAGCAAAAGGCCTCACCTGCTCGAGCCCTGAAAAGCCAGACATAGTCCAATATATTTGTCTGAGCAAAGGTGGAAGTTCTTGCTCCTGACCTTCCATGTTTCCTGATTTTGACTCCTGGCTCTGACTCCAGTTCTCTGATTTTGACTCCTGATTCTGATTCCAGCTTCTTAGTGCTCTCGAGTTCCAGTTTTCTCCTCTTGGTTCTGGTTTGACCTCTGGCTGTGGCATTTGTTTTCTGATCCTGGTTAACCCTCAGCTTACCTTGTCTCCGGCTTTTGACCCCCCATGTGTCTTGACTTTGACTACAGCTCCCAGTTCCAGTGCTGGCACCAGACCCCTCCATACCCCTGCTCCCAGGAAACCAACCTGGACTGTACCCATGCTTCAGGTGCCTAACTATTAAGCCAAACACCCCATGACCCAGTGCCTAACAGGTGGCTGCACTGTAATCCACTGTCTCCTTTGACAAAATGCCAAGTAAGAATTTGGTGAATGAAAATAGGCATCTGGGCTGAGACAAAGTTATGGTACAAGTGAAGTATATTAATTTCTCAGACAGCTGAGTTAAAACACCTACTTAATTCAGTATCATTTGGATGAGGGAGTATGTTTCGTTGTTTTAAAATTTGCACAGAACTCTCTGGGTTGTATCTGTTCCCAGGGAAACCACTGGAAATATCACCACTAGTGTCAGAGGGACCAGGCTTGACCCTTGAAAGAGACTGTTGTATATCATTTTAAAAAAATAAACAAAATGGGTTCACAACTTCAGGGGAATAGGGATGAAATTGGTCCATTGAGTAAATGAGACGAACACCATAATTTGAAATTGTATAGATAAACATACAATTTCCATGTAGGAGATAATATCTGATACCCATAAAACTGTTCGTTATAAATTAAGGGATGCTTTTCTCAAGCAAAAAAAGAAGCTAGCGGTCAGAAAATGTGACCTAGTCATTAGATAAAAGTCCTAGCATTCACATTAACTACTTCATGAACTGTTTACCTAGAATGTCAGACAGACAACATCTCCAGAGGGAAGGAGCTCTCTGTCACCATCCTTTGGTGACCTGGAAAGCTGTCTGCACAGAGAGTGCATCTGCATAAGCTTTCTACCCACAAACCTTCCACTTGACAATCTTGCAGCCAGTAGGACTTCTTCAGAAACTCTGAGATGGTGGGAGTGATCTGACAGAAATAGAAAGGCAGAAGGAAGCAGAGTTGGTCTTAGGGAAAACGGCATACTGGATAAGCTTGTATTTTGGTGCCCACCACCCCTCCAAGTCAGCAGCACTGCTGCAGGTAGAGGCAGGCAGGCAGGGGTGCAGGGCACAGACTAGCAGGGAGGTGGAGTGGCACGGTGCACCAGGAAGGGGTGGGCAGGCACCTGCACTGCTAAGCTCTGCTCCTTCTGAGCAGCAGCTGGGGGTGGGCAGCAAGGTGGTCTGGGCACTGATCCTCCTACCTGGGGTGGGCAGGGGGAGACTACTGCAGTAAGCATGGGCTGTTCACATGTGTGTGTGTGTGTGGGGCGGGTGCTCCCTGACCATGGTAACCTGGGTGATCACCCACAACGCCCACCTCTAAGGCTGGCTCTGGGGGAAGGAAGTCTGCTGTGGTTAGGAAAATGTTCTTGATGTCAAGGGATGCTCAGTTGTCCCAAATGCCATTGCTCCCCCTCCACTGAAGGCTTTCCACTGAAAAATGATGTGACAACAGGTGGCACCTGATGTGGCAAATGACGGCGGCAACAGAGTTGACCAAATCTCATGAGAACCCTTCACTAACATCAAAAAAGCTGAAATGTGTAGGATTAACTGTTGGGGTCTCAGGGTGGGTTCAAGGAGCATTTTTTTCTGGGATCTAGAGAGAAGATGGCCTCAGTATACTCTCAAACCCTCTGTCTCAACATCAAACCCTGAGTGGGGTACAGTGAAGGAGGAAATGGAGAAATAATGTATTAAAGGGAATACTGTTAAAAAAGTAAAGCAAAAGTCACTGGGAGCCGAGGGGGAAGTAGTATCTTACTTCTGTTACTGTTATATACTTTTAATATCTGCATAGATATATTGTTGATTTACTGCTGTTGCATTTTCTTAAGTGGATATGTTTTCCCTTATCCCCTAATAAAGCTTTTCCTTCATATAGACTCAATGCTTGCAAGATGGGATATGTACCTGTTAAAGATATCTAGGTAAACTATTTAATTCTTTTTAGGTTTCTGGATGGGGGATCCAGCTGGTGGTATTTGTTAATGTTATGAGGAACCCCTATATATTTTAAATCTGGAAGACAGATTATGCATAAAGGTAATTATAATTAGGCAAGTTACATCTTCTTTTCATGCACTGATAGCAGGCCAATTTGGAGGTGGTCACTTTATGTTACTTTCACTCCAGTTGGTTTTTCTTCTTTTGGATTTCACTTCAGGTTCAAAGGAATCCCCGATTAAAAGTAAGTATCACCTGAAGCCACCATCACTGTTTGCTTTCAGCTAGAAATCTTGGGAAACCACCTTCAGAGAAACCTGTTTATATATGGCTTTTCCCATAAACCATAAATTATTCCTTTGCCCGTTCAGTTGAGGCTGCCAGATTTATCAGAGGATTTTTGAACCAGAGCCGAACTACAGGTGAATCCAGCCCAATTTTTTGGTTTCATTTTGAGACTTCTGAGTTCTTTTCATCTGAAGTTTTTGCCCCCTCAGGACCCAATTAATGGCCAAATCCTCCCTTCATGTACATCCCTTGACTCTTTCCAAAGCCAAAATAAACTTTCATGAACATCCAGAAGTGAAATTTTCCTCAAAACTTCCCACTACAGAAGAGAACTGCACTGTTTCACGTTGCGTTTTTCTGCTTTGATCTATTATGCCTACTTTAACCAACCTTGCTTGTGTAGTCTGCTGTAGCACATCTATGACTTCCTTCTTCCGTTGCCATACCTGTACCTGGAAATACTTACTCTACCCTTTTCTTTCACAGTTGCTCCAATCTATATAACAAGTACAGCAGTGTAATGCCATGTACCATGTTATTACTATGAATCCTTGTTATTATAAATTACATGTTAATAACACGGCAGCAGCTATTGCTGCTTTTATACCTGATTTCCAATTATTTGGTTTGCAGATGGGCTGAGCACATCTAGCCTTTTGGGGTTTTATTTTTATTTCAAATGCCTCACATGATTTGTTTTGGATCACGATTTAACGTTGCCAGAAATATATTTTTAAAGTGTTTGTTTTATCCATTGAACTAAAAAAAATCAATTACTCCCATAATTGCTAGATCATACTCCCCACCGTCTACTCCAGCAACTCTTTGTAGAGTTTCTGTCCTGACTGGGGATCTACCTATTTAGTCTGAGTTGCTAAACGATGTAATGTAGTGCAATGGCAAATGTGACCATGAAATCTTTACACTTTGGGTATAAACAGTTGTTACCAAATGAAGCGGATTGACTATAGCATGGGGTGTCCTGCCACAATTGATTCACTTCACTGAGTGAAACATGCATCTTCCATTGTCCTGTGTTGAGCAGGTGTCCGATCCTGTGGGACAACAGGCAACATGTTCTGCACTTAGAGACACACCTTGGAGATTCCCCAAAGCATGTCTCTGTAAGCAGAGTTAGCTGGAGTTCTTCAATAAGAGACATGCTTTGGAGATTCCCTAAGGTGCATCTCTATAAGTGGAGAAGGCTGGAATTGTCTGCTTACAGGAAGGCACCCCAGGGATTGCTTGGGTCAAGTTTCTGTAAAAAGGACAAGTTGGACAGGAGCTCCCAGGGCTTAAGGGGCCAAATCCTGCATGGGAATTCCCTAGGCAGACAAGACAAGGCCACTTAAGCTCTGGGAGCACCTATCCAGGGCAGCTGGACAGATTGGGCAGCTTTGGGATGACCACGTTGTCCCACGATAAACCTAACAGCAGTCTGGCACAATAAAATGGCACAAATTGATACCAGCTATGTCACGTACACAAATCTGGGGCATTTGTGGTGTGACAAGGGGCATGGTCATCTGTTTGCTTGGCCTTTGTGCCACCATACATACATTTCTAGTGGAACAAAGATGATATGTGTTTCAAATCTTCCTCTCCAGCATGGATTCTGGGCCTCATGCTGTATACCTATTACATTACATTACTCCCAGGAGCCAAAGCCTGGTCTTGCTGAAGTTAGTGTCATAGTTTCTAAGTTTCATAGTGCTTAGGGTTGGAAGGGATCTGTTTAGGTCCCTTCCGACCCTAAGCACTATGAAACTATGACACTAACTTCAACAAAACCAGGCTTTGGCTCCTCAGAACTGAACTAAGTCTAACTAGCTACTGCTTTCACAATTAGACAGTTTTTAAAAGCTGCTGAACAATGGAGGAAAATATCTTCCACACTTGACCTTAACAAAGGACGAATTCTTGGAAAAAAGTGGAGTTTTTACAATTAACATTCAGTATTTGCTAAGTTTTACATAACGGCATGTGAAATCTTTAAGATTTCCTAAGTTTGAAATAGCTAAAACAGATCATAGCTCAGATCCTGATGCATTGTAATAATTGATACATTAAATGCTATATCTTAATGATGTCTGCTTTACATGACCTGATATTGTGCTGTTCCTAGCCCCTTTACCAGCCATATTTTTTCTCATTTTTAAAAGGCCCAACATGGAAAAAGAGTTAATTTTAATAGCTCCTTTTCTGAACCTGCAATTGCATCCCGAAAGGAAATTGAAACAATGCACAAAAGACTGTAATGGCTGCTTGAAATCTTGCAGTTTAGCATATAGATTCATACACTTCCCTTGCATGTATATTTTAACCTGATTTTTTTAAATGCCACTTTAAACTCTCCTTTCTTTGAGGAGAAATGTAAAACAGTTTTAAGAGGAGTTTCTTAAAGATTTCAAGTCATTTCTCTGCCTATAGAATTCTTAGACATGTTGACATTTCTGCAACTGCAATGTCTGCAAATTGTTTGAAGGAAAAATATGTTGAAAACTAGGGGAAAAACCCCCCCTAAAAATGCAGAACTATGGGCTGAACGCAATTTTCACTTCAATCACTATACATAATTACTGTATGAACTTCCAAACAGTAAGTTCTATCATCTTCTGGATGTGCTGTGATACCTAGTAAGCACTGTGTGTTGATTAAAGAAACGATGGCTTTTTTTTTCCTTGTGCTTTTGAATTTCCCTTGCTTTAGAGGTTTCAGTACAACCATTAATATTATTGAACTTACTGTTTGGGGGGGTGGTTATATATGATAAAAGAGTTATTGCACAGTGATCCTTGTATGTTTAGGTCAGCTGTGGCAATCAATCAATGGACACTTTGCCTTTGGCAGCACATGCTTCCATAAAAAAAATTCTCTGGCAGACGCCTGTTAGTTAGTAATGACAGAGTAACCTCTGTCAAGTAATATACTTGATAAATTTTGCATGTGCTGTTGACTGACAGAAGTTCTGGCTTCCTGTCTAAGCAACATATACAAGCTTCAAAGAACACAGAAACTTCTTTCTTCTCCCTTAATGGAATATCTGAACACAAGACTGTTAGAATTAAATCTATCTTTGTGGGAAGGAGTAAAACAATGCTTCCAAAAGGAAGAGAGGTTTCGCAAGGTCGCAGAACCAAACTTTCTCATTCCCCCTTTCTTTTTCTCGCACAGGTTTCACAAATGACAAGCAAATACAACTTGCTTGCTGCTGTGTTGTGGTGTTAGCCTGTTCAGTCACACAGAATAATAGCCTGAGCAAATGGCCCTTCAGCTGAGCTGGTATAAATCTAATTCACACTCCCACTGGCCAGTGATCCCTATCTTTCAGGATCAGCAAGGATGGAGTGGTAGCCCTTTGTTTAGTCTGTGCGGATGTGGTAATTGTCTGCAGCTGGGGCTCCTGCTTCTCTCATTTGCTTTGGTTAAGTTTTATGGTATTGCCATCGTTCCAGCGACTCTGCAGACCCGTCCCAAATTTTTTCTAAGTTGCTGATGCTGCTTGGTATTCCAGTGTGGATCAAAGTGATGGCACTATGTATCACAGAGACCTTGATCCACTTCAGTCTGCTAACCTTCTGGAGAAAACCCATTACAGGGGCACTTAGATGACATTTAGTTTCACAGAAAGAAAGTGAACCAAGAGCATGGGAACATAAAATAGGTTACCACAAGGTAGTCTAGACTGTGGATTTACAATGCATTGCAGTAAATACCTGTGTGCATGCTTACCACCCAATGGGCATGCTCCTGTGGCACTGTTGTTACTGTGGAAGTACTAAATGATGGCTTAGTAACAGCCCATACTGCATCATGCTGGCGATGCACACTGATATTTAGCTGCTATGTTGCCATAGCAACGTGCTATAACAAGGGAGTGTGTTGCTATGGCAGTATAGCTTGGTGTCACAGTTTGTGCCCACCAATGCTGCATCACTGTAGCACATTGCTACAGTGACATAGCATCATGTGTAGACGCACACAGTAAGTGTAAGGTGACTTAACTCCCTTTCATTGAATCATGATCACCATTGAATCATTTGCTATAGGGAAACTATTTTTTTCCATGATATTACTGGGGGTTCCATACACAGAATCTGTAAGAGTCAATATGCATGTGTCACTGGGTGCATCTACACATGCATTTACTCCAGCCTAGATTTAGTGTGCAGTATGCTACTGCACACCAGGCATGTCTACATGTGTATTTACTCCTGCTTAAATGAAATGCACCTTTGCTTAAAGTGTACTAGGGTGATCTAGGGGAGAGTCCACATGTGGACATGCTAATGTGCATTAAGGCGCATTAAATTTAGGTGTGAATAGCTAAGTCGCATTAGCACCTGTGCAGATGCACTAATACACATTAATGCAGTGTCTATCCATTCATGCACAGTGCTTTAATGTGCATTAGCGCATCTACACATGCACTAATGCAACTTAGCTATTTACACCTAAACATAGGTATCAAACTTAGGCTTTATGCAGGTATCAGATTTAGGCTTAAGTAGCCTAAAATCATCATAGATTCATAGATTCATAGATGCTAGGGTCGGAAGGGACCTCAATGGATCATCGAGTCCGAC
>NW_017728918.1:107708030-107750255 GCF_001723895.1 Crocodylus porosus | reverse complement strand
TTTAAAGCACATTAAGGATATGCTTGTGTAGACACATATCCTTAATGGGCCTTAAAGCAAGTTAATGTGCATTGAATTTGCACTGTAGACATGCCCAGTAAGGGTTTTTGGGTAGGTGTTTACAGATGCAGGGATTAGGGAGCAGATTTTCTTCCAGTACCCTGCATCCCTACAATGCACTCACACCCCCAGGGGGAGCTCCAGGCTCCCTGGATGCTAACCCAGGAGCAGTCAGGGAGCACCAGGCCAGGAGACAGCTGTCTCCCAAGTGGCTGCCTGCTGCTGGGGCAGGGACAATGTCCCCCTACCCCAGTAACAGGGAGCTTCTGGCCCTGGCTTCCCAATCAGGCTTGGAAAGAGCTGCAGGGGAGAGGTAGGTCCCATCGCCCTAACTTGATCCATGTGTGGGGCAACTAGCCCCTGCTCCATGATCACAGAGTGGGGTCAGGGAGTTTGTTCCTTGCCCAGCTGTGTGAGCATGGAGCTGTTGGGGAAACAGGCTGGGGAGCCTGTTCCCACCCAGCTCCATGCTTGCCAAACTGGGTAGGGAACAAGCTCCCTAGCCCCTGCCAGTAGGGAGCTCCCAGTGCCAGCTCCATTACTCCAGGGCCATTTCTGGGAGATGCTTATCTCCCAGCTTGAGCCCTGCAGCCATGAAGCTTGGGCTGAGAGACCCTTATCTCATAGCAGTGGCTCCTTGACTGATAAGGGTCTCCCAGCCTGAGCCCTATGACCATGGAGCTCGGGTTGGGAGATAAGGATCTCCTAGCCCCCTGCTCCCTGATCGCAAAGGTGGAGTGGGGGGCTTGGAGCTCCCTGGTGCTGAAACAGGGGGACATAGTCCCCACCAGGGCTCCTGTAGCAGAGCCTGCCCCAGCAGCAGGCAGGTCCCGGGGGCAGAGAGCTATCTTACACCCGCTTGGTGGATGGCTGACTGGGAGAAGATTTGGCTCCCAATCAGGTGTCTACACAAACGATATGGCACTGTTACTAATGCCAAGTAAATTTGCTGCTTGCATTTGAAGGCAGCAATTTAACTTGGGATTAGGGAGATTTACTGTGAAGTAAGCATGGGCACATGTAGACGCATGTGCTTACTTCACAGTAAACTGAGCTAATTCACCATTAAGTGTCTCGTGTAGATGAGCCCACTATGTGTGTATTACATTGCTTTAATACACTATTGAGATTAGCATGTAAATAGTTGCCATATACAGGCCAGAAGGGAGTGGGGTTGTGCACATGAAACAGCCTGAAACTTCACTGTTCATTATTTTCTAATAAAAGGCATAAACCTGCTCGTATCTAAATAGAAGGAGTTTTGTTAGTGGTTTTAATGGGAACGAAATTGAACCTTAACAAGTGGTTGCCTACTGAATTAGGATTGCTAACTAACCTAATCCCAGCCTACAAATACATAATGGTGATTAAGTGCTTTTCTGGTCCCAACTAGAGCACCTATTTATCAGGGCTACAATTCTGTAGCATGCACCAGCCCACCACTGTCAATTAACAAGGACTAATCTATGTTTATTTCATAAGGAAACTAAAACAGAATTACGAACAGATGTAATTTACAGTATAGCAATCAAAACAATCATGTGTATTAAAAAAAGGAATTTACAACAAATATGTATATTGGAATGCTAAACAGTTTCCAAGCAGTTACAACACTTGGTGAAACTTGGGCAGCATGAAAAAATATAAGCTCAAACCCAACGGAATCCATAATCACATGTTCAAACATCTCATTTAGAAAAGACAGCATCTGTTGTATCTGAAACAGCTAATTTTGCATTCATATAAATATGTCCAAACACAAGTATGAATTCATTTATGACCGCAAGAGCCAGATTTATACTTAACTACGGTTTTATAGTGTTATATTACAATTTATGCTACGCTACTGTTTAAAATGTTATATTCTTATTTCTATATTTTTGTTTTTGCTTAAAATCTTTCTGATTTGCAAGCATGGATCAAAATAATGATTTAGTAGTAAACAAACATCATGCATCTGTCTATCTGTTATGCAAAGGTATGATACATAATTGATGACAACATAAACCTTACAGAAAATGTTTCCTCTCTTTCCCTTTCCCAGGCCACCATATGTAAAATTACAACTGAGATTTTAATTATAAACTAAAAAGACTATCTTTAGAGTGAAGAACTACTTCCAAGTGGTGAGTACTAAAAATACAAAGCAATACAGTAAAATCAAACCACTTAAAAAAAAAATCATAAAAAATGAATAAACATGAATACTTTGTAATGTAGAATCCAGGAATCCTCATGAGATAATTTGATATGGCAAAGTGTGCTGTTGCAGAGTAATTGCATAGTTAGTTATAAAGGTGCTTCAGTATGCATGTGTGTGTGTGTGCACGCGCATGTGCATGCACACACATGTGCTAAGGTACATTTCTGCCATAGTTCTGGAGACAGACTTTAACAGAATAACTTTATTGTGCAACGATCCATTTAAATTATATTGATAACTATGGAAAATGTTAAGTATATGGAAAATATATATAAATTTACCTTTTCTGTGGTCATTCACTGTTTAAGTTTTATTAATCTATATGTGCTGCACAACTTCAGGCATGAAACTGCATGTTAGGGTAATTGCAGGAAAACTGAATCTTTCCTTTAAAATGAACACTTGTAGGGGTGAAACTCTGGCTTAAGAGAAATAGACTTAAATGGGGTTATGGTTTTACCCCATGATTTTACGCCATGATTTTACCCCACATCAATATTTTTGTAACACTGAATTTGTGTTTATTATATATGTTATTCTACTTAGTTCCTCACTAAAGAAATTGAGTTTAGGAATGAAAGTACATTTTGGTCACCAAAAGTCGAGCAACATTTAAAAGTGGCTTCTAAATAAGTTTTCTCCACATTTGTGCTATACATGTGGTTGGAATACAGTTTTAAGCAAGATGAAAGATTAAACAAACAAAAAATAATGAAAAGTCAAAATATGCACACTGTGCAAAAACATGGTCACATACATTTTGCCTTGTATAAACTTCACCCAGTCTATGTGGGTTTTAACATATTTCCATGACTTTAAATAGGAAAACATCTTAAAGCTCAGCCCATGGGAAACCCAACCTTGATTAGTTTTCCCTTTTACTACAGCCTGCAGAGTGTAAAACACAGCACATCAGAATTGAATTTGTCATCTCCAGACCTCACAGGAATTTTAGGAACTAAATAGTTAGGAAGCCATCCTGGTACTTCTCTTTGCTTTAATCATAGTAGAAGTTTCAATTTAAACATTCAGGAAATCTCCCTTATTTAAAGCAATCAGCTCATTGCTGACAGGGTCTGGCTTTACTGTGTTTAATTTTTTGGCATCATGCAAAACTTGATTGGTTACAGCCAGTGCATGAACAGGTCCTCCTCCCCTTACCTCTCTCCTCTCTCCCTCTCCAAGATTCCAGATCTCTGCTGGATCATAATGTACCCCACACATACTAATATATTTGCAAAGCAGCAAGACGTTATCTCAAAACCTCAACTGAAAAAGAGTCATAACGCCTCCAAAGTCTAGAGACAGCACTTTTGTCAAGCAGTTCTCCAGCTTGTGTCTAGATTGATTTAGCTTTGTTACCTTACTTCAAAGAATTTCCTTTGTTTTGGAGGAGAGGCAAGGATTTTTGTGACTGATATCTTTTTATGGACCAACTCTATAGTTGGGAGGGATGTAGGCAAGCTTTTGGGTACCACATACGCTTCCTTAGATCAGTCACAAATGCACAGCATATTCCCAAGAGTCCAGCATACCACCAATGAAATGTAAAAACTCAAATTCTCCCCACCGCCTTTTGGAGGCAACATGGGTATGTAAATAAATTAGTTTGTACTTTTAGTGAACAAGATTTGGTACAGTGCTGGACTTCACTAGAGGAATGTACTTTTTGGGGTGTCCATAGAATGCTTAATTACGAGGTAGAGAAGTTCAGTTCCTGATAAAATGCTATACTGATCTGTTGCATTATGCGTGGGTTAGTAAAGTGAAAAATAAGCCTTTTCTCAATTTGTCAGATACTTGTTAGACCTTAGTTTAGTTGGCTTATCAACAGTGAATCTGGGAAACAGGATAAATCATGCTATTTGTAAGATAAAAACAAGTCATAACCCAGCAGACATGACTTGTCTCGTCATATATGGCAACTTGCAGTGGTGACTTTAAAGCCTATGGTGACCTCATTCACCAAAAAAGATGACACCGACCCCATAACAGTTACACCCCCCACTAGCTGCCATGTAATAGCCCACAACATTTGAACCACTCCAGCCTGAGTCACTCTCTGGATTGTGCTTGCACACTTCCAGCTTTGGGTCCCCAGCAGACACTAGTCTGACACTAGGGTCAGAATTTTATTCCATCTCGTGGATGACTGAAGTCCAACTTGGGACCAGCTCTTGAGTTACCTAACCTAAAGCATAGCGGCATATGTGCTCCTATTATAGGAACTGATTTATCCTGTGGAGATGTGCTGATATCTCCCTATTCCTATAATGGAGGTAGTTATGCATCTGGAAGGGGTAAAAGAATTGCTCCTACATTTTAGTCAGGTAATTTTGTCACTAGGAACATTTAATTATCCACTATGCAAAATAGAATTTTGTGCTACTGTATATGAACAAGCTGGACAAACTGAAGGTGGTTGAACAAGTCCACAGAGTGTATAGGACAAAAAAGAGATTCCCTTAAGTCACTGCTCTGGAATGCTTTGTGTATGAAATTAGCTACATTAAATCAACCATTGGCTATTGCTAGTAAAATTCACACCATATTAAACCTAAAAAGGTGAAGTAAAAGCTGTATAGTTCCGTGATAAAGGATCTTAACTGCGAAACCTTTGCTTGCAGGCAGGAAGAATATGACAATGTGAAGGGGAAATATTAAATGTGATGTCCGGGTTCATGTGTTGTCATAAATAGATTGCAAACAGACCTTGGTACATAGACAGTGGCCGTTAAGTGCTGGATTACCATAAATTTATTTCCCACTGCCTGACAGCCCCAATTATTTTTGCCTTTTTAGATATCTGTATGCTGTCATCTTTCCTACACCTATCCTACCAACCTCTTTTAGTATAGCAGGTCTTTGAGTTGCTCACCTTCAAGCTTCTCACACATCTCAAAGGTGTTTTTTCCTCCTTGAATGACTTTGCTCTATTTTATGTTACTCCCCAGGGTTAAGTACAGGCAGTCAAAAAGCCCATGGCTGAATTAATTCAATCTTTGCAGGTTAGCCTAAACTTCAGAGATTAAACTAAAAAACAACTGGATGGACATTTATTGTTGACTCAGGGAATGCAGCCACACACCTGCAGTGGCTCAGGCCTGAAGCCAGGAGGCACTATAGCACAGCTCTCTGGAATGTAGCCAGCATGGGCTGTGTGTTTACTTCCTCTTCATGTTGCCCCTAAGGTCTCTGGGATTTGCTGTCTACAATCACAGCAGCAGGACTCTGCCGGGTTGCACATCACTTTTTTTCTTGCTGCCAGGTACCCCTGGGATTTGTAGTCCACAGTCACAGACAGCAATAAATTTGAGCAGGGGAAGGGGTGTTTAGCCCCCCTCTCCAGCCCCAGATCCCAGCCTGGGTTTGTCTGGAGGGGGCAACGAGCCAGCCAGTGAGCCACCTACGGACCAGAGGGGTAGGGCCAGCCCTGCTCTCTGGAGCAGATAGCACAACTTAGCCCAGGGCTATAAAACATGTTGGGATTCTGGTGACTCTGATTTAACTTAAATCAGGCAGGGGTCTGGGACAGAAGTTTCATAAACTGGTTTGACCCAAATCAGTTAAGTCTGATACTACATTCAACCAGGTTTATCTTAAAGCAGTTTCAGCCATCTTGAAACTAGTTTATATGCACTGAACTTCTGTTATGTTACAGGTTTAAATCATTTTCTGATGATTTAAACTGGTTTATGTGTAACTTCTGTCCCTAGCCCAGGACAGCAAAGCAATCTTTCCTTTGCTGTGAATGCACTATAATACAGAGCTGTTCCTATGGGAGTGGTGTACACAATAGCTATGTGGTCATGTGGCAAGTAGGACCTGAGAACTAGTCTACCCCTGACAGATTCCTTGTTTCCTCAGTGTGATGAAGCCCCTTTCCCTTGCTCAGCGTATGTGTTCCTACTGCATCTATCCATTGTGTAGAGACAGTACCACACATTCACAGTTTGTGGTGAGAGGGTTCTTCTTCTGTTGGCTGCACTTTGTGTGTGTGTATTTGTATTCATTTGACAGTATTCTGTACTTGTTTGTGAGCTGTCAGCCTTTGTGCTTACTGGCAGCTGCATAGAGTGGGGAATCTTGAAAGATTCAGTCAGGAAGTATTGGGCTGTGGCCCACCACCTTATGGTAAGCAATTCTTTTTCCATCATAAATTTGTTATGTTAACCATGGGACTACTTTTAGCAACAGCCTATACCTAACATTTTTCCCTAAGATCAGTAAAGTGCTTAATCCCATCATAATCTGAGGAATGGCAGGCACACATGTTTTCAGGTCTATCTGTGCCAAACTTTATATCCCAATTCTGTTTTGCTTACTTTCAGATCTAGTGGGAAGTGGCTACAAACCACTTTTTTTTTGGATAAATAAAATATTTTGCTTTGTGTCCCCACTGTGGGATTTTTTTTTTGTTTTTTTGGTCTGACTCATTTTGATCTGTTTGTACGTGGGTTCCATGAGGCTGTCTAGACAATTGCTAAGGTATCCAGGAAGCTGGGGAAAAGGAGTGGCTAGAAACAAGCTAGCTATCTGAAAGGAGCTGATTTCTCTTCAAATACTTATTACTAAGTGGCAGTGGCTATTTTAAGTCTTTAATAATGATATCTGCACTATATATGATTATTTGGACTTGGATATTTCAGGGGATATTTCCAGCTTCACCAACACAAATCTGTGAAATTTATTAAATTTATGTAAAAAATGGGTTCCAATTTTAGTTATTAAGACAGCATATGTAAAATGAAAGATGTGATTAAAGACATTTTCTTATCAGTGATTACGTTCATCTCAGGAAGATGAATGGGAGGGGTACCAGCAGTCTCCACAAGGACTCACTTCTGTAGCTGTACTCTGTGGTCCTAAATACTTCAGAGAGGAAACATTTGTGACAGAAATTCCCATCACAAGTTATGTTCTCTGGACAAAAATTGTATTTCTGCTTTTTCTCTCAACTTTCAGATAACTTGCAGAACCAAATACAAAGTCCAGTACTCCAGAACATTGTACAGACTTGTCTACTTCCTTGGAGGATTTTGTGTTTATAAACTAATAATTATACCTGCTTGTGTGTATATATTCAGGAAAGATACAGGAAATATACCTCATCCAGAGAGGATAATTTCAATTTAGCATGTATACATCCTAGACTTCTCACAAACTGATTACATTACTGGAGAGCAAGCTCAAAAAAGAATAAGTATCTAAACATTACTGAAAAATGAATTAAAGCCCAAATTCATTTCAGCTTTACACTCCTAAGTGACATTTATGTGGCTATTTAAAAGCAATTTTTGGCAGCTATCTTATACGGCTTTTAGAGAAAGTGAACAATCCAGAGTGTGGTTGGCTCTGTGATGTGGCTACTGTCTTGGGAATAAACGGGCACATGTTCTGGTACTGGTCCCTGATCCCCAGTGTGGCAGATACTGTCCCAGTACTCTTTATCCATCAAATATAAAATACAAAGTACATAAAACCTATTGGGGTTGCAACAGGGGCTGGAACCCAGTACCTTCTCGTTCAGCTACGCTCCCTCTGCTTTGCTCAACTCCCTTGGGAAAAAATATACTTTTCCCTCATGGCTATTCAGTAGAAAAGCTTCAACAGGAAAGCTCTGTGCCAGTATAGTTCAACTGATAGCATGGAGGCTGCATGCAAGGGGTTAAGTTGCAGCCCAGGGGCTTGTGCCCAGCTCTTATTCCCCACTTTGCTTCAGATATAACAGCAACCAGAGTCTCTGGGTTCCCCTCTTTCTGCTCTGACTTCTGCTTTCTGTGCCCACTGAGGGGGCAGGGCAGAGTGGTACAGGAGGATGTGGGAGCTGAGGATGAACCTGGGACTGGACAGGCAGTGGGGGTGGGAGGGGGTCCTTACAGATGTACAGTGCCATGGTGGGGCATGTATTAGCATACTAGCAGTGGGCTGGGGGTACAGATGCATGGTGCAGTGGTAGCTGGGGAGGGGGCCTTCACAGATGTGCAGTGCAATGCGAGGGTACGCATGTGAGTGAGCAGTGAAAGACATCTGTGTAACACACAGCCTGGGTTTCATTCTGGTGTAGGTCTTGGGTGTACTGTCCCTGCTGGTTTGACCTGTGGGGCATTCATCCCCCAGCCATGCTCTGTGAAATACTTACTTCATGACTAATTTGGAACATGATGGATTAGACCATTTTGTCAGAATTTGGGAGATACGAGTGTAAGGAAACTCAGAATCTTAGCCCCAGATCTGTGATATCACTTTACACATTTACAGACAATCAAGGAGTATCTGCTTATTCACTTCCTTTGATGACCTTTTCTCAGGGTCATGTTGAGGACTTTTACTTCACATTGGCTTTTCAACATATATACTGGGCATGTCTACACAAGATCTTCACTGCAGAGACGACCAATTAGCACTGGAGCAAAGTCTCAGCATCTACATGTGCAGAGCTATTAGGACTTAGTAAACTAATTAACTCCACCATAGGTTAGTACCTGTAAACACAACTACTGTACTATGGCAGAGTTACTTACTCCACTGCATTGTACGTTTAGATGCTAACAGGGCCGGCTGGGGCACAAGGGTGCTTCCGTGTGCAGCCTGTCTGCTGGCCAGATCCACATTAGAACATCCTCATGCCCTAGCCAGCCCCTCTACAGCACACTGAGCCAGGTTGGAGCAGCCCCAGGTCCCCTCTCCCCTCCGCACCAGTGCCTTGCCAGCCAGGGCTGCTCCAACCAAGGTTCCCTCTAAGGTGCACACATCCGTGGGCTGTGTCCCAGAGCTGGTGGAGCCTCACTTAGGACAGGCAGCGGCTCCTCCCCAAGGTGAGGCAAGACTTCTGCTGTCCCCCAGCAGCTCCATTCCTCGGCCCTGATGCAATAGGGAAGCGGGGGAGCAGAGCAGTTTCCTGGAGCTGGCGGAGCCTACGCCAGCCCCTGGATCCAGTCTTTGGCCCCAGCCCCGGCCTCCAGCCCCCAGCTCCAGCCTCTTGACCCTGGGCCCCAGCCTCTCGGCTCTAACCCCCAGCCTCTGCCCCCAGCCTTTTGGCTCTAGTCCCCAGCACCCAGCTCCAGCCCCTAGCCCCCAGTCCCCAGCCCTCAGCCCCCTTCAGTAAGTGTCCCATGCCAGATTGAGGCAGTGCACTCACAGACCACTACCCCTTAGAGGGAATATTGGCTCCAACCCAGATCAAGGTGCTGCAATCCTGGGCACATGTGTAAATGTTGTGCCCAGGAGCAATAAACTCTGGTGTGAATTGTGCTGGTGTTTTATTCATTTGTATTAATAGCACATGTAGACATGCCCAGAATTAGATAAATGCCTTGTGAGACTTTTGTTCATTATCTACTTACTATGATTATTCACCAGTATTTCTTACTTAACCACATGCACAAACACACAAACAACACACACTATATATGATTATTTGAAACTCACCTTCTATTTAGGTTATTCCTTGTCTTAACAAAGACTGATTAAAGGTTATATGACTTATTGTAGAACTATAGTTATGTTTGGATTGAATGGTTGAGAATCAATTTGCTTTTTCACTGAAATGGCTGATAGTATTTCCTGAAACTGTACTATTTTTACAGTAGTCATATTTCAATTATTTATTAAAATCAAATCATGGTAAATTCCTCTTTTACAAATGCACCAAAGACCTGCTTTTTGTAGAAAGTGTAGTTTCATAGTCAGAAAACAGAGTCTGAGATTGGTTAGCAGATCTAGGAATAGGGAGTGTGTGGCTTCTCCTTTGGCTTTGCTATATATGCACAGTGAGCTTTGAGCCCACTGCTTGCTCACTGAAAGCTCCTGACAGCTCCATGTAAGCAGTAAGCTCTGAGCTGATCAGGGCAAGGTCTGTCTGTATCTCCTGCTTTTGTGTAACTGAAGATCCCAGGAGGTGAATGCTACTACTGCTCACCCTTCCTCTCCCTCCCCATTGTAGTGATAAAAGTTATATCTTAGTGAGGTTCCCTAATAGGAGTTGGAGACAGCAAGATTGTCCCTTAAGGTATGTACACATGTTTATGGTAGCCAGTCTACAAACACAAAGCTTACATTAAGCCAGTGGTTCCCAAACTGTGGGTCATGACCCCAAATGGGGTTGCAACATCAACAGATGGGGTCGCAATGGGTTGGGAGTGAGGAGCTATGCTGAGGAAATGGGGATATGCTGAAGAAATGGTGCCATAAATGGGGTCATGCTGAGGAAAAGTTTGGGAAGCACTGTTTTAACCTGTGTCATTGTAGATCTGGTATAGAGTATGCACACAATTGCTGGTGCTGGGAGTCATGCTGGGAATCTAATTTAAGTAAATGGGAGGAATCAAGGGGAACTAGTGGTCCACTGAGGGAGTTGAAGAGTCTGGGGTAGGTTTCTGGGATTGGGGAGCATGGCTGGAAGATTTGCGAGTGCAGGTGTGGTGGGGGGGGGGGGCTAAAAATAGCCCAGTTAGGGTGGAGGTAGGAAAAATGCAACCCCAGGGCTGGGCTGAGCAGCTAGGGGCTGAGCGTGTTCATGGGACTGGGCTAACCCATCTTCAGTCAAAGGTAGTTCACCTCCTTAGGTGAGCTAAATTAGATTAGGCCTGCCATTTTTTGCCTAATCTAACCTCTCTGAATATCTACACAGATCAGCACTTAGATTGACCTAACCCTAGTTAAGCTGATGTAAGTGTAATGTGTGCATGTACCTTAAGTGATAGGACAGCTAGCTAGTTAGTTAGGTAGTTACAGCCAGACAAAAGAGCTGCAAAGTTGCCTACATCTCCACCATTACATTTTGTTGTTTTAGTTCTTCTCATTCATGTAGGCCTGTGTTTACTGAACCAGGTGATCACTACACTCAGCCCCACTGAATTCAAAAGCAAGAGAAAGGGAGGTATGTGTGATGACAGCAGGACTCACTCCCTGAGTTCAGAGCTGTGAGAAAGCAGAGGCTCTGACCAGACCCCTCACTGAGAGAATGTGTGTAGCACATTCAGCTGCAATGCAGTACCCACTTTGGATTTTCCCCTCTCTAAGATACAGATATCGTATTTTATTTACTGTGTTAGAGTTTTAGCCTTTTAGGCAGAGATTTAAATTGCTCCTCTAGGCTCTTTATGCAGAGAATGGGGAGAGTTAGATGCCTCAAAATAACAATCCAGAGACACTGGAGATACAATAGGGCTGTGCAAAACTTCAGCTGCTGATTCAATTTGGAGGAGATTCAGCCCGATTTGGTGGCCAAATCTGCAAATCAATTTGAATCTCCTAGGCTAAGAAGAGGCCAGAACCCAAGTCTCTAAATTTCTGGGTAAACCTAATTAACAGGTTGTGCAAAAAAAAAAAATAAAACTCTCCTCTTTTTTCCTTCAGCTCTGTTATTAAGTCAAGGTGAGCCATGCGTTTTGTCCTTGTGCTGAACTCAGTGTTGTTGGTGTGAATGAGGTATTTTCTGATGATACCAAACAGATCAGGCCCTGTCCAGGGTCTTAGATGGAGTTTAAGTGTCTCCCTAGCAATGATTTAGATCTCAGTGGCCACGTCCACATGAGTGGTGGACTGCATGGTTGTTATTGTGTAGTCATTTAGTACTTGCATAACCAAGTGCTAAATGACAGTGCAGTAACCAGCATTACTGCACAGCAGCATCTCCTCATGTTTTTTTTCCTGCTGGTATTCTGCAGTAGGAATGAGCTGCTGCACAATAGCTCATTCCTATTGTGCAGTAGCATTGCATCATGGTTAGTGTCCCCCACCCCCAGTGCTACAGCACTGTAGTGTCTCATGTAGATGCAGTCAGTAGAACTTAAGTGGGATTTAGGCACCTACATGCTTAAACTGGACCACTTCTAAGCATGCTTAGCAGCTCATGTGTAAGTGTCTAGCAAAGCACTGAACAGATGTAAAAGAGAAGTAAGATCACAGACCTGCCTCCTTCTCTTAGAGGAGTCAGGGGAGAGAAGTAAGATGCTGTCTTCTTCCCTCCTGCGAGCTTCTGTACAGGACTTATTTGTAAGAGGAATGGTTGTGTCTCACTGCAGGGAAAGATATAGAAGTCCAAGTCCTCAGGTGATGTAAATCACCACAGCTAATGAAGTTAGACTGATTTACACCATCTGGGAATCTGGCCAATTATATTTTGGCTGGGCCTCCCCCTGCTCTACCCCACACAAAACACTTAGTTCAACATGCCTTTAACTTCCCTCAGAGACTATCACATGCCACAAAAGTTGACACAATGGTGACCAAATATTATTGAATTATTGGGCTATGGTTATTTTTAATCATAAATGAGGTATGAGAAATGGGGACAAACCTTAGACAGATATATTTAATTTCCCAAGCACACATATTTTGCTTGAATTGCTTAGTGCCCATAGTTCAAGCTAAAAATTTCTCATTTCTCAGACAAAACCTGATCCAAATCCTATTGAAGTCAATGGTTTTGTTTTCATTAACTTCAGTTCCTTTTGATCAGGCTTGATGATGCTTTTTTAAATTATTATTCTGACCTATGGCCTGTAAAACATGACTACAAGGAACATCCAGATAAGACAGCCATCGTGAGGCATCTGGGACTCATACTTGGCTTTTTAGGTCTAGGTTAGATGTTGAATGTATCTGCCAAAACATCACATCTGGAAACCCTACCTAAGCTAGATGTACTTCTATCAAAATAGACTTAGTATTGTATGGCATAAATCTGACTATGTTTTAGGAAACAGACATAAAAGCATGCTTTCATAATCTGCTGATGGGTTTCTTCATATGAAAGGCAAAATTGAGTCCAAGATCAGTTCAGGTGTCACTATCAAGTTAAGGTGTATCCTGTGTTTCAGCATATTTTTGGTGGGGCAGAGAGGAAATGGGGAGTCCCCATTTTGATGTTGAACCCTATATCACCCTTTTATTTAGACCTTGTCAAACTGAGAGGTGTGACTACGATGTAATAAAACAATTTTGGGAGGGGTTTTAGATAGAATATACATAGTATTAGGAACTAAGCCTCGGTGGAATGTAGATTTACAGTACGGCATTTCTACAAGAAAATATATATCCATATTAAATAACCTGAGCTTCAGGAAAAAGAAAGCTGGCTACTCAAAGCCTTAATAATAGCTAAAATAACCTCACATTACAAAAATGGAAATCTCTCAACACCCAGGATTATAGGGTCAAATTCCCATGATCTCAATTATAATAATATAAATCTGGATTAACTCCACTGAAATCAATGGATTTACTCTAGATTTACACTGGTATAAGTAAAAAAATAATTTGGTCCACAGCTTGGATCATGATAATGAACAATTTATCAAAGGGATTTCAAGTTCAGTGATAATTTCAAGATATTGATTCTAGATTATTTAATCATTCATACAAGGAATAGTTATGGGGACAGATTTTAATCTAGGAACAGGTTTGGGCCATTGAATACATTACTCTATATGGAATATATATGCAACTGATTACCTAAAGATTCCTTGGCCTTGAATTGTACTTGGCCTTAATCTCTACCCTGCCTTCAGTGTACAGCAGCCCCACTTCTTGCCTCCTGGTTCTCCTTTGATGGCTAAAGAAGCTTTTATTGTTTGTTTTAATATTATTTGCCGGCTAAGCCTTGCAGCTAAGCCTTTGGCCAGTCTCATGTGCTCCGCATTCTTTAACTACAGAAATATATTCTTGTCTGCTAATCAGTCCCTTTTCCATTCCTTGTTGACACTCTGCCCTGTTTTGAGGCCTATTTGAGGTGCTTCTTGATTTATAGAGGTCTGTAACCTTCTCTAACCATTTTTTTTCTTTTGCTTAGGATGGAAACTCCCGCTGGTATTTGCACTTTTGTCTTAAAAAAATCTCAGGCTACTTCCCGTGCCACAAGTCTCAATCTTAAATACTCCATATAAAATCCATGGAACTATGTAAGAGTCAGTGAAAGTATTTATTTAAGATATGTGCAGAATTTAACCTGTAATATATGGATGCTGCAAAAAGAATGGCATGGTACACTATTTTAATTATCTGTACTATTTATTTTATAACAAAAATAAATAAGTTATATTATGGGACAGGCAAAAATAAAACCCTTCAAATGAAAAAAGATGTAATCTAATATTTGGAGTCACAAAAGAGTGACAAAAAGGAGAAAGAACAGAGAAGGAAACAGGAAAAGAGAAGATTCAGGTAATAAGGTCATGTGATGTTATGTCCTGTCACTTGGAGTTTTGTTGTGAATAATTGTGTCTTGATATCAATAATGTCCTTAATATCCATTAAGTCAGTATCTGTAGAAATATATATATCAAAACACTGTGAAATAATGTTTTTAGCAATCATATTGTAGCTATTACTTAAGTTGGTATTGTGTTGTAAACACGTTTTCCATTCTGCAAATATACTGCCATTTAAGGGCAAAAGAACTGTCATTTGGGGACAGACCATCTAAGCTAGTGTCCTGCCTCTACCAGTGACAAATAGTAGTAGTAGTAGTAATATAGATATTTTTTTGTGTAGTATGTTCTATCCCCTGGTATAGCCTTCCAGTTACCATCAACTACACGTCTCATCTATTGTAAACACAGCATCTGAATTGACTCCCTGTGCTGGCATTTAGATATAATTTTAAGAGATGTGCACGTGCAGCTCCCATTGACTTCAGCTTGAAGTTATCAACACTTTTGTAAGACAGGCTTTTTGCACGAGATGTTCCTTCTAGCCCCTTTATGTCCAACTCCCGAAAGCAGAAATTTGTCAGACATATGCCACTAAAGGTCACTAGGTCTCTTTTAACACATCAAAATATCAATAGACAATTGAGCAAGCACTACTCACAGTAAATTGATATAAAACCTCTTCATACATGCAGGGTGTATCTATATGTGCAATTAACATGCAGTAAGGTTACTGCACAGTTAAATAAAGCACAGTAAAATATGGCTGGGAGCATGTCTACACGTGTGCCCTGTTGGGTGCACATTTGCACCCAATGGGAACAGCCAAGTCCAGACCTGCTCCTACCCTGCTCTGACAACCTGCAGCAGCCAGAAGGAGCACCAGGCAGTGCATGGCTGTGCCTCTACAGCTGGCACAGCTCCTCCCTCATTGGGGCTTAGCCAGGCAGCAATGGCCCCCTGCTGCCTGGGCTGACTGTGAGCAAAATTGCTCCCAGTCACCATCTACACATGCACTATTGCACATTACCTAATGCATCATTTATCTAGTACCTGTATGTGTTGGTACTAGCAAATGTCACAGTAGACTAATTTAATGTGCAGTACATCCAGTGCATGTGTAGATGGTGACACTTTACTGCACATTAGATTAGTCTGTTAAAGTAGTGTAAGGGGTCTAGACTGGAGGTTATAAAGGATTCTTCCAGGGCAGCTTGTGACAAAGCCTTCATAAGCCTAGGCATGGGATATACCAAGCAAGGGTGAAGGAGTATCAGGATTGACCTGTAGCATGTTCTGTTTTCACCTTTAAGGAGACTGCTATAACTTAAGGTCCTAGAAGTCTCTTAAACAAGGGACCCCAAAGCAGCTAAGACTGGGAGGGCAAAAGGGAGCCTTCAAACTACCTTATTGTATCTGCCATCCCAATTCCTGTCTTGGCTGTAGATTCTAAGCTGTACTCCCTTCCTTAAGTTTTTGTGCACCCAGAAAATGAAGCACCTTTGAAAATGAAGGAGCCTTGAAAAATAGGGGTCACAATAGCTTCAGTGCTACCCCTGCAGAAGAGGCCCACATGAAAATAATTCACTCTGTGGCAAGACAATTTTTACTGAGTTCAAAATCACACTGGAAAGGGAGAATATAAATCTGCCCTAAACTGAAAAATAATACGAAATGAGAACAAATATAAACTGACACATAAATTAAAAGCACTGTATATGTATAAAATCAGCAATACAATGTGATTTATGAGAATCCAGTCAGTGATCCCATGAGTCAGACTCGAGCAGGTCCAACAACCACTACTTATAATAAACCCAGCACTTCCATAGTGGCCTATTTGGAAGGTACGTTATTATTAGTTTGCTAAGCATTGACAATGGGCATAAATCAATCTACTCACAGACAAGAGTAGCTCTGGATGTGGCAAGGCTTTACAACATCAGAGCAACAACCCACCCACATTGTTCATTCCTACCTCCTTAAGTGCATATGTGATATCTGACCAACATCTAATCCACAGGATGGCAACTCTATGCTAAATCAATGTTGCATATCCCTTCTTGGATAACTTTACCTTTACCTATCTATTGAAATTAATTATCTATCGTTCGGTATATTGTTAACTTAGTTTATTCTATACAGGCCAAAAATACTACCAAGCTCAAAGGATATTTGATGAGTCATTTGTTATTGGTCTGGGAAGTTACAGAATCTTCAGCCAACTTCAAGGTAACAAAACAAGTAACCCTGTTATTTTATTACAGTGAAACCTTATGTTATATTCAAAAAAAGCTGTAGAGAAGACTGGTGCCAACAGCCATCTCAGGTAATGATGCAATTTATTCCTAGAAGCTTTCCTTTCACAAGGCTTATGAACACTCAGCAAGGACTGAAATTTAACTAGATCCAGTATTTGATACCTTGATTGACTGAGCATAGCATCTTCAGCTTGCCAGTCTTTTAAGGGTTTATGTACAGGTTACCATGGGCAGGCAGTGTGTATGCAAAACAGCGCTTTTATAAGAAGAGTTTATGGAAAGGGGTATCAACCTAATTTGGAAAGTGGTAAAAGTATGTACATTGGCTAGTTCAAACTAATATGCATTTCATCACCATGGGCCTGACTGTCATTTAACTCAGTCCCTTTAAAATTTTTCTGGCAGTATAATGAAGCCTTAATGTGGTCATACACTGTAGTTACTGCCTACTTTAATTTTTCTTTATATTCTATAGCCAAGTAAAAATTCCCTAATGTAAATAAGAATCAGGCCCCATATATGCAGCAGCTACAGTATCCTAGAACTGATTGTGTGTACATCTAACATTCACTTCCACCAAACCATTACCAGTACTCTACTTACAGTGCTTCAATCACTAGCCACGGCCTGTGTATCACCAGCTAGGGAATAGTAGGCCTCAGTGTATACTACCTGGTTCAAGGTAGAGTACCTATTTCCTAATGTGAGAAAAATGCTGTGGGCAGCAGTTCCTTCCTGCATTTGTATGGCCTTGATTTCCAAACTGTTTCAAATGCCCATTCAGTCATCATAGAAAGGATCTTCCACATCTGAGAGAAAGTTAGGAGCAGGCAGCAGAACTGACATTCCCTATATCCATGTTCTCAAACTGGATCCATATGTTCATTCTCCTTTTTTGATCACTGGAGAAGGGGGAAACATTAGGGCCTAGGCTGGTAACTTCCAACAAGGTAAAAAAATGGAAGAGAAGAAATTTAAATATCCAGCCAGTATTACCTCATTTTTCCCTAGAGTCTCTGCAGTTATTCTATTCTATGCAAGCATTATGGCAAATGGAGCTAGTAAACTTAGCTTGTGCCATGCTAAAATGAATATTGCCAAAGGAGGCCAATTTAATTAAATTATGAGACAAAGACATAAAGGGGACACCATACTGCTCTAATTCAGAACAGTTATGAATTTAGTTAGCAAATTCTAAAATGGTTTACAATTCTATGTTTTCATTTTGCTGTTCTGGACAGTGTCCAAAGCCAAAAATTAAAGCCATTTTCTCATCCAAATACACACTCAGCTCAGCTTCCAATTGAACATCAAACAATCCCATAATTTTTCCTTAAAAATAAAATTCCTTTAGATGAAGGAAACATTCCCCCCTACCCTCCTCCTCCTACTTTTCTACAAATCAGAAATCCTCTCTTTGCCTTTTCAGTTACTGGTTTTACTTTCCCCCTTTGCGCACTGGAATCATTTAGCTAGAGCCGTGTGAAACTCAGCAGTTTGACTTTTGCTGGGATGGGGTGAGGGTAGGGTGATTGGTCAACAATGGCCTGGTTTCATCTGTGTAACAAGGGGGCCCACTTTCCCTGCAGCCTGCCCACCTGTTCCTGGGCAAGCCGCCTGAGTTCTCTCCCACCATGCATTGATCTTAATTAGTTAATAGATATTAATTAAGCGGGAGGCTGCCCATTTCCTGCCCCGATGCCCAGGGGTGCTATCTGCAGCTCCTTTCCTCCCCTACACCACAGCACAAGCCTTGCAGATGGCATCTCGATGTTCACAAGCACACCAGCCCCACACTAAGCTCCAGAACCCTCCTGACAGGACCCTCCTTAGATCCCTCCACTCCAGTGGCCTACACTACCTTCATCCAGGCTACCGAGCTCCTCGTAACTGGCTCCCCTCTCAAGCGTGGTCCCCACTTGGGACCTTCGGCCATACACAGGCCCTGGCCCCACCTCCAAGGCCAAGCGGGGTCCCAGGCCCATGACTCTGGGTGCCCCTCGTGGCAGGTGCCTAGCCCTTTTGACCTTCTCAGTCCTGGCCCCAGCATGGCTGGTTGAGGGGGCACTCTACCTCCAGCCTCACTAGCCGCACACTCTCTCTGAGTTTACCTTCCCAGATGTGGGGAGCTGGGTACCTCATACCATGCCTGGTGCTCCAGGGTCTCACAGGGGACTCTCACTCCCCCCATGGGGCAGCAGGTCATGGTGCTACCCTGTGATCTTACACATCACCCTCTTCTACTTGGGGTTTTTCATAGATTTCATAGACATTAGGGCTGGAAGGGACCTCGGGAGATCGTCGAGTCCAGCCCCCTGCCCAAAGGACAGGAAGTCAGCTGGAGTATCAGGGCTTCCCTCCTCAGGTGGATCAGGTGGCCATTGCCGTACCTGGCCCCCTCTCCCACCAATGTCCTGACCAACCCAAAGGTTAAGGGGTTAAGATGTCCCAACCCACCTTTCACTGGGTTGATAACTGGCCTGGCATTTCCTGGGGGCTCCTGCAACACTGGGAGCCCCACCAGGCCACCCATTCCCAGCAGGGTGCAGTTTTAGGTTATACCCAGGAGCAGGAGCCTCCTATCCAACCCCTACAGCTCCTCCCTTACCTCCAGATGATATCAGCAGCACTCCAGCTAGACAATGTTATTGCCTCGCCTCCAGCAGCAGAACTGCTTTGTTTATATGGGCAGCCCTGAATCTAAAATGGCTGCCCTCAATAGGTACCTGGCACCTGACAGCTCTAGGCCCTTAAAGTGGCAGGCACACACAGTGACCTGCCACAATCTGCATCCCTTAAATTACACCCTGAATCTGGAGTTTTAATATGCACAAGGATACAAAGGAGCACTCAACCAGAACTGCCATCTTTCACATGATTTCTTCTGAAAACTCCTTATTAGTATCTCTTCTTAGCCAAAGTTATCATTGGCTCTAAGCTATGATTCATAAATGAGAATCTGCAGTTGTTTAATGCCAAACCAGTAACCATGACCTGCACTGGATAGGTTGGGCAAGTGGTGTAGGCTTTGTATTGTTAAAAATCTTTGTAACCATCACCACAATTGGGAATTGCAAGTAGAGCATCACGAGAAGGTCTATTTGGGTACTGCTGTGAAGACCAACACCTTTGGGCTCATGCAAAGAGTTATTTTGGAAGAAGTAACCTAATGAATAAATAGTTAAATACTGGTGTTAGAAAATGTGTCAGAGTCTAGATGATGCAAAACAGTAGGGGTGTGTGAAGCGGGCCATATTCAATTTGGATTCAGATTCAGCCCAATTCAGGGGACAGTGATTCAATTAATTGATTCAGATCACTGTCCCAATTTGATTCAGACTCTGAAGATTCGATTCTGATTCAGATAATCAGCGATTTGGACATAGACACAGCTTATATGTTTTTCCTACATACCTCGAAGTACCAGACATGGCTTCTGAATTCTGAAATGGTGGGGTGGATGGAGCATCCCACAGAAGCATGGGGTGAGGGGGCCATATAGTCAGCAGTGAACCCCTCCCTGCCTCTCTGGCACAGCAGTTGGCCATGGGGGAACCCCAGGTGCCCCCCCCCAGACCCAGGAGGCACCATCTGCTGAACCTGGGGGTAGAGAAGGGGGTCCCCCATGTGCTCCACAGCGGATCCAGAAGTGGACTGGAAGTTCTTCTGGCCCACTTCTAGGTCCACTGCTGAGTGTGCTGGGGAACCCCCCCACCCCTGTGTGCTCCTGTGGGATGCTCCATCCACCCCACCATCTCAGTGTTCACAAGCTGCCTGGTACCTTGAGGTATGTAGAAAAAAACATACAAAGCTGTGTCTATGTCTGAATCATCAAATCTCTCTGAATCTCTCCCAATCAAATTGGAGGCTTCCAGTTCAATTTGGAGAGATTAATGGGTCTCCTGATTCGATTCAGATTTGATGATTCAGTCACCAAACAGGGCTGAATCTCCTCTGAATTGAATTAGCGACCAAAGCTTCGCACAGCCCTACAGAACAGCAAAAAAATTGAAATGTGAACCTAATGAAAGTTGCTTGAACTTTGCTGAAGGAAATGAAGTTCTTGATGTTGTTGTATATTCCTGGAGTTGTCAAAGTAGTTGAGGTTTGTATTAGCTCTGCACAAAGGTAAAAAGGGAGACAAAGCTCATAAATTGCTGCCAGGTCCTTGAGATACTAATGTAATGACAAAATAAAAATGCTTAATCCATTGTCCAATAGATTCAAGGACCTCTTTCCATAGTCTGCAATAGCTATACCTGTCAAGTCCCTAATTGTCTGTATAATTCCTATTTATGCCTTCATTAGCTTGCTTTTAAAAATTTGTTTCTTTAAAATCAACCTTTGCTTTTTATAGCTTTCTTATTCTCCAAATGTTCCTCAGTGAAAAGTGTAAACATATTGTAGATCAAGGTTGAGATCAAATGGAAAAAAAAAGTTTTTATGGCCCTTAAAAACACCCATAGCACAATTTATTCAGGTATTTTTTTGCCTGATCTAATAAAAAGGCATGCAACTTTTCAATAATGCTTTATATCTTTTTACTTCTTTCTTTTAGGTAAAAAAAAAGAATTGGTCTTACAAAGACAGCTGTTCGTCATGCTCTAAGGCTAAATGTTAGACTTTAACAGCTCACTACACAGAATGAAATGTAAAGTGTGGATTTTTCACCACATAGAGAAGTATTTTATATGCTGTGACTTTGGTAGAAGGTTATTATTTTTTTAAACAGTTCATAAAGTGGCTGAGAAACAGTGTGTTGGGACCGGAAATTATTTCTTGGAAGTCATCTAGCTACTCTCCCACCGTATCTCACTTACACTTTTCATATAAGTTTAGTAAGATGAATACAAAGTTCAGGGGGGAAAGAAAGATTTCTTTTCAATTTCACCGATAAATTAATTGAAGGCTAGTTAGTAATTATCCTACACTATATTATGTATAGAATTCTTTCCAATCTTTGCTTTTAGTTTGCCACAGCTGCTGTGATTTTCTTCCCGTTGCCTTTTCCAACTTTCTGCCAATGGCAGGAGACCCAAAACAAAATGACCCAGCATAAAATCCTTGAATTACTAGTGAAAAATACATCTTGTTTCCATCTTTCTGCTGCCTCCCTTCCTAATGATGATGATCTCACTTCTGTTCTGTAGTTCTAAACCACACTTGTGACTACCAATCAGTCATAGGCTTTGAGCCAAGCATCGCTCATGTCTTCAGTGCTCCATGGCACTAATGCAATCATTATCCCTATAATTCCCTGGGGAATGCAATATTTACACCTTTGCTTCTATAGCGCTAAATGAAAATACAGTGGGCAGAATTTAGGGATTTTTTTCTTTTGGAATGTAAACCGCTTCATGACATTGAGCCTGCAGGCATATTAATTCCACTTTTAAGTAAGTGACTTAGTACTGAAGAGCCATCAAAGTGTTTACAAAGCAATGCACCAAATTCTCAAAAGCTATCTATACAGTTGATGGTTACTGTTCCAGTCTGTCTTGCTTATATTTTTCCATTTCCTTTCTGTCCCCCAGGTTTTCAGGCATTCCAAGAGAGTTAGACACTAATTGACAGTGCTAGGGAAAAGAAGGTATTTGGTAATCAGTAGGTATACTAGCCCAATGTTAACATCTTTGATGATCTCAGACTCTGAAATTTAATTGGATGATTCAATCCAACAGCAGACAATGAATAGCTCTACAGCTTAGCAGAAAAGAATAAGGGTGGAATTCTTTTTTCCTTTGCATGTTTAAGTGGTAACTTTTAAAGTCATGCATACCAAAAATGTCACTTATGCACAAGCAGGCTGAATATATACAGTAGGATGCACATTGGTCGGATATGTACATGGGCCCATTCTTAATGTGTATCTGTATTTAAGCTGAAAATCCATGACTAGCAAATGGTGGACTGAAGAAAGGTGGGGGAAAAAGGAAGATCCTCCCATATTTTAGTCCCAACATCTGAGTGGTTAAAACACTCATCCAGGAAGACAGTGGTCTTGGTCTAGACTCCTCTTACACAGGGGGAATTTGAAACTGCATCTCTATCTTTCCAGCACAGTGCTCTAACCACCAGCACATGGTCAGGCATCACCCAGAGCCCTTATTGCACTCCTTTTGAAGCTGGCTCCCTGGACAAATAAGAGAGGGAGCTATGTTAGACTAGATAGTCTAACACACAAGATTGTTGTCTTGTTATACTACACGTACTTGTGTTTGTTAAGTCAATAAACCTTTCTTACCTTTTTACTCCAGACCACTCTCTCAATCCCGAACCCTCC
Source organism: Crocodylus porosus (assembly GCF_001723895.1). Taxonomy (NCBI): domain Eukaryota; kingdom Metazoa; phylum Chordata; order Crocodylia; family Crocodylidae; genus Crocodylus; species Crocodylus porosus. The sequence continues at coordinate 107,727,293 of NW_017728918.1, read as the reverse complement.
TGTTGGCAGCTGCAACACTTATCAGAGTGCTTCTATTTGCTGCTGCTGCTGCCCTTAAACCCCATGATGAAGATCTAGTACAAGAACTCATGGATCACCTCTCAAGAGCTTGCCAGGCATTTGCTCTCACCATCAGCATAAACCAAACAGTTGTACTAGGACAAGGAATTCCACAATATCCATCAATCACTCTTAATGAAAACCAGCTAGAAGAAGTCCAAAAGTTCAGCTCCTTGGGCTCCACCAACCTCTCACTGGATGAAGACCTTAAAGATCACATCGGAAAGGCTGCCATCACCTTCAAGCAGACTAACTAAAAGACCATGGAACAACTCGAATCTTACCATCACGACCAAAATGCTAGTGTACAAAGCTTGTGTACTCAGCACTCTCATGCATGGTGGGATAACATGAATGATTTATGCACATCAAGAGAAAAGGTTGAACAGTTTCCATCTTGGCTGTTTACAGGACATACTTAACATCAAATGGCAAGGTATAGTTACCAATGCAGAGGTTCCTCAGTGGGCAAATTTACCAAGTGTGACAGCCCTATTCAAACAGAGATAACTGTGCTGGCTAGGCCATCTGAGCAGATTGGAAAATGGATGTATACCTGAGGACATGCTTTATGGGGAACTATCAGAAGGAACAAAAAGAACAGGATATTCCAAGCTTTGCTATAAAAATACATGCAAGTGAGATATGAAGGCAATTGGAATTGAACCTGGCCTATGGGAAACCTTGGGAAGCAATTGGAACAAATGGTATCATCATCTCCACCAGGGCATTAAAGTCTATGACAGGAATTGGCTCCAACAGCTTGAAAAGAAAAGAATCCATAGGAAGAAGCAGTTCCTGAACCACCCAACTGTGACACATACATTTGCAACTGCTGCCACAGATCATACAAATCTCAGATTGGATTATTCAGTTACATGAGACATTGCAAATCATCTACATCAGAGGCTGCAATAACTACCATTTCTCGCAGATGAAAGAATGCCATTGATTGATTGATTGACTGATTGTATAATCAAGCACTAAATAAACATGCAGTAACCAGAGTTACTGCACAATAGCACCAGAGAACACCTCTTAAGTGATACTACTGCACAGTAGCCTAATTATACTGTTCAGTAGCATATTAGCACTTTTGGTGCTATAATGCCCTTCTGTGAAGTATTCTTCAGTCACTGCACAGTTAGCATCTCATGTAGATGAGCCCAGAGAGATGCAAATTTAAACCCCCTCTGGGCAAGGGACCATTAAACTCAGGTTTCTGGCTTCCTGAGCGAGTGTCCTAACCACTCAGTGGTTGGGGCTAAAACACGGAAGGGACTTCTCCCAATCATTTCTCTAGGACTTATGCACAGAGGAGCATAGCCCAACCATGGCATAACGCTACTCTGTATGCTCAGCATACATGCACAAGATTACATGACCAAAAGTAAAGGGCCAAAAAACAGCCAGATTGATGGTCTGAAAAAAATCAGCATTTAGACATGCCATGGGAAATGGAATTCTGCCCTATAAGACTGAGAAAGTAGTGCAGTGAAAGTGTAGATACTGTGTAAAATAGATGCAGATGAAAAGGACAAATCACTTGCATATGCTCCACAAATTTTGATTCAATCAAAATATAATATAGCATTCCCAAAAGCCCAATGGTAAGTTCCATGGCATTTGCCAGTGCCACATCTAGAAAACCTAAATAAAGCCTGAAACAGTTTTGCAGGAGTTTGTGTCTGTTGGACCTTGTCATCCCCTGGGGTTCTCTGGTGAACAGGTGTTCCCCCAGATCCTGATGCATACCCCTTATGTACTTATAGGCTGCCACCATGTCACCCCTGAGCCTGGGCTTCTCTAAGCTGAAGAATCCCATAGCTCACAGCCTCTCTTCATAAGACCTGCTCTCTTGCCTGTTGATCATGTGTACGGCTCTCCTCTGGACTCTTCCAAAGCTTCCCCAAATCCTTCCTAAATTGTGGAGCCCAGAATCGGATGTAGTACTCCAGCTTCAGCCTCACCAAGGCTAAGTATAGTGGGAGGATGACATCCTGGGTCTTGCTTAAGATGCATTGGTAGATGCAAGACAGTGTTTTATTCACTTTGTCAGCTGTGGTATTGCATTGGTGGCTTATATTCATTTTGTGGTCAATCATAACCCCCGAGTCTCTTTCAGTCATGGTGCTAGCAAGTGTAGCATTCCTGAGCCTATAAGTGTGATGCAGGTTTTTATGCCCAAAGTGGAGCACCTTGCATTTCCCCATATTGAATGCCATCAGGTTTTCATCTGCTCACCTTGCAAGCCTATCGAGGTCAGCCTGGATCATCAGCCTATCCTCAAGTGTGTACACTCTTCCCCAAAGTTTGGTGTCATCAGCGAACTTGGCCAGTCTGATTTTGACACCAGTGTCCGGATCATTTATGAAGACATTAAAGAGTACACATCCTACAACAGAGCACTGGGGGATGCCATTAGCCACAGAGTGCCATGTTGATTCGGTTCCATTAACTACCACTCTGGGTCTGACCTCAGAGCCAGTTCCCCAGCCATCAGACTGTGGAGTACTCGGGGCCGCAGCTGCCCACATTTTCCATGACGGCATCTTGGGACAACAGGTCAAAGGCTTTCTTAAAGTCCAAATATATGACATTAACTTCTTCCCTTTTGTCCAGGTGATACACCGCTTGGTCATAGAAGGAAGTGAGATTGATCAAGTAAGACCTACCTGCAACAAACCCACGTGGGCTATCTGTAATTTCCCGTGCTTTTCACCTGTGCATTAAGTCCATGTGGTCTTTTCTGGCTTCACTGTTGCTTTAGGGAAGAAACAGACTTCTTACTGGGTTGGACCTTGTTCAGTATCCCGGGGGGCGGGAGGTCACTCCTGCCATGTCTTTGCTGGAAAATTATTTTTAATGGGAAGGAAGATGGTCTATCCTGTCCCTCCTGGTACCTTCCTTCAGTCATTCCTGTTGTACTTCCTGCTTGGGGCTCCATCTCCCATACACCCAGCCTAACGCCAACCAAAGATGTTGTTTCCTGGGCCACCAGCATTGGTATTACATGCATTTTGGTGCCTTGGCCCTTTGAATTTATGACAGTAGGACCAGGATGTTATCTGACCCGATTATTCCCAACCCCACTTTGCCTTATTTCTGCATCTTGCCGATCCCAGACTGTCCTGTTCCCCGCCGTCCACTCCCGACTTCAGTTTTATACCTGCTGAGGGTCAGTTGTTCATTGGTCCTTGCCCAGTTTGGATCCAGTCTGTGCTGTGGATACCCAATGTCCATGGCATCTCCTTAGGTAAGTTATAGAGCTGTCTCTGGCTCTGACTATTCAAGAAAGCCCCTTCCTGGGGAAGCCACCATGTCCCTTCACTGGGACTGAGTGCAGGATCTGGCCCCTCTGGGCTGGTTGAGGACCTCACTTCCAGTCCTCCTTGCTGATTTCCTGCTGGGCTTTTTATCCTGGCTTTGGGGGTCTGAGCAGCGAATCAGCCCTGGCACGCTGCTGTAAAGTGTGCCAACGTGGGAGCTGGTCCTGACTCCTCCTGACTCAGCAGGTTTTTTTCCTCTTTTTTCTTTGCTGTGGCATTCCCGTCCAAAGCAGTTTTACTTTTGCCATGCTCCAGTTCTGGCATGGCATCCCGCCGGCTCCTCTCCTTGTCTGGCTGAGGTAAGCCTTGTCCACATTATCCCTCAGAATGTTGCCTTCAGTTAGCCTGTCAAAAATGGGGTTTTTGATATTTTTTTTCCAAAATCTTCCCAGGGATTCAGGTCAAACTGATTGGTCTGTAGTTTCCTGGGTCCTCTTTCCTCCCTTTCTTGAACATGAGCACAACATTGGCCCTCTTCCAAACTTTAGGTACTTTGCCTGAGCGCTACAAGTTCTCAAATATCTGCACCAGTGGCTGCGCTATGATGTCTGCCAGTTCTTTTAGCACTCTTGGGTGCAACCTATCTGGACCAGCTGATTAATGGGGGTCCAGCATCTCAAGATGCTCCCTCACAAGATCCGTGTCAGTGGTGGGCATATACGCATCACGTTAGGAAGGAAGGTCCCTTTGGGCTGGTGAAAAAATGATGCAAAGTAATCATTAAGCAAATTGCCTTTTTTCTGAATGTCAGTAGTCAGCTGCCCCAGCTGGTTTAGCAGAGGTCCAATGTTGCCCTTGTTTTTCTTTCAACTCCCCACATATCTGAAGGACTTTTTATTGTCCTTGATTCGTGTAGCCAGACGGAGTTCAGTTGCAGCCTTGGCTTTTCTAGTTCGCTCCCTGCAGGTGTGGACCAGTACAGTTTTCTCCTCCTTAGTGGTGTTTCCTGTCTTCCATCCTTTATACACCTCTTTTTAGACATAAGAGATTGATGAATTCCTTGTTGAGCCAAGGGGGTTGTTAAACCCTTTTACCACCCTTACTACAGGTTGAGATGGACTCCCCTTGTGCTTCTAGGATCACTTCCTTAAGGGAGAGAGCTCAGGCTCATCCCATTATACCAGCTTTATACCAGTGCAATTCCACTCATGTCTAAGTGTTCCCCAGTTATTCTCACATAGGAAGGGTTCAAAGTCCATCATATGGTTTAACGTTATAAAAGAATATAATTTGGCACAGGTTGATACTCTGCTGTTTCATGCACATTATTAAAAAAGTTCAGAGCAGCTACAAACCATTGTGTCCAAGGGAGGATTCTTCTCTTCTCTCTAGAAAAAAATCTTTAACCCTAACTTTATTAAACTGTGAATACAGGTGTCATATATGACCTACAAAGCGTATAAGGTCAGTTGGATTGCATCACCATTGGTATATGGACCAGCTCTCAAAAATTCAACAGCAACAAAACAAACATTGTAGGCAATTATGTAGAGCACAGGGGTAATTTTTCAAAGAGGTGAGTTCTGGCATTAATATCAGAGATTCATCAGCTAAATCCCTCCCATGGATTTTGAAAACACCTCTTGTCACACAAGGATATGTACAAACTTGCTAGCTCATCTTTCTTGTTTTTAAAACTAACTTACGTAGTCAGTTATTGACAGGTTTAGCTTTGTAGAGGAATTAAGCCTTGGCACCTCTTCTCAGATTGAGGTAGAGTATTACTGGCAGTGCTAGCAACATTCACTACAGTATTAGGCTTAACACTATGAGCACTGCCTAATAGCCTAAGGGAGGAGCTCAATTATTTCCACCATTAAAAAAAAATGGAACTGGACAAAGATTATAGAGAACATAATGTTTTGGGAAAATTGTGCATGGCTGAGAGGTTTTACAAGATAGACTCTCTTCTAGTATGTTCTCTGTATAAAAGCACTTTTTGAAGTTCCAGTAGTGTAAGAAAAACCCAATCAACCTCAGCATGGATGCAGCTTAAATATCCGAACCCCAATTCAAGCATAGCTGCACTAGTAGGGCTGCACCATGGATTTGCAACTGACTTCTGCTCATTCCCAGGGCTTAATGTATCAGCTGCGGATCACTGGAAGTAGGGACTGGAGGATTTGATTCCAGAGAATCTGTGCAATACACATGCCAGGAGCAAGCATCTTTAACATGGGGTATTTTCTGTACCTTCCTAGTAGTGGGAGATACTACCCACAACTAATAGATTTTAGGGTAGAAAGGGAGCTATAACACAAACTATATAATATCATCTAGTTATTCCTATAGAAACCTGATCGCTTGTTGTTGACAAAAGAGCATATCTTCCAGAAAGGCATCTGTTTTGGATCTAAAGAAATCAAGAAATTGAAAACTTACCACTTGCCTGGGTAGTCAGAAATTTCAGATGAGGTTAAGCTGCACCTGTGCACACCTATTTTTTTTAAATCAGCCCCATAACTTTATTGTAGGAATTTGCACCTTTGTGACTATGCCTGTGCATGTGCACATGCACACACAGGCGTGCATGCACACATGCATGCATAAGTAAGCCCATGTTAATTTGGTGCACTTTTGTGGTATTTTTCTAATCGCTTTGATCGGTCACATGAATCCCATGTAATGTGCCAATTCCTCCAGACTACTGTTAGACCCAGACTTAATCAGAGAAATGACAATTAGCACTGCCCAATTATCGGCTGCCTCAGTTCCAAATGAAGTGATTTTTTGCTCCCCCACTGACTAAGGAGCAGACTGAGTGTATCTATCACCACCCCATCAACCTGGCAATTGGTTTATACATTGAGAAAGTAAAGAGACTCCCACACTGTTGTATAACTGACACAAATTAATCAGTTTATTAATTAACAACAGGTAAGTAACAAGTAAATATAAGCAATTCAGATAACAGCTTTAACAAGTATCAACACCAACCAGAGACTTGGTAACTTTTATTATATTAAGGGTGAAATCTTTATTGAATACTGGATCTCTGCCACTTCAGATCATAACAAGCATGGGTCACACCAAGGATTATTTGGTGGTGGCTTACCTCCTGCTTTAGGAAAGGGAGGAACAAGAGAGAAGAGGGTGATACTTATAACAAGGGTGGAGGACTGCTACTGATGTATTATCTGCACCTGGGGATAAAGAGTCCAGGGAGCCAACCCTAGGCACTCTCACAGGAGAGGAGCAGTGGTGAGACCTGGTGAAGCCTCAGGAGTCAAGGTTGCTGGGGATGATGGCCAGGTCTCTAGAGGCCTCACTATCAATGGTGTGCTCGGACACATCAGACCTCCAAGGTTGCAGAATAGCTCAATACGCAATACCACACAACAATCACCCATGCCAATACACCACAAAGCCACTTCCACCTGATTCATTCAACACACTGACAGTCTCTCTCCTTCCTACAGGATCCTCTCAACACCCACACGAGCAGAAAGCAAGTCCTCATTCACGTGCAGCCAAACACACACTCAATCACGCAGTTCCTGTCAACCAAAGCCCTTTATAGGGGTAGTGAACACCAGGGCTCTGCTCACAGTGCACTTGGTACCAACATCAGTGGCTTCAAGGTGTTCTGTACATTGTCTATAGTCAATGGGTCAGGCAAAGTTCATCTTCTGACCTATTTAGGGGATACGTGATGATGCCATGGGCTCAGACCTGATTTCTGGCTTTATAGCTACAAAGTACTTATATTTAATAGTTTCAATGGTAACTATCAGGTGCTGTAGTGGAATGAGCAGTGTAGTTTAGAAGGGAAAGTAAATGATTGTCAAAAATTGTCGGGCCCTTATCTCAAACTCTAAGCCAGAAGTGGAAGTACACTTCATGGTCTTACATTTGTCATTGTCTTGGCCCTATCATATAGTTTAAGCCAGTTAGCTTTTGCTCAGGAGAAAGTTAAGACAAGAAGAATACAGGTGGTAACCTTTTAAACTAAGGATTTGTGTCAGAGATGTAAGTGTCTAAGAAGCCCTTTGCTACTGCTTCTCTATGTTTCTAAAATTAATGGCACTTAAATATGTGGCATTTAAGTGTGTAACTTAAAGTTACATGTTTGTTAGTACCTTACTATCTTGGGGCCCTAGTTTCATGTGGCCAAGGACAATTAATTCAACTTTCTTATAAAAAGTTGGCAGTTGCATTTCTGTTTCTATACAGCATTTTCTCACTAATTAAATGATACACAGTTGCCGTGAAAGTAAATGGTTATATACTGCATTTACTTGAATACAAAAAGTTCCTTATCTTAGAATCACATACAATCAATTCTGACTAAATACATTATCCATCATTACACTTCTGCCAAAACCACCATTTGCTCAGCAATAGAAACCAACTATTAAGTTGATTACAGCAGCAACACTGAACATGACTATAAAACATACTGATGGAAATTTACCACAAGAATGTATTAATGTGGCCCATCTGAATAGGATATATGGTAGTGCCCATTAAGAACAGTTCCTCTCACTAATGACTTTTTTCAGGTCATGGTGAGCCATGAATTTGCATACTTCTATCACCCCCTCTTTTAGCTTGGAAGATGTGACTCATGTGGCCCCACTCTTCATGAGATAAAGCTAGACCAGGCTGCCCTGTATCTCATCTGCGTATACATTTTGCAGCATCCCAGGACTTGTGACAAGAATACCCAGTACCAGACGTGAGTGGAGGCTAATTAGCACATGGATCATTTGTGCGCGCTGTCTTGAATGCACACACATCCTGAGTAGTGCTGAGCTACGATGTCACCATGGCTTGAAATGCTGTTAACTCTGGTGGGGCCCAGCCCAATGAACTACATGGTAAATCATGAGTCTTTGGCCTTGCACTAATATCATTCATAGTGAGTGTGTCTACACAAGACATTTTACTGTGCAGTAAAGCAAATGACTATGTAGTAAGTATCTGCATCCACATGTGCAGACCCTCACTGTACAGTAATTTGTTCTACTCAGAAGTCAATCTGATACCTATAAATGCATGTGTAAACAGCTAACCACATTTTCTCCTGGTCAGTTGGGCAGCAGGGGGTGAGAGGTTGTTCCCTTCCCCTGGGAGCTGCCTGCTGCCAGGGCAGGCTCTGCCCCTGAACCCCATTTTTTTTTCTTGTAATATTTTATTAGAAAACAGGTAATATCAAACAGATTTAAAAAGGACCCCATCTGAGGTCTCACAAAGGGAATACAAATACAATTTTAAGAAATTATATAATACTCACATGATAAACAACATCTCATTCACTTTGCTTAAAACTCCAGTGTCTTACCCTTTCTTCTTATATAACTACAGGTTCACGCATTGATACTTAATAGAAAGGTACTGACAAAGCCCTCACCCACTTTTTCTGACAACAAAAGTTGTCCCTTAGTCTATCCTATACCTATACGGGGCTGAAACAACCCCCTAAAGTCCAGCCCTTGCCAGAGCGCTGTATCCCCTCCTTCCATCCCATGCTTTTCTCTGCCTCTATAGAAGTGCAGCTCATGCATTGCTAACTGCAAACACTCTGATGTTGAAAAGCATGACCCCTTTAGTGCCAACAGGGAATGCACCTTCCATAGTGCTACTTTGGTGCCTGTGATAAGGACCCTCACACCCCATGACCCATCCGTCCCCTCTGTTAACCCATAGAGTACATTTTCAATAGTAATCCCCGTTCCCCTTCCTGTCTCTTTCAAATAGATGGCTACCTTCTCCCATACCTTTTGTGCATAAAAACAGTCCCACAAGGCATGTACCACCAACTCGGGCTCAGCACAGATTTCTCTTGGGCACTTGGGGGACAGTGAGAGTCTCCATCGATTCAGCACCTGTCACACTGGCAGTGCATTTTGCATGGCCCTCCATGCCAGCTCCTTGTGCTCCCCTTTCCATTCGTTCCCCACTAGCCCTTTCCACACCCTTCTGACTTTCTCCGTTCTCAAGTCCCTGACATCTGACATCCTCTGCTTACCCCTCATGAACTTAAGGACTTTTCTGGCATCGGCCAGCTCTTCAATCCCTAACCCCGCCAAGCCTTCCCTCTGAACAAAGGATCCAAGGCGTGCATAAGGGAGTGACATCCGCCAAGCCCACGCCCCCCGCCACCCACTCCCGAACAGTCCCAGCCTTTGTAGGAGTCTTCCCCACCAGAAACGCAAAACTTGGAAACCATTCCTGGTGCGCCCCTCGCTTCCCTCACAACCATCTTCAAAAAGTGCGCATAAACAAAGACCTCTATGTTGGGGACACCCCATCCCCCCAGCCCTTCTTCCTTTTATAACTCTGTCCTGGACACCTTCTCTGATTTCCCCCCCAAAAAGAAGAGGCATAATGCCCACTGGACCCACCGGGCCTGTAGCCAGGACAGGGGGTACACCATCGCTGTGTACAAGATCAGCGGCAACAGGCCCTGTTTGATCACTTGCACCTTACCCCTTGATAATAAACTCCGTATGCTCCACAACCGCACACCCCCTCTAACACTTCCCAAGCCTGTTTCCCTTTCCCCTGCGTATCCATCCACATGCCTAGTATTTTCAGTTCCTCCTTTTCCACCTTCAAGCCAAATTTCCCTAAATCCCCCCAATTCCCAACTGCCAGGACTACGTTCTTGTCCACGTTCATTCTCACTCCAGATGCCCCAAACTCATTGGCGTGCTTCACCACTCTTCCTAAGGACACCTCGTCCCGCATCACGCACGTCACATCATCCATGTACAGGAGGACTTTTAATTCCCCGCCCCTTGCCACTCTAACCGCGCTGATCACCCCACCACTTCTGATTCATTGTGGCAGAAGCTCAATGGCACAAACAAAGAGCCCCAGCGACAGCGGACACACTTGTCTCACCTCCGAGTCCACTGCAAAGGCTTCTCCCAGGAAGCCACTCACCAGCACCCTTTACTGACTGAACACACAATACTACCACATGAAAACTGAGATGTGAGTACTTTATGTAGAAACAAAGAAGTTCCTTACACTCAATTGTACTGTGCATGCCAACTCCACCTTTCTTTATGAAGTCATGCATAATCCACAACTGCACTCCCCAAAAAATCAACATTATAATTCCCAATTGGATAAACATACCAAAGGCAACTATTTCCAACACCTTACCAAAATGCTAATCCATCAAAATAATGGAGATGTTTAGGACCTAGCAATTGATTATCCAAGCATCGTTAGACATAAAATGAAATTATCCATACATAACTCAGGTTCTGACCCTGATCCCACAGCACATTAGAAAAAGACCAACAGGAAGTGGGTGGTGGGAAACTTCCATGCTCACTATTTCTTTTACCCATACACAATTCCAATAATAAAAATCTATGGTGTACATTCTCACTATTACTTGTATAAAAGGGTAATATGGGTGACTGGTTTTCTAAAGGGCAGAATTTAAATCGTTAGAATATCTTACATCTGAATTTCCACACATACAATTATTTGCATTTTTGTAACCTTAATTCTGAATTTTCTGCCTTATTTTAAAATAAAATCAAGAATCAGATACTTATAAGGACACTTGTTCTAAACACCAATATCTAATCTCAACTTTTGTGTGTCTTCAAAGTGTTGCTTTTGTTTTGTGGTTTCTTTAGAGTGAAAGGTTCTTTTTTAGCTTTCTAATTTATATTTAGTGTTTGAAACTTTTTTCTTTGAAAAATGATTACCAGGCAAACTCACAAAGAAAATAAAAGGATGTTATGGAAGAATGCAAAAGGTCTAGGATCTTTTTATGAATAGAAATGCAAAATTCTCTTTTTAATGATCTCTGCATAATCTGACAACAATTGGATATTTGTGAACATTTGTGTTAATCCTGAAAACTTCATGAAGTTTAGTGTAATTGATTATTTGTCAAATGTGTTACTCACTATCATCCTCTTTACAAAGACCTCTGAGTCTTATAGTCAGAGAGTAGAAATAGTACTATATGATTTAAATGATCAATAACATACCAGAAAATATTCTAACTAAATAGTTTTCAGATATCACGTATACCAAAATTTGCTCTTATAAACTGTTTGATGGATATTTATGAAAATTAAATGAATCTTTAGAAATCAGGTTCAACTCCAAAACAGAGGAAAGTGCTACCACAAGCATTCACCACAAGTATTACTTACAATGAATAATTCCGTCTCTGCTTTGCGCATGCTATACGTATGGAAGGTCCACAAACAGCTGAAAAGATTGTAGTAAAAATGAAGTAGTGCTTAAACTAAGTCCAGTATACTTCTTACAAAACCAATGATTTTTACTGGAAAAAGACAAAGTTTTGCAACTTATATTTCAGATATAGTTCTCCTCACCAAATGACTAAACATAATAAATCTATATTTAGGCCCAGCTCTGGTATTTCCAATGTGTAGCTCATTGAAATTTAAAAAAAAATCCTCCTAGCAGTTTAGAAGAAACATCAGAGTCCCTGAAAAAATGAAGGTCCAAATCAAAATACAACTGTGGATTTTAGAAAATATGGTGGGTGCACTACATGTGCTATTAATGTACCTGAATAAACCCTGGCAGAGTTTGCACAGGAGTTTATTGCTCCCAGGTACAGTGTTTATACATGCCCCCAGGACAGTAGCACTTTGAGTCAGGGCTGCACAGCTCCAGCTGGCAGAGAACTCAGGGGGTCAGCTTGCCTGCCTGGAGCTGCTCTGTCCCAGCTCAAAGTGCTGCAGAGATGCTGGCTGGGGCACTAGGGTGCTGCAGTAGGGGCCTTCCACCAGGCAGCCACATACTGTAACACACTCATGCCCAAGCCAACCCACAGTCACCATCTACACACACATTGTGGTACATTAAATAAGTCTACCATAGGATATAGTACTTGTGTTGGGCAGTACTAGCATATAGAGGAGTTAATTAGTTTACGGTGGCCTAATAGCGCTGTACTTGTAAGCAGTACTTTTCTGCAGAGCTAATTAAGCAACTCCTCAGTAAAGCAGGTGTGTAGATTATATGCATGTACATGTACATGTGTAACACTCCTGTTGAGATTATATGGCCTTGTCATGCAGTGCATAATCTAGTGGTCCTTATAGTTTTAAAAGTTTAAGAAATTCTAGTTTCTCTATTGGTCTTTGGAAGTAGCTCTACAGATTTCCATTTCTTTCATGAAGAACTAAATTTTCCTCTATTTCATCACATTCCTCCTGATTTATATACTCTTCTGCCATCACAACATTTCTTCCTTCTCCTTAGTGTTAACACCTTTCTAATATTTGTAGAGTGTTATCATGTCCCCTCATTAATCATCACCCAGACAAGCTACACATATTTAGCTCTTTTAAAAGAGTGTCACCTTTGGAATAGTCCCAGCTTGTCTTGGTCTAAAGAAAGCACATCCAGTGGCAAGTTCTATGCTTGGCTTCCAAAACACTGTTGTTGTCCCGTCTGCCAGAAATATAAGTTACTTATCGCAAGCATTACCTCAACTATTAATATAATTAAACATGCAGTCCAAAATATGATTTGCATAATAAGCTTGGTTCTGCATGGCACTGAATAGAATGGGAGAAGGGTTTTGTTGTTGTTGTTGTTGTTTGGGATTTTTTGTCAATCAGTAGATTCACTGAACTAGGTAGTTGAAGTACGATTATTTGCAAAATCAGGTCACATTCAGTGAAACAGTTTTGGCCAAAAAATAGGGAAAATATTTTTGAAAATTTGGAAAAGCATGAAACTTTCTATTTCAAAATGGCATTTTTTTAATTACAAAACTTATCTAAGTGTTAGAAAAGGGAAATAAATAAAATAAGTGGAAAATGAAGTGGAATGTTTCATTTCAGGAATGAATCACTTCATTTATTATTATTTCAGAAAAATTAAAAGTTGACGCCAAACCGTTTTTTAAACTCATCACTTGCCTAGCTTTAGTGGTAAGAATGCTGGCTCATATATTTGTATGACTCCTCCCCATCTGAGCACCTTACAATCTTTAGCTGTTCATTTTCATGACTCCTATAAGGCAGGGAAATGCTTTTACCCTCATTTTAAAAATAGGAAAGTAAGACCAAATCTCTGTCTACATGGTAAACTTAAAAGGTCCAGTAATAGCATCCTCAAGCACAGTATACTGCCAGGCAGGTTGTCTCTTAAACCAGAAGCAGCCCTAGTTAATCCAAGTGGGCTAATTAGTTTTGGGTAGGGGGAGGTGTGTTTTGGGCCAGGGGGAGGGTAGTATTGGCCCTGTTACTCGGCTGTGTTCACTGATCCATATATAGCACGCCTTCTGAATTAGGAGGGGCTCAGCTGGAGCAGTGCAATGTGCTTAAGGATGCCACCACTAAATGTGATAAGTTTACTAGTTGGCAATCTTACCCTTTAGGATTCTGTTGGCGCTCTCCAGAGCTGAAAGCATGAGCATCTACACCTCAAACTACACATATTAAGTCCTTGTGAGTGACCCCCAAGGAAGTCCTTATAGGACTGACCCCAGTGCAAGTTAATCTACTATATGTCAATAACAGCCTCAAGCAGAAATTCTCAATTGATTTATTTTGCCCTTTTTTTGGAGTAGATGTATGGGGCAAGCAGGGGGTTGCGGATGGGGAGAGGAGAACCCTCCAAATAACAGAACGGTCATGGGATACTTTGCTGGAACAGTCTGAAAGTAATTTAATCGGTAAGCAAGGTAATAAACCAGAATTTAATATAGTTTCAATTGATTACTGTCATTTCTATCCAAAGAGTCTTCTCTCTAAATATTGTTCAGGTATAAGGGAAAAAAACTAGGAAAGAAATCTTTATAAGAAGTGTATATGCACAGGGTTGTCCTGCATACCCATGAGTATTTATTCTAGATCAGCTTCCCATACCTTGTGGGAGGATTACTAGACTGTGTAATAGCCGCTCTGTAACCATGTCTGCCATCACTACTGAGTTAGTCTAGGCTCTTAGAATGGGGTTCTGTCTCTCCCTCACCTCTCCCATTAACGTGCACAAAACTCTTTCACCGAATGGACCCCAGGCTAGCTGGTACAGCTGGGAATATGTGTTGGAACCTAGGTTCCACTTGCATGTGGCCTGGTAAGTCACACACTTGACACTGAGGAAGCAGGCTCATTCACTCATGTGTTGAGAGGTCTCCCAATGTGCCAAGAACAGAAAAAGTCTACCGTTCACTGGAAATAAATCATAGAGACACTTACTGTGGCACAAAAGAACCATGCCCTCAAAAGTCCTAGTAGCATACTCAAGGGATAGCACTATCAGTAAAGACACATTCACTTGGGGTTTTGCAGTGAAGCTACTTACACCTAGCCTGAGCTAACCTGGGTGCTCAGTTGTGCTGATCACCTGTGCAATAGGGACATTCCTATCTGGGCTATTATGTATTCTGTGTAAGGAAAAATCAGCCGCTGTTTGGTCCCAACAGAGTCCTTGAGGCTGGCTACTCCTGAAAATGCATTCAACCAATATTAATAGCATCTGCCTTGCAGATTAACTATCACATTGTGTTTTTATTTAAACATCATCACTAAGCTATCACTCACTAAATTATTTAAAGGAAACAACAAAAATTGTTTTAAGGTCACAAGAAGGATGTCGGTGGGCCAATTTTACTAAGCATTTTAAAACCTGGAAGATTTCATTTTGAGGCACTGTAATAACCCTGTTCTTTGGCATATGTAATTCTATATTTTATATTTATGAAGATGGACATTTCTGAAGTGTTTTAATGAGCAGCAATATAGTTTCTCAGTTAAAATGCAGAGCCGTATACCATTTTTAATATCAGACAGTAAGTAACTCCATGCCATATGCTTCTGTAGTTCGCCTGCCAAAAAACGTAGCAAGTTTTTTAGAAACCTGCCTCAAACTTCTACACGCCAGCCAAAACCATGTCTGTGGTACCGTACTGTTGATGTCTTACCAACTTACAACATAAAAACGGCCCCATAGAAAAGTTACACAGAAGATCTGCTAACTCCGACAAATCAGATGTGGTTTGAAGAAATGTAAGGAATCTGAATAGAATCAGTGTACCAGATATGCTACACCAGGGGAAAGAAAACAACACAAGGCTCCAATTTTGCCAACAGACTTTGAGTCTTACTGCTGCTCCCAGCTGTCCATGATCCCCATCCCATGAAGCTTTAATGCTCCCTTCTTACAGTTCTCTACATATTTTAGATTTTTTGAGCCACCATTTTATTATGCAAATTAGCTACCCATCTTTTCAGGAGGCAGAGTTTAAAAACCTCGAGATGATGCCTGGAAAATGAATGATGGGAAAAAGGGAAAAGATGATATGTAGAAGAATAGATGGAAGATTAGCATGATGATGTGTAGAAGAATAGATGGAAGATTAGCATGCAAAGAAATGTATGAGAACTATTTACACTAAATGGCTGTGTCCAGACAAGCGCGGCCATGCGGTATGTGTTGCTGCAGATCCGTCTGCGGTGCCACACACCACACATTTAGGTGTTCTGGCACTGTTACCTTGCAGCCTGGGAGGATTTTTGACCCCCAAATCTTCTGGAGTCAAAAAACCCATGCAGAAAAAAAGCGCACATGGTGGCAGCACATGCCACCCAAAACTGGAGCCTGGCCAGCTGGAGCCACACTCCAGATGCCAGCCAGGTTCCCAGCTGCAGAAGTGCCACGGCTGCAACTCCCTGAGGCCCCCAGGACCACAGATAAGGTTTCTAGGGCCGGTACAGTTGCTGGCACCAGCTTCTCCTACCTTACCCAGGGTAACCAGCCATGTGCCAGAGCATGCATGGGCTGGGCATTCCCCAGGGACAAGTAGCAAGGGCACAAGGTGTGCCACTGCTTCTTGTCGCTAGGGAACCAAATATCTGCGCTCATGTGGGCATTGGCAATGAGTGCATGCGTGTGGCTTTCTTTCTTTATTATGGGACGTGAGATAGGAATTATATATATATAATATTTATATATATAAATAAAATATATTTTTACAATAGCAAATATCTTGCTGCTCTTAAATAAATGAGGATACGTCATCAATATATTGTCAAAATTGCTATTTTGCATTGTAGATTTTATAGCTTGTGAAAACTGAAGACATTTTGATTGGACACAATCTCCTCTGCATATATATACTTTTTCTGTAGGGGAGAGTAAATGTATTGTTCAGTGATTACTCAGAGCCAAGGAATCTGAATTTATTCAGTGACTCAGTTCCAACAGATCTGCCACGAGTAACATGAATCTCTCTGTAACAGCTGGTCCCAAACTGCCTCATACTAAAGCTGCTTAAAGTTACAGTGTCCTGCAACAGAATTATTCTGCAGTGACTATAATAGCTCAATAGAGTTGGTATAGTAAGAAAATATTTCGTCACTAAAATAGGACAGGATAACATTATTTTGTCTCTTGTCAAAGGCTTAAATACACAAAAATATCAATTAAAGAGAAATCTACCTCAAGAATACACTTGTCTTAACCTGTAGTGACACCTTTTATTCAATCTAACATTTTTAGCCTAAAACAAGTAATGGTTGAACAGGGATATACTGTACGTGGACATGAAAGAGAAGTAAATTAAAAACACATGTAAGGAAACACTCCCCAATAGAAAAGCTGATGTGGTGAAAAGCTACCAGGAAAGCTTTGAGACAGAACGTTTAGGGACATCCATCAAGAAACAGTCAAGTGCTACATAAGATGGAGAAGGGGAAGAAGGTGCGATATTAACAAATGAACAAGGCTTGGTAGTGATGCATTCCTGTCCTGCACTATTTTCTCTTAATGAAGTTTTGAAGATCTAGCATCTCTTGCAACACAGGTGATTCTGTTGCAGATTGTGCAAAACCATTTCATAATATGAATAAAAAGTGAAAGAAAGATTAAGAGCAGGTCCAAAATGAGGAGGTTAGGGTGGAGCATAAGTAGGATTCTGGTTGAGAGCCACAAAACAAATATGGGCCAGTTTGGCTCTGGATTAGAACTTCTCCAGATGCTGAAGGGATTTCAGATCCAGAGTTCAGTAAGGGCCTGTCTTTAATACATCTATTAACCCTTTGCCTCTCATTTCAAAGCTTCCGTGATCAAAATGAGTGGTGGACCACAAGAACTAACATACACAAGAAAGGTTAATGAATTTTTAAGAGCTCTTGGTGACCCTGTAGCTTACTGGTGATCATGGGGGATTTTTTATCTGGCACACCAAATCTAGGACTCATGACATCACAACCGCAAATCAAAAAACAAGCATGTTGATATATATTTCTATTGGTACCATGGAATTGATTCTGTTACGTAGTCACCGTTACTCAAAGCATTTTGTAAAATTATCTATAAACGTTAACTATTTCATTCTCTCAACACCCCAGGAAATGAGATGTTAGTCCCGTGGCTTTTTCACAAATGGGGATCCTGAGACAAAAAGTTTGCATGACTTGGTCATAGTATCAAAATCTGTAGCAGGGAAACAATTTGATAGTAGGACTTTGTCTCACTTTATTAATTTACATTACCTTCCTAAGTGAATATGTCAGGATTTCTATCCTGTTTTAATTGTATATGCAAGCACGGACAGTGTTAATATATTACTGTGCAGTATTATTAGGCCACTGAGCAGTAGCAAAACTTAAAAGACATTTACTGGTGCTGCTTGTATAAGCAAGTACTGAAAAATGCATGAACCATAGCAATATGTTTAAACCAGTCTACTACTGTGCCCCAAGAATAGGTGTTACAGAGGGACTATTGGTCCCTTCTTAATCACTCCTAACTAGAAGCAAGGAAACTCAGAGGGAGTTAAGCAAAAGGTGGGAATAACTGATTGCCCACAGCAGTTATTTCCTATACTATAAATTTAGTCTCCAAAGTAGAGAAGCTTTGCTCTGCTAGACTTCATTTTAGATTTGAGCACAAGTTCTTTTATGCTGTAGAACTGGAGCTTTAGAACAATTATTTGTACAGATATAATTTGAACTTTTCTAAAGTAAAGAATCTTACTTTTTAAAGGAGGGGCAAGTAAGTACAGCATATACCACAGAAGGTGGATCCCTGTTGGCTTGCTTCCTTTCATGCATTTTCCTTAACTCTGTTATACACAATCCTATGCTGAAAAAACAATGCAACAGCAGCTTAATGTTTCAGTTTTTCCAGATCAGCTGGAAAACCCTGTTCTGCTTTTGTTAAGATCGACTCACAAAACAAAATATTGGCACTGCGCAGCTAGCCAGCGTGCTCAGAGATTCGAAAATTTATTTCGAACTCTTTTGCATATCCTGGCTATGTGGCCATCACTGAAATCAAAATCTTTAACAGCTGTTGTTTGAGGGGGTGATCTAAATGATGCTTGGTTGTACTGAAATTATGAAATGTTAACTCTTCATGACCTGCTGGTTATCAGATAATGCACAGAGTGAATGTGTCAAAGAAGGCTTAGTGTAGTATAAAATCTCTTTTTCTCTCTTACCACTGTCTCATGTACTGCATAGTGGATAATGACCTGAGAGGTTGTGTTTCCAAAACTAAAAATGGATATTTCTTATGAGTATTATTCAGAAAAATGCTAAAACTGGAGCTAGTATCCTAGCCCAATATGCAAAAACTGACTTCCTAGTGCCTCCTCCAAACTCTTCACTCTTGTTGTCAGTGAACGGATCTGTTGTCCAAGAAAGTCAATCGTCATGGTGCCCTGTGACCAGTGGAATCCCCCAAGGCTCTGTCCTTGGACCCATATTGTTCAACATCTTCATTAATGATGTGGACATTGGAGTCAGAAGTGGACTGGCTGAGTTCTCCGATGACACCAAACTTTGGGGCAAAGCATCCATACCTGAGGACAGGAGGGCAATCCAAGCTGACCTGGACAAGCTCAGCAAATGGGCAGATGAGAACCTGATGGTGTTTAACATTGAGAAATGCAAAGTTCTCC
>NW_017728918.1:107684407-107707495 GCF_001723895.1 Crocodylus porosus | reverse complement strand
AAATTGGATGCTTATTTTGCTGGGATCCTATGACCCCAGCTGACTTCCTGCCTTCAGGTGGGGGGCTGGACTCGATGATCTTCCGAGGTCCCTTCCAGCCCTAATGTCTATAAATCTATGAAAGGCTTCATGCTCACTGGTAGACCTGTTGTTCTCACCACTGCCTGCCTTTCTGGTTTTGAGGATGTGTTTGAGTCATGGTCAGCTTGTTGCCAAATGGATGATTTAACATTGTACATGTGCCACTCCCTCCAAGCTGCTACATCTTTCATTCAGAACAAAAATGTTCTTGTTTGGCTTTTTCTGCCAACATTTGTTGACTTGCTGGAGCCAGATATTATTGTCTATATCTAGCCCTCTCTAAGGTTTTAAGTACCATCTTGCTGTGATCTCATACTATTCTAGTCCTCCTTCAAGTATGCAGCTTTTCAAACCAATTTCCCTCTTCTTGTTTGAGTTATTGCTGTTGGTAGGTTAAATTGCTTCTACTCTCTTGCTGCCTTCATTATTGGTCATTGGTCTTTTGCTCCTCTGTCCTGTTCATTATACTGTGTCTATTAAACGGTTCCACTCACATCTCCTCCCAAGTGCACTGTAGCCTGGTGTTGCACTGCCTGTTTAGCTTGGCATTCTTCAAAGTGCTTCTGTATTCTGTTGTTCTTCCACTGGACTATTCAGCACGGGAAGCAATTCTTGTCCCAGACCCTATGCTGGCCCCTACTTTATTCTGGTGCGGACATATTGTTATGATCCAGCACTGTCATCTCAAAATCCCTTCCTGTCTCTCTTGCCTTTGCTATTTTGTTGAGTGCCTTCTGACACTGTCTTTCCACTGTACTCAGGGCATGCCTTCATGCTCAACTTCCTCTCTAGCACCAGTAGCCACTATGGATCCCTTGTAAAATGCTTTCTCAATTTCCTGATCCCAGTTCTTGCCCAGGAAACAGATTATATGAGGTTGTAGAGCCTTCTCTTCCACATGCTTTACACACCTGCCGTTCTTCCAAGCAAAATGATGCAACCTTTGTGAAGTATTCTACCAAGCTAAAGTGACGTTGGACTTTTACCTATACATGGACACATAGGGCTATCATTCTAAATAATTGATAAAAATTGAATCCATTATTAATGGGTGGATGGCAGACTATTCAAACTAAAGACTGTATGTTTTGGGGGATTCCACAGGTTAATGTTTGTCTGTAAATGCCAGGAACTAGATTCAGGGAGTTCCTTTCAGTCCTATGCTCCTGTCTTTGATAGAGAGATTATGTGTAGAATGTATGCAAGTATTTTACAGGCAATACAGCCTATTCAATATCCCTGAAGTGCAGTAAAGGATATTTCTTGCCTGAGTTCTCTTTCCTGAGTTACTGGTCCCAGCAATGTGGGAAGACCCGACACTGAAGGGCTACTATTGCCTCCCTCAATACAGGTGGGCAAGGCATAGGTCAAGCACCGAGTCCATTCACTTGTCACTGGTAAAGCTGATCTGGCACTGAGGAAGAATTAGTCTGCTGCAAGTGGTCCCAGATGACTAATGCCCCTGTAGCAAGGGGAGAAAAAGAGAAATGAATTATGACTTTTGAGGTGTCAGTTTATTCTTGGCATTCTCCCAGGGCTGTGCAGCTATGTGCCACAGCAGACTGTAAGATTGTAGTCTAGCTATAATGAACCTGTATTTTCAATATGACTGAGACACTTGGAAATGTGACAAAATCTTACGGAAAAGAAGGGGAAAATAACCCTGAACAAATAAACATGTCAGAAGAACCCACCCCAGAGACAGCAGGTTAATTCCTAAGCACATGAAGTCTAATTCTGACGCAGGTTCAGCAAAGGCCTCATCTCCAGTTTTTCACACTCAGTGCCACCCTGCATATGCTAGTCATGATAAGACTGTAAGGAATCAGGGAAGCTAGAGTCAGGCTGGCAAATGTAGTCATTCTTGAAGTGCCACTGTGTATGACATGAGGGATCGTTCCAACATCTTTGCTTGCCTTTAGGACTTTTTTATAACAGGTGCAGCAGATGAACTTCTCTTACAGCCTTCCTTGCATGTATGAGCCCAAGCTGTCTCCAATCCTGGATGCCAGACTACTGTGGAAGGTGGCTTCACTCACACAGTCAAGACTTAATGGCATTCATGTGAATGAACAGTTGTGGCATAAGAGACCTGCTTTTTTATAGGAGGAAATACTGAATGTTTTTATTTAGTGTCAATAAGTGGTACTGGGGGGACAGGAGATATCTTCCAGTGCTGTGCCTGCCCAGCAGCTGTTTCCTCTTCCAGGGAACCCAAAAAGGACCCCCTGGGCTGAGAGAACCACAGCCATATAACTTCGGATTTTCCTGAAAACTGGTGTGACTTTTTATTTTATCCAACAAAGTTTTTGGAAAAAACACTCACAAATTATATGTGAACTCAATATTTTCTACCTGGGCACCCTTAACTACACAAATCAGACACCCCTATGAATTTTATTTATAAGTATAGTAACATATAGCATTTTTTCTGTGTATCGCTTAGATGCCCATAATGTCTGTTCTTTTAGGATTTAAGCAACTCACAGTCTTTGGTTCATTTACCCTTAACAGCACTTTGAGGCAGGGAAGTGTTATGATCTCCACTTTGTGGGGATCTACTTGACTTGGCCAAGGTCATACAGGAAGTTGGTACTGAAGTCTCTCACAAAACTCAGGTTAGCACATAACTCTGGGCTTTCTTTGTAGGCTCAAAGGTATGAACAGACATTATTAATAATTACAGCAATATGGGAGAAAAACAGTGGGTCAAATCAGACAAAAGCTGCCCATGTAACTCAGTGAGGATGATGATTATCTATTCCGCTGCTCCGGTCTTTAATATACTCTTGCACAAAAATTGGTTAGCCCTAGCTCTGTTGGCCTCCAGAGAGGAAACCTGGTGGGCCCTGAGAAAGTGAGCACTAGGGCTGTATAGATGCAGCATTGTTCTCATGTCCCTCTCTTCTGAACACCCCACAAGAGATGCAGAAGGATTTCTTGATCAAAGCAGATGTGCTGTTCTGGCTCCAGATTTCGATGTATGTAAGCCTGGAAACAACCAACCCTTCTGAAATATACCTTACACCTCTATCAAATGAAGTTTACAATGCAATAACCCCCAGTGTGTAGCACTGGACAGATTATAGTATTTGGATCAAAATTTAGAATGGTACATTATGTCCTATGCATTATTTGTATCTATAATCAGTAGCATGCACACTTAGCAGGCATGAAGTTTAAGCATTTAAAGAGTTAAAGAAAAGGGGAGCAGATTATAGTTTTCCCTCTTCTTTGTATGGGTCAACAGTACTTCTCCACAGATTCCCTAGCCTCTCTGGCTGATTTAATAAACTTCCCACCTCCTATCCCCTTTCAGTCATTGTAGACATATGTCATGTAAGACTAAAATATTTGGTAATTAGTTGTTACCTTATTTACCTGAAACGACCTGAATTCATGGGGTAAGTAGAGCTGATTAGAAAGAACTGATTTTTTCTTGGCCAGAAAATTACAACTTTGAGAGTTTCATAAAATAAATCTCAACATCATTTTCTTTCATTAGTTTTGTAATGAAAAGCATCAGAAATTCTCTAGAAAAGGAAACACTTCCTTCAAAAATGATCCAGCTCTTGAAAACACAGTTTTCACTCAGAAGTAAATAAGTTGACAGAAAATTTCTAAACATCCACAGTTTCAAATTTTCCCTTAAAAATCAGTGATATCACTTACACCTAAAATGGAGGAGGAAAGAGAATTCTTTATATTGCCTAAATAGAAATTGTATCATCAACCATTTTAACAAAGTTACAGAAACAGGAATAAGGCTCTTGGGAGATTTTCTATATATGTATAGGTGTGTATGCGTGTGTGTGCATGTGTGTGTGTGTGTATACACACACATATATGTATGTATAAATACACATATATATGTATGTGTATATATAAATACACACACACACACACAAGGCCAGTGCAAAGTGGCTAGTATTTGTTTTGGATTAGGATTCAGCCAATTCTGGGGTCAGTGATTCGATTTGGTGATTCAAATCAGTGTTCCGAATGGATTTGGCCAAATCTGATTCAGAGATTCAGCCACTGCTGAATCAGCCGAATCCCCAAGTCGAACAAGCCCCACCCTGTTCCCGCTCTCCCACCCCGTCAATGGCTGCCCAGTCTGACCCCAGTGTCCTGGCTCTTTTAAAAAAGCTCCGCACTCACCACCTCCTGCCAGGCTGGGGGCAATCCCCACTGTCCTTCACTGTCCTGCCCTCCATGAGGAGCTCTGCCACGAGCCCACAGAGTGTGGGGCATTTTTTTTTTTTTTTTTTTTAAAGTGCCAGTGTGATGGGGCCAGGCGGCTCAGCCATAGACATGGCTGGGAGAGCAGGCAGGGGTTGGGAGGTGCTCAGGGGGGCTGGGGAAGCAGGCAGGGGATGGGGCCTGGTGGGGGTCCCTCCATGCTCCCCACCCACCTCCTCCAGCCCCTGACCCCACCTCCTACTTACTAGCTTTGAGTCCGGGTCCAGCTTCCTGCAGTGGTGAGTGTGGACTGCCTAAATCTCCAAAGCTCTCTGAATCCTTATCTTTTCTGTATTGATCCAGAGAGTTTTGAATCAGGAGACCTTTTCATTGATCTCCTGATTTGATTCAGATTCAGAGATTCAGCCATCGAATTGGGCTGAATCTCCTCCAAATCAAATCAGCACCTGACACTTCACACAGCTGTGATATATAGCTATATATGTGTGTGTGTGCATATACTTGTATGCATCTATACACATACACACATACATACACACACACATACATAAACACACACAAATTTTAGTTTAGTTTATCTTTAATAAGTGGGAGAAGGGTTTGTTGCTTATCTAAATCTTGTTCAGGACTGTAAACATTTATCCCAATGGGTTTTTATTTTTTCTCCCTTTCCTGGAATCTTTTGTAATTAAAACAATGGCTTGTTATTTAGACAGAGATACATTCCTGAAAAGCACATTCTTTGCTTTAGCTTATGAATTACTGATGAAAATGAACAGCTGGCAAATTAAATCACCCTGATGCACTTAAAAAAGATGCTTGGAACTCCAAGTTTAAGGTCTATTTACATTGCTTAGGAGAGAATGGCTTTTTCTACTATCCTTTATATGCCAACCTCAGTTTATCTCCATTCAAGTCATTGTGGTAATTGGAGGAAAAGAAAGAAAGAAATGATGGCAGGAAGAAAGAAAGGAAAGTAAATCTGAGCTCACTGCTGTCTTCCCAAAGGAGATCCCAGCTTCAACTGGAAAGCTTCACAATCTGTCCATGAATATCAGAGAACTAAGTTTCACTTGGGCTGTAGGTTTGTTGAGTCAATCTGCTCACACTTCATCAGGATTGCCATGGGATCCTGATAAAATGATAATGATGTTTGTGCTGGGAAGAAAAGAACATAAATAAGCTACCTAACTACATTTCTTTTTTCTTTTTTTTAAATCCATATGTTCCAATCATACAACACCAGTCCAGCTTTAAAGAGTTTGTCTGAATTGGATTATGCCATATACTGGAGCTACTTTCTGGCAGTGCATTTGGGCTGTGTGTGTATATTTGTGCATGTTGTTTTCTTAGGAGCATGTTTTGTACATACAGAAAACAATTAGCTGCTGCTGCCCCCTGCCACTTTCTAGAAACAAGATTCATCCCATGGGGCTCATTTTGCATAAAAGCTTTTGATGAAAAGATTAACTTAAATTTAAAAGAGAGAGAGAAACTTAACTAACAACACTGACTAAAGAGCTGATGGATCATTGCTTTGCAAATGAGAACTCTGCATTAAATAAGAGCAGTGCAATACTCCTTTTTCTCTTATTAGGGGTTTCTAGCTTCATCATGGTTAGTTATTGATCAGATGATGTTACTAAGAATGCCACATTCCTATGATTAAGTAGTTAATGTAGTAATATAGACCATGTATAAATTCATAATTGAATATCAACTATAAAACATTCAACATTATTTAGTTGACCAGGAGCAAAATATACATTAAAGGCAACCCCACCAAGATACAAAACAAACAAAGAACCCAAAACACAGCAAAATAACCTATAGAATCTGAGGACACCTGAAAAACTACTACCACTCAGTCCTCTTCCTTTAACATTGCAATTCTCACCCATCAACTTCCCCTCTGCCTTACCTATATCCACATTATTTAGATAAGCAAGCTTTCCAGGGCAGGTTCCTTATTCTCAGAGACCATTATTGTAAGTCACCAAGCACATTTTTGATGCAGTCACATCACTCCAGATATTGGTTACTTTTGCCAGACAATTGCCATGGATCTTTATTCTAATTATTCTGCAGTATAAGGGGGTGCAGCTCAATTTTACTCCAGTATTTAAGTCAGGGGTGAATTTCGGTTTTCTTTCACTCCCGTTTTATCTCTTCCAGTTTTATCTCTCTTTTTTTCCTCTAAGTAACAGATAATATCTGTGGTCTAGAAGGGCAATACTATCTGTACTGTGCAGTTTCTCAGTTCATGTAAAGCATGTATACAACAATAGAATGGAATGGTCCTATATTCAGAACATCACCTTTAATAAGGACATGGGGCACATCTACACATGCAAAAATTGCTGGATGGATTTAAACCAAAGTAATTTACTCTGGACTAAACACATCCTGGGCAGATATCTATACACTTCTGACAGTAGTCTGCTCCCATCCCCTCCAGCGCTGCACCAGCCCCCTGCACCACCCGGGGGGAGCTCTAGGAGCTGGCAGGGAGCATGGGGCTAGGAGACAGCTGACTCTTGGCAAGGTTGGGAGATTGCTCCCTGCCCCCAGGAGCTACCTACTGCAGAGATAGGCTCCAGTGGCAGAGCCTGGGTGAAAACAATGTCCCCCTTCCCTGGGAGCAGGGAGCTCCTGGCCCTGGTTCTCTGATAAGGGGCAGGGAGTTTGGAAAGAGCTGTGGGAGAGGGGTAGACTTCAGCCCTCTACCCCAATCTGCCAGTGGGGCAGCATGCGGTGAGCCCTGGCTGGATGGGGAATCCCTGTCCAGCCAGGGGCTCACTGCTAGCTGCCCCACTGGCAGCTTGGGGCAAGATCTGGGACCTGCCCCTCCCCTGGAGGTCTTTCCAAGCCCTGTGCTTCTATTGCCTGATAGGCAATGGGGCTAGGAAAAATCTGTGGGGCTGAAACCTGCCTCTGACTAGGACAGTTCCCAGCCAGCCCCAGGCTGTACAGAAAAATACATGTCCAGCCTGGAGCTGGCTGGGGACTACTTGAAATAGGACAGTCCCCAGCAACCTCCAGGCTGCTCATACAGATTTCCCTGCACCACCCATGGCTATCTGGGAACTGTCCTAGTCACAGGCAGGTCCTAGTCAGCTCCAGGCTGCTCAGGAAAATCTCCCCATGCAGGGAGCTCCCTGCCCCAGCTTTGCAATTGCAGAGTGGGGGCTGAGAGATTGCTCCCTGCCCCCACTCCACAACTGCATGGCAGAGCAGGAGCAGGGAGCAATTTGGAAGCAATCTCCTAGTCCTTGTTCTGTGATTGTGGAGCAGGGGCTGGGAGTTCCCTGCTGCTAGGGTAGAGGGACATTGTCCCTGCTTGGGCTCCAGCAGCGGGCAGCTCCATGCTGCCTGACTACCCAGGAACAAATTTGCTCCTGGTCAGCCATCTACATGTGCCTTACTGTTCAGTAGTTACTCAGCAGTTAATTTGCCACTTGCATTTGCAGATGGCAAATTAACTGCTGAGTCCTGCAAATTACTGCACAGTAAAGGTCTGCACATGTTGATGAAGATACTTACTATGCAGTAATTTGCTCTACCAAACACTGAAGCATCTTGTGTAGACACACCCACTGATTATATAACCAATATGCATAGGGCTTTTTTGCTAGAATAAGGCTTCCTGTGCAATCATATTTTGCTTATTCCAGCTCATAGCTCACATTCCCAGTTTCTCCTAGCTCCACTTGCCTCTAGTCCCAGTTTTCTTACTATGCCCCTGCACCCAGGGCTTTCCCCCTTCTCCCCCACATAAAAATGCAGAAACTCCTTTTTCCATGATACCTGAGCACTGCTGTGGGATCATAAGGAGCACAGTAGAGGCAAACTTTGAGTTCAGGTACCCAGAACCAGCACAACCCACAACTGCAATTGCAGTTTTGCTCCTCCCAAGGCTGGACCTTGGGAGGTGTAGTCTGAATCTTTGGGGAATTTAGCAGCTAAAACCTGAGAAGTCTGCACTGAGCATGTGCAAACTATGACTTTTCAAAGGCTTACAACCAGGGATCTGGGTTTTCCATTTCCCATGGAAAAATGGAAAAAAACTAGGGTTTTCCCTTGTAACTCAGAAACGTGGATTTTCCAGCCTTGCAATGAACTCTCTGCAGGCTGCAGGCTGGAACTCTGGCAAGGGGCTGGGGGGCGCAGGAGGAGGGTGGTCAGGCAGGAGGCACCATATGCATATGCATATGTAAACATGCATATGGCCTCCAGGCAGCAAGAAACTCCTTGCAGATAAGTCTGGCAAGGGGGAGGGGGGATTGAGGCCCCCATAGAGAGGGAAGGAGGGAGGGAGGAAGTTGGGCAGGGCTGGGACTGGGGATGGGGCTGCTGCCCAGCCCAGCTGGTGTATGTGGTTTGGGACCTGGGGCAACAATGTGTGGCTGCAGGGCCCCAAATGGAGCTGTGGATGGCTCATCTGGGGAGCAAGGGGGAGGGTAAAGCTGACTCCCCATTGCTGCGCGTACTCCCGGATTTGTGCATGGGGTGGGGGTGGACTGCCTTCTGTGCACTCAGGCTCCCCATCCTGCTGCCCTGGGACCTCCATAGCCCAGTGGGCAGGACCTGGCATGGCAGGCAGAACAGGGCTGGGTGGGGAAGCTCCATGCTGCTGCAAGCCTCATGCTGCCCTGGTAAAGCACCCCCTGCTCCCCTGGCAGCTTAGAGTAGTGCCACTTGCTGCTGATAGGTGGGCAGGGGCTGCCCTGCCATGGTGGTATGGAGCTCCCAGCAGTGGCACCAAGCTTCCTTACCTGGCCTTGCTCTGCCCTGCGTGCTGGGCCCATGGAAGCCCTGGGGGCAGGAAAGCAGGTCAGGGAGCCCAAGCCAGCAGTGGTCCGCCTGCATCCCCCTCCACCCCCACCCACATGGGCTGTGCTCTGGCTATGCTGTCTGCAGAGGAGGGGGAGCTGGGCTTTGCACTCCACTCCACTGCAGCAGCTGCCACCTCCCGCAGGCAGCAGCCAGGGCTTGGGCAATGCTGTGGAGGGCAGAGGCCTGCAGACCAAGGTCCCTGGCCCATAGCCCTGGCATCTGGGTCCCCTTTCCAGCATGGCTGGGGGAGCAGGGGGGAGGGGCTGCAGGTGGGGAGTAAGGAGCAGCAGCAGGGGTGAGGGCCTGGACCTGCATCATGGTGAGCTAAGGGGGTAGGGGGAGTTCTGTTTTTCCATGATAAGAAACCCAAAATCAAATACCAAAATGTATAGGTACTTCGAATGTATTTTATTATAATTGCTGAGGCACAGGTAGATTTCCAAATTACTTTAAAATGGTAAATATAGCAATAAAAATGTATTAATTTGATACATATATATATATATATATATGTATATATATATAGTGGTGTTTCATTTTATTTGCAGATTTGGGAGGGTTTAATCAAAGAATTTACAATTTTTTATCAGAGAATTTGTGATTTTTTAAACAAAGAAAACCAGGATCCCTGCTTATAACTTGTCCTAACTTGGGTAGATTTTCACTGCCACAAAGGCCTCCCTCCTGCCAATATCTCTTTTCCAAATTATGGGGGAGGTACACCTTTTCTAAGAAAAGATCATCAGTATACTATAATAAGAACATGAGCAAAACCAGTATATATACATATTGCATTCTCAGAAAAAGCTGAACTCTTTTCACTGAGATAGTTGAAAAACATTAATCCTGATATAGAAACTTGTCATGGAAATGAGTAAAGATGGATAAGGTAATAAACAACTGAAAACAGGGTTTTATTATAGGATAATTTGGGTGTCCACAATACAGGCAATGCTTTCAGCCCCACCTGCAATGAAGAAAGGATTGTCAAAGTCCAAGGTCTAAATATAATTAGGAGAGATACAGCCTCTCTATTTCTGTCTCCAAGTTTGTAGAGTCTATACACTGCCTCCACATTGTTGTCTGACGTATTTAATTGACCCTTTTCAGTGGAGATCCCCCTAACCAGTAAGCTGAATGGTTTTCAGTCATAGCATCAAGCAGCCTGCATTTCCAGCAACAGTTTCAAGGTCATGTGACTACATAGGAGATGGTGTATGAATTCTAATCATCCCATCATGCTGAACTAAAAAGATAGCCCTCCTGTAGGGAACCGGACCTTGCCTTTCATAAGACCACAAAACCAAGTTTTTCAACTACAAGGCTGCAGTATCTATGAGTTTATTTTCCTGCCCAGGTTAACAACTCCATTGTCATCCTAGCATCATAATCAATCCATGTGGTTGCCTAATTTTGTCTGATCCTGACTGTGCAGATCAATAGAGCTGGAACAGCTGAATAATGCCTTTTAACTTAGTTACAATTGCAAACTTTTATGTTGGCACTTTAAAACATAGGGACATAATGAAAAAAATCCAGCTCTTTTTTATCAAAACAAATGGGCTAATTGTCTTCAATCCCCTTACAGGGTACAAATTATTCCCACTAAATCTATTATTTATTTGTTTGTTTGTTTATTATTTTGTCATTTATTTGACTTCATAGAATAGCTACAAAATTTGCTCTCAGTGTTCACACCACAGGATGAGATGCATGAAATAATGCAAAATATCTTTCCATGAACATATACATGCTCCAAAATACAGAGGAGTTAAATCCAGGTGCTGGTGGGATGAAAGAAGGTGAAGCAAGCTCTAAAGCAGAGAGCAACCTGATGATAACATACTCTCATCTCCATAAAGAAGTTGTAGTATAGCCATTTAAGAGCTATGTGCTCTGCTAGCCCCAGGTGACTTGACATTGTGCTGTAGCTTGTTCTGTAGATAATATAGGTAGACTTAACAAGAAATAAAAGGCCTCAGCTGCTGTCCTTGTGTCATGGTCTGGACCTCATGGAGAACCCAGGCAACTGGGGCTGTGGGGAACAAGAGCTGCCAATCTACACTGGGTTGTACCACCATAACCCCTTTGGATCTGCCCCAGTAGACAGTATGGTAAATATTTATTTGTGGGTGGTTTATAATCGAATTAATGTAGTGTTGCTAAAAAAGCCATAGCAAACAGCTGAGCTACTCAGCTGTTTGCTATGGCTTTTACTTCAGAAGGTGCTGCTACTTCTTCACTCACCTGGAGCACAGCAGCCATCCCACACAATCAATTAGAGAAGCAGATCAGAGAAATAAAATCTGCAGCAAACAGCTGAAGTACCTCAATGGTCCCCCATCAGTCCCTGCTGTAGGTCTGTGTCTTCCCAGTTAGTTCACAACCCCTCATCTTTTCAGGAGTGTAAGAAGCCTCACCCTAAAAAAGAGCCTGGGTTCTACGTCAGTGGCATTAATTGGTATGCAAGAGGGCAAGGAGGCATCAGTAATATAACTTGGGGTGAGTAGCCTGAGTGCCCATTTAGATGGGGTACTGAGAATGGATGCTTCCTGGGGAGCCCATGGTGCTGAGCTGTGGCTATAGTAGCAGGAACTGGGAACAGTGACTCTGCTGATGCTGTGGCACCAGCAACAACTGGACCAAGCAGAGTGCTCTGTGCTAGCGTCAGACAGGGCATTAGTGTCCCTGGGGCAGGTAAGATTGACCCCTCTCCAGTGCTTGGCACTTTGCCCCACAAGCAGGGCTTTGTCCAGGGCGCACAACAGTGGCATCTCTGCTGGGCACCAACATGGGGTGGGGTGGGGTGGGGTGGGGAAGGGAATAGCAGCCAATGCTGCTGCCACCGGCAGCCTGACGACTGCAGCTGTGCCATACACTGCCACTCCTCAGGGTACAAAACTGCCCAGCTATGCCTCTCATCTCAGGCCATTTATGACTGCCTTGTGCCCACCCATTTGGCTGCCCTGACAAGTTATAATATTTTTCAGAAACTCAAGGAGGCTAGGCTACAAGATAAAGGCATCATTTGCATAGTGACCTCAGGAACACAGCATTATCAAATGCAAATAATTACCATTCTGGGGCACTCTCACCACATGGGAATAAGCCATTTTTTGAAACTACCGTGCCTTTCTTCTTGAGAAAGATAGCAGTTTTCTTTTTTTCCTGCCATCTGAATGGAACTGCAAAGTAGAGCTCATAAAGAGAAACTTCAAGATCTGGCACTTTTGTGAGACCTACAGTCAAAGCATAAGAGCAGACAACACTGATAAGTTGTCCTCCCCTTTCCCAGGGGTGCAGGGCCAGGTCACAATGTGGACAGCATGCCTGACAGCATGCTATATGTCAGTTAGCTCACAACGCCATGTCTTTTCAGGACCGTAAAGTACCCTGCAAAGTACCTAGACCATTTTTAATTTAGAATGAGGCTCCTTTGAGCTACTTTAACTAAGTGCATTGACCTTTAAGGCCTCTTTTACCATTATAAATCAGCAATCTGGATGACGCAAAACCCTCTAACACCGTGGCGATGGACACCAATATAAAAATCTAGATTAAGAGAGGGACTGCATGACACATGGGAAGAACAAACCGTATGTCATATACAAAGAAGTAGTGAGGAATACAACTTCTAGGATAAAGTTTCACTGAAAATTGGTCTAAAGGGTACCACAGAACAGGAAAGTGACCCCAACTTTAGTAATGTTTCCCCTGAAACACAAAAACAAGTAAAGACTATTGAGTGTTTATTCTGCTGTTGGAAAGATGAAGGAAATGGGAAATATGTACATGCAAACATGAAGATATCTAAAGGTACTGATATCTTGTATGGCCACTAATGTTAACTATATTAAAACCCCCCTAGGATGTCTATAACGTTCCTATGACATGCTGTGTATCTAGTATCTGTAGTACTGAGCAAATTTAGCACTGGTATATCCCTAGCATGCAAGCTGAGGTTTCAAATTACTGATGAGGTCTTCTGCTTCTTTAAACTTGGTATTAAGAGTACCTCAGAGTTCTGCGCAATATCATCCCTTTTTTAGATCTGTCCATTCATCATAATATTGTGCCAGAGTTTGTTAGGTAAACATGATTGACAGACATGCATCTTTATCCTTTGCATGGCTGGAGGTCAGCACTGGTGGAAGGTAATGCTTTTTTAATTAGCTGTTAGGAGATTGAATTTCCTTTTGTGTGGAGTACATTTTGCCTGCCTGCAAGTCAGGCTATGTCTTCTGCATTCACCGTTCAGTATAACACAGACAAATGTCAAAGAGTCATAAAAGATTCATATTCAAGATGTTTATAAAAAGTCTTGTTATCTGGCTAAAAAACAAATCTTTCACTAGTGACTGAGAGATACTATAGACAAGAAATACCATGGTTTTAAAAGAAGACAATAGTTATGGAATCCAGTTCACAGGAAACACTTTATACATTACAGTAGCATGAACAGCAAAAAATAAACAACGGGTATAATTTTAGGGTGTAGTCTTAAGAGACGTCTGAGGCACTGGTTTTACCAGTTAAAATCAACACAATCACCTCCCTCCCCCCAGAATATCTTGGTTTGGCTCTGAGATACTAGCAACACATCAGACGTTGTCTCTGACTAAAATAATTTTAGGATTCCATAACATACACTTGACTCTACATCTTTAATTACCCAGAATGTCCATTATAAAAATAGTTCATGGCATATGTTTTAAAAATTGCCAACAAAGTTAAGGATATTTGTCTGAGAACAAGTTAGAAACTCTAAAAGAAACAACATAATCTGCATAGAGGGCTTGTTTCTGATACAGTTATACCATATTTGCAGGAAAGTAGAATTGCAGCAACATTTGAACCACTGATTATGTATGTGTGTGTGTATAAATACTGATTCTCCACTTCTTTAAACCTTATATTGTTATTTATAGCTGTGTAAAGTGTAGGGGGTATAATATAGTACTGAACTGAAAACTTTACGATGCTTAAAGGAACAGAGTAGGGTGGACTGGTTCCAAACAAATATTGGTTGCCACTGAAATGTTTAGCAAACTGCTGATCTGAGGATCTAAAACTGGATCACAAATAGCAGATGGTGCCAGAATGCAGACCCTCCCCAAAAATCATCTTGTGCAGGAAGTCTGTATGTTCAATATAAATGTATATGGGTACATTTTCAGAAGGACTGTGTATTTTGTTTTGTGGATGCAAGCTTCAGCTGCAAAATTTAATTGTAATTAAATTCTTGCTCTTTCAGTTACCAGAATGAAAGTGAATATCAGGCAGAGAGGAATCAGAACTCATGGTAGAAGTGATATCTTTTATTAGACCAACTAGATTTTTGGGGGGGAAAAAATCTTTAATTGCAAGCTTTCATGCACAAGTATCCTTCCTCAGGCATAGGCAAAAAGATTGTAAAAATTCCCCCAGGTAAAAATGAAAGTTCGTATTTCATATCAGGCAGAGGGAATCATAAAAAAACCTCAAATTATCTCTGCAGTTCATTTTCCAGGTCTAAAGGGAGGACATAATTTTAGATAGTCCAATATGTGTGCCCACAAAAAAGGAGACTGGTACTCAATACAGCTGATGCTATTCTTCACACTCAGAGGTCTACACATGCCCTCCGGTCCCATTGTTACTGCACTATCATTTAGGACCTCCTTTAAAAGGAAGTCCTAAAAGATAGTGCAAAAACAGTCATTACTGTGCCGTGCTGGCAGTGCATGGTTATTTTTAGCTGCTATGTCTCTGTAGCAATGTACTATAGTGAGGGAGCATATGGGTATGGCATCACGGTTTGTTCCTACCAATGCTATATCGCCATAGAGCATTGTTATGGCGATGTAGCATCTCAGGAGACGTGCCTACTGTGTGCATGCAGCTATATGGGAATATACTGTTTTTTTCTTTTATTTTGTTTTTATGGGTTTGGGTTTTTTAAATCAGGTACCATAGATATTTCCGGTGAACAATGAAAATGGTACTTGGATAAGTAAACTTTTTTGTTTCTATGGTACTTGCTAAAATGAGTGCCCCAGGTAAACAGAGGAAAAGATTTATGTTAAAGTTTCCTTTCCTTCTCCACACACAGATTAGCTTGTCCATAAGTGAAAAAAAGACTGAAAACTCCCTAGCCCACAAATGATTTTGTGTGGTCTTAGCTAACCAGATCAGCATACAAAAAATTAAGCTAACAAAAGAGAATCCAACAGAGTCAAGTGAAGCTGAAAATAGCTTAGTTCAAATCAAACCAACCAGCTTCTCAGAGGGGTTCACTTGAGTCTATAGCCATGCACAGGGATTCATTTCTAGTGGTAAGAATTTCTGTGAAGCTGGAGAGTATGTGGGTCCAGCCCCGGCTGGAGAGCTACCCACGTGAACTCTCCAGCCAGGGGGCACTGAAAGGCTGCTCCTTGGGGCACCCCAGCCCATAAGAGCTCACTGATCAACAGCCTGCCCTCTCACTTGGAAGAGAAGCGGGCAGGTTGTCAATAGGCAGTCTGGCAACTGGAGGTGTGGGGAAGAGGGGCCGGGGAGACTCTCCCTAACCCTAGTACTCAGCCTGTTGGTTTCAGCTGTAACGTGTGCATGTGTGAGAGAGAGACAGAGAAGTGATCATTGTGTATTATCTTTCATCTTTAGTGTATGCAGAGTACATTGCTTTCCAAAGGAAAATTAGTCACTCAGGAAGCAGCAAGGAACCAATTGACACAACTCTTGCATAACCAGATATTTGTAGGTTTTAACAGCACCTTTTAGACCTTGGAGCATCTTTTGTGTTCATAAACCCTGTGAAATCTGGAGGGTTTAGAACAATAAGAGGCAATCTTTTTGGTTGGCGTGCCCCAAATTAACTTTAGACCCTCCCAGAGCCCCATTCATATCCCCTTCCCTTTCCTGATTGGCTTCCTGTCCTATCTGCTGCTCTTGTTTTCTACACCCTGCCCTATGTGCCCCTGTACTGCCTGCCTTCTTTCTGGTCTCCCACCTGCCACACACACAGGCTGCCCACATCATGGTGCAGGTTGGCCATCCCTGGTTTAGAAAATTCACAGCATTGATTGCTCTGCTGTTTGCATGTTTGTTTTTACCCAACAGTGGTGCTTTTATATAGCAGGATGCCAACTATCTTGTATTGTCATGCATTGATTTCTAGACCATCCATGATCACCCATGTAATGTCTTTGCATTATTACTGAATGTGTTTTTTGCATCTGAAATATAAAATAAACATTTTCTCTCACAGTAAGCATCAATTCTGAGGTTTCAGGCAGCATGCCAGTCTTGGGGAAAGAGTTTTGCTGGTTTTCTTACACTTGAGCTCAGAGCTGTGATTTTAGGTGGGGGAGGGTAGGGGGAGGGAAGAAAAAGGAAAGTTAGCTTTCCATCACATTTAATTGGCCTGTGGAAAAAGCAGAGGTTTCGTTTAAGATTTATAAACAAATACGCCATTATGTTTCTCATTAGTTGGAAGAATACCTGTATAAGTGGTAGCTGTCAGATACAATAAGCACCCCCTCCCTTTTTGCTTATATAATAATCCCAGCTTTCAAAAGACTAATCACTACACACTGATCTACAAAGCATCTTATTTCCTCATCAAATTTCCTTGCTGGGCTTAGCCATGCTTGTCAACTTCCCAGGTCCCTTTTTCAATAACTGGTTTATTCTTAGCATCTTGCCAAGAAGCATTCCTAGGAGTAAACCACGGAAGAATGAAGTTCTAATTTCTTTATCTCACTCAAGGAGAGCTTTCTGCTCATGCTCATGGGAAAGGTCACAGGTAATTTTGGCTGCTAGTTTGCTTTAGAAGAGCAGGCATGTACAGCACATTGGGGTCCTTTGTCTGAGAATTCAGATGACCACCAAAGATGACAAGAAAGAGAAAAAGAGAGAAAGAAAGAGAGAGAGGAAGAGAGAAAGGAAGGAGTGAGCAGGCAAGCTAATGTGCAGTATAAGTAAGCAAGTTATTTTAATCTTAGAGTAAGTAGCCTTTGTTTGGTTTTAGCTTGGAGTCACATTTAAAAGATTCTTATTTTCTAAGCTTGTTTCCCTCAAAATCTATGGGGTTAAAACTAAAGATGCCTGAAGACAATGTTATTTTTAACTGCTTTCAATGCCTTTTCAATCAGGCCTTGTCTTAAAAAAATAAAAATGAGAGTTTAGTTCTTATAAAAAAGCCCCAATTTTATAACAAGTCTTCTCCTTTTCCACATGCAACCAAACTTTTTATGTTGGGCACTAATTGCAGCATTTGCCTACAGGGTCAACACAGAGCTCAGAGATGAAAACTGATCTACTTTCTGACCTCTAGATGAGGTCTCTGTGGTGTAACTCTGCTGAGACCCTGAAAGGAGAACCAGGGCAAACCCCTACAATCCTCAGTCTGAACTCCACACTACATAGAAATTAGGCACTAGGTAGGCATACTGACAAACAATGGTAATGAATCCATTCTAAAGACTACAGTTTCCAGTGCAGCCATTAAGGCACCATTCACTAGCACCACTTACTTTATACATTTAAAAATAAATACACTGGATGGAAAGTATACATCACTAGAGATTTAGAGTGAAATGAAGTATTTTTTTACATTCTCAGGACAAACTAAATACATTCTTTGGGAAAGAACTCTTCATTTGATTACTTGTGAGATCCTTGTCATCCCTCTATTGTGAAGGGATGTGAAGGTAAACAGGTTCTGGAACTGCACAGTGGCCATGTCTACATGAGACGCTGATTACACAGTTGTTACTGCACATTCATTTAGTACTTGTATAAACAGTAGTGTCACCAAACAGCTTTTTCATGATGCTGACTATGCAGTAGCCCAAGACTACTATGCACTAACGTTGCATCACGTGGCAGGAAACATGACATGATACTATTGCATGATAGTCTCAGGCTACTGTGCAGTCAGTGTCATAAAAAAGCCATTTGGCAATGCTACTGCATAGTAACTCCAGTCAGCATCTCTTATAGACACGGCCAGTATTCCCTATTCTTGGCCTGTCCTTTATATTCATATTTATGTCCATATCCTTTATATTCATATTTGTCCATAAAAATAATACTGAAAGTAAAGTGGACATGTGACATACAGCTTTCCACCAATATTAGCCAGTCCATTCCTGGGTAAAGTTGCCCTTCGTAAAGTAAGGAGTAACCAACCGTACAATGGATAACTGAAAACAGTGCATTGGTCACATGTCTGCTCCCATAGTTGATTTCATCCCCAGAATTTGCTCAATAGAAAAGAGATACCTAGGTACCTAGTGGCCAGACACTGTAATTTTTCCTACCATAAACAGCCAGCTTGTAAGAGCTGTGTTCGCTATGCAGTAAAATCTGGTGTATATCACAGGGTAAATCATGTTGTATGGCCACTGTCTTAGAAAGGCTAAAAACACATGTTGGATTTCTCCCAGGAGAAAGCCTTCTGTCTTGGGATTCTACAGATGTACGAGCCCCTTGTCCCACTTTAGATACCTGTGAGGTATACGAGACAAAATGAGCTAACACTTTTTCTTGGGACGATCATGGCTCATTTAAGTCACACTGCCTTTCATTCTGGGGACAAGCTTCCTGTGTAAATGACCATGCTGCTCTTTTTCATCCCAAATTTTGACTGGGATCAACCAGAACTGCCTCACATGCAAGGTTTGCTTTTAGCCAAAGATACCAATCTGGACTAAAGATTCCAAGTGACGGAGGGTAAACGCGTGGCTCTGCTGAAGTCAACAACAAAACTGGTGTCTGTACCTTTCAGTCCCTAGATTGTTATTGGCTTGACTTTCAAGATTAAAGACCCTCCTATTCCCAGATATCTTCCTCCACAAATACTTCAAAAGGTTCTAATTCTAGGTTAAATACAGAAGCCAGGCTTTGCAAATGAATGTTGAATGTGGCCAATGATTTCTTCCATCCTTACGTGAAACCCTTGGCATGTAACCCTGACATTCAGATGCTAGCAAGGTCACAGGAGAAGTATAGAGATGTTTTAAATCTTTTTTTTTTACCACCTTTAAACTCATTCACTGACCTTTCCCCAAATCCCTACACTAGCATCACACAAGGAAGTTCTATGCTATATTAAAAGCTGAGTGGCTAGCTGCTTGCACCTATAACAAAATTTGCTACTTTTCATAGTCCAAGACTCATTGAAAGCACCAGATCCCTTTCTATTGTCTCCTATGGGCCTTTGGATTAATGTATATTACTTACCTATTTTATTGAGCACAAACTAAGAATATAGTCACTATCAGTTATCTGAGTAGTAAGTAAAGGTGTTGGGCTGGTACACTTTTAATGGCTCCCTTTATAAAAACAAGCCAGATGTATTAAAAAAAAAAATCAGCATGTCTGCTTTTTTACTAGGATGGGCCTAATGATATAGAAAGCCAGGAGGTGAAGTAAATTTGTTCACAGAGCATGCATGCATGTGTGCCTGGTATCTCGCATTTATTCTGGCTATTGATTTATTCAAAAGGTAAAAAATGATGCATACAGGTTGCTTTCCCCAGGGTGAGATCAGGAAAAAGAACAGTGGGGAGACAGAACATCTACTGCACAGCCAAAGAGCATTCTCACTGTTCTCTCTTGTTCTTATCTCCTTCTCAGGTTACTGTATTTTCTGTCCCACTCATGCCATCGCAGGAGTGCTGGAGAGGGGTGAGATAATACTTGGCTCAAATCCAGGCAATCATTTTTGAGTAATTAGCTTAGATACTGCACACCCAACCTGTACTTTTTTCAGGTAGGTATCAAGTGGGTCGGGTTACCTGATTACCTGCCTGTATTTGGATGGCTGTGCTGCAGGGTTCAGTAAAAGCTCGTCTCCAACTGTGGACAGAGAACATAATTGAACATGTAGGTTTCTTCTGGGAAATCTGTTTTTGCTACAGCTCCTGTTGTTTCCCTCTGCCAGCTCTGCTATAGGTGGGATATTTGTTATTTTTCCACTCCCTTACATGATCAACCATGACTTGAACACTTCCAGTGCAGGAGCAAAACATGCCATACACTCATCTCAAAAGCTAACAATAATTCTGAGGCTACAAATGTTTTCTTTAGCAATTTGTTTATTTGCAAAAAAGCAAAAGAAAACCAAAAAATCCCAGGCACAGAAAAGGATAAACTGAAAAGCACAAACGATCTAATACATTTTTCAGATGGCCAATTAAGGTTTTCAAAGGCACAAATGGTAATTAGGCACCTAATTCCCTTTGATAGCTGTGCTTTGGAAAAATCTCCCTCTTAAAGTGAGATCCTTGAATTGCAAGCACTGTGCAACTACAAAGCATAATTATTACTACAATATGCTATTCACAAGCAAGGGCCTTGACATGATCAAGTTTTCTTTGCACTGATATGCCCTTTCCCAGCACTTCCTGTCTTGACTTTACCACTGCCCTGGTATCACTTTTTCCCACTCACCCATCTGGCCCATTGCCACTATGAAATTAATTCCTCAGTCAACAGCACAGGCATCACCTTACTCGCTCTTCCCCACCAGTATGCCTCATCCCTGACCTGGAGAAACCACTTCTAACAGGTGGAAGGAGTGTGTAGTCATGTTGATTTTCTCCTTGGTTTTTCTGCTGAGACTGCAAACAAGGCTACTGCTAGGTGCCAATTATAAAGGTAGCTTTTGTGATGTGTATATGTATTCACCAGGAATTGGGCTGAAGTCACTCAGTGTTTCACAAAGACGAGAGAACAGCTGTTAGATGCATGAGACTTTCAGTCAGTACTAACCTGGATTGGATTCAGATGGGCAATCTCAAGGTGAGTGGCTTCAGTATCCCATTACCAATTCCCTTGAGCCACCCAGTCTCTTGTAGTGAATGATCCAACTGAGGAGAGATACTTTAGGGCTAGGTTTGTTTGTTTTCACATTTAGATGCTGGTCTAGAAAGGCCTGTTAGTGCCAGATGCCCAATGATATTCAGCTGAATGTAAACAGACGTTTTCAGATGAATTCTACGCAAGCAATAATGTTGGATTTGCAGTTTGTATTGCTGGAAATGACAGAAAATACCAGTTACTCATTTTCATTTCACCTAACAGATTAGCATTGCAATCAGTGCACAGAAGGATTTGAAAAGCATCAGGTACTCAGAAGTGCAGAGCAGCCATAACCCCAAATTTCAAACAACAATTTGAGACAACAATTGAAATGGAATTACATACAAAAAATCATTTCAAGGCAAAAACAATCAAATATGTTTGCAATTATAACATGATTCATATTTGGGATATGAGGTATAAGTCACTCAGCAGAAAAGTAAACTGTGCTAATGCCATACCAATCAATAGGAATGTTTAGGATTTCAGAACTACTTGATTTCTCTTGAATAAGGCTAGATTCCAAACTGGCATAAATTGGTGTAGTTCCCTTTGAAGTCAATGCAACAATGGTGATTAACAACAGCTGAAGTTCTGGCCCAAACTTGATTCATCACTTATTTCAATTTTAACTTCACAAAACCCAGATATTTAAATGTTCAAAAGACAAAAATTAAATCCCAGCTATCACGAGATTATTTTTAAACTAATCAGAACTCTTTAAAAAAATGTTTTTTTCAATTTGCCTTTTTTTTTTTTTTCTCTTTATAGCCCTTAGGAGGCTCTTAAGCCACATTTACAATCTTTTCTCAAAAAGCAAACCGTCTAGAAATTTACCTTATCCCCTGCCCAAAGTAATCTGAGATTTTCATGTAATCACTGGACTCCCTGAGTAAGGATTTAGGAGAAAAGAAAAAAACCAAGAAGCATCATGAGACTGAGGATAAAATTGAGAGAGTTAACTCTGAAGTCTCTCTCAAGGTCCAGAGATCTTTGACAGCTGTCCTGACATTCATTTATAAGAGATCATAAGGCTTAATTCTAGTCTGACATGCTTCTGCAAACTCACTGGTGAGCTGCAAGTCCAGGCAGAATCAGCCTTTTTTGCATTAAGAAAATTGAAAAATTGTAATTTTCAACAAGGAACAAAGCAAATACCTAGAACCCCTGTAACCTGGCACAATGTGTCAGGGCAAAATATTTCTGTCCTCCTTGGATTAGGAATTTTCCAACCTTGTCTTTTGATTGACACGATTCTGCTGTACAAGGAGATAGCCTGCTCGCTCTGATGTCAGGAAGCTGAAGCTTTCACAAGACCTGGAGCCAGAAACCAATGTGAAGGAAATGAAAGAAGAGAGTGTGTTTACTTAGTACTCATTTAATCTTTTTCCTCAGCTTCTCAGTTGTGCTGGCTGTCAGGGTAATCAGAGCAAAGTGGAGAGGAAGAGAGGAGAAGAGAAAGGAAGGGGAAGAAGGAGAAGAAAAGAGGGTATTCCAGCCTTGCTTTCTTCTGAGTTAAAAAGGGAGCTACAAGTATCTCAGGGGACTAAGAATTATAAGTTGTGCCTGCTATAGAGAAGCTAGGTTTCAGTACTGTTGGAAATTTAGTCATATTTCCTCGAAAACATTTTTACTGGCCGCTTTAAAAATGTATTTTTCAGTGAGCATTTGTGGTGATGTGTTTCCTCAGTTTTGGGGGGAAAAAAACAAAAAAAATCCCCCAAATTTGGCACCCACTAATTATTATTTTTTTTTTTTTACAGAAAACACATCACATCTTTGCAAATTGGTATGGTCCTAAGAGTTCATTAATCTAAGCTCCACAATGGTTGTTTAAGAAAGTTTTGCTTGTTACCTAATAGAAAGAGTGGGCTAATGTGTTTTTGTTACCTCTGAGAGAATCAGTGCATGCAAAACTAGCATGCAGAACTCCAGGAATTTACTGAAGCTTCATAAAGTGAGTATGCCAGGCATGAATGGATCTACAGTTTTGAAAAAGATGGTGAGGTGCATCTTTCGACCTGGAAGAGTGTGGGCAGTGGGGTCCCGCAGGGCTCGGTGCTTGGACCGATACTCTTTAATGTCTTCATCAGCGACTTGGACGAGGGGGTGAAATGTACT
>NW_017728918.1:107674161-107683707 GCF_001723895.1 Crocodylus porosus | reverse complement strand
GCCCAGCACTCTTTCCTGCTTATGCAGGGGGTCGGACTCGATGATCTATTGAGGTCCCTTCCGACCCTAGCATCTATGAATCTATGAATCACATAGAAAACATCATGCATTTTTCTCTATTTAAAAATAAGCTAGAAATGTACTAATATGATATGGACAGTATGATATGGGCTGTATTATTCACTTCCAACTGATGGAAACTAAACTGAAGCAATAAAATTACTTCATTGGAATGAGTTAAAAATAATCTGCAGGGCAGTGAAAGAGGAGCATCATTACCAGGAGCAGCTAACAGACAGCAGAACCTGAGAACAAAGCATAACTTGATTGGTGGAATATCAAAACTTGATTGGTGGAATATCAAGACCATTAAAAGGAAGAGAGGGTCATTAACACCTGTGGAATGAAGAGTTTAGAAGGGATCAGGTACATTATAATGAGCCATGAAGTCAAATGACTCCCTCAGCCAGCTGGCTTTAAACTTTGAATGGAACAGAAATCAAAGTGGGAAACAAGTAAATCCCTTCTGGATCCACCCTTGATGCCACCACCAAGTTGTATTGGAAGCAAAACAGAAATGAGTTTTGATGGAAGTGGTCACCTGCAGAATAGTAAAAAGATAAAAGCTTCTCAGTTGGTAAAGGGTGTTGCTGTACCTGAAGTGCTGTACCTAAAGCGGAAGAATGAAACTTTAAGAGAAGATTGCACAACTTAATGGGAAAAAACTACATTTAAACACACTGAGATATGACAAAATATATCTCTTTGTCATCTAACTAGGTAGACAAAATAGTGCAGCCAGCTACATTGGCAAATCATTAGAAAACAAAGCCAGGATTTGCAGCCTGAACAAATGGAGTTATCAGTGGACTATCCAAACCTGACCAGTGACATTATGAATAACAGGAATAGAACTATCTATCATTCTTTCTTCTTCTTTATGGAGCATTAGCAGTTGGCCTAGACTGTGGAAAAGAAATAGTTGTTGCCAAAGAAGATACATTGACAAACAATAGTTATTAATTCAGTCACCTAACGCCTATTAAAATCAATGGGAATTTTTCCACAACCTTAATGGTCTCTGGATCATGTCCCTAATGACCACTCAAGAAATTGCAAAGTGTACATCTTAATCATACAGCTGCTCCATCCAATAGAATTAGAATTTGTAACAAGTTTACCCACATATAAAATGACTGCCTACATGTACTATTTTGCCATCCTGCTACAAGAAAACAAAAAGGGATGTAAAAACAATCAGACAGTCAGTCTGACAAACCATTCATTTCAACACCCTGTAAAGATATTTCTCAGCCGTCTAAGATGAGTATTGAAGAGGCTCTGTCATAATAAGCTAGCTGTAAAAAAAAATCACTTGAGAAAAACTGATTTCACATCCTGAAAAATGCAAAACAAATAGTTGGCTACTGAGAAAAAGAACAATGCATTGTTTTAATCTCTCTGCTGCCTCTGAGTGATATTTTTTCACATTAAATGAAATCATAGAAAAGCATGAGTTAAGCAAAAGTGAAAACTAGAAACAGAGTAAAATAAAAATTAGTACTAGATACAAGTATCCATCAGATTGAATAGAAATAGTGTGTAAAACCAAACTGAAGCTGATTAGCACAAGTTAAACAAATGGTTTTGAGAAGACAAGGTTCTTTGGGTAAATGTGATATATTTTATTAGACCAACTAAATAGTTGGAAAATGTGTTCTTTGCAAAAAGTTTGGGGCACAAATACTCT
The DNA here is from genome assembly GCF_001723895.1 of Crocodylus porosus. NCBI lineage: Eukaryota > Metazoa > Chordata > Crocodylia > Crocodylidae > Crocodylus > Crocodylus porosus. Next base: position 107,681,957 of record NW_017728918.1, on the reverse strand, counting down.
TCTTTAGGCATAAGAACAGTCTGTTGTTGTGTTTCTCCTGGAATAGAAGCCAATATGCAAAATGCTGGTCTCTGAAAATGCAAATGACTGGCAGTGAGGATCATAGGCAATGGGAGACAATAGGTGTGAGACAGGTAGGTGGGGGTGGGTAGAGGAAGGGAGGAATGTTGATCTGGTGATAAAATGTAGCTGGTAAAATGTCGAGAGGTTACTTGGGGTTACAAAAAGACTACCAAAGATTTTTTACAATATCCATTTAACATAAAAAGAATAAATGGAACCAATTACTACAGAAACGACTTTCCCAGCCACAAAACAACCATCAGAGAAACAACAGCAATGCCTGACAGCATTCCAACCTCATACTGGATGAAACTGAAAAATCCAATCAAACCTCAGATACTATCAATCTCTCCATGCACACACTTACCAAAGCTGAAAAATCTGTTCTTTTAAAGGCCCTCATTTCTGCCTGGAAAAATACCCTAATAATATACAACGATGTGGAGAACTAGAAGAATTTTTCCGATGCCTCCATCTCAAGGAATATTTCCACAACCAAAATTAATCAACTTCCAATAAGACTTTATCTTTTGACACATTGGCAACATGTAGGGGGTGCATGTGCACCCCTTGAGATCGGCTGTGTACCCCCTGGAAATACCAGATGTGAAACCAAAAGTGCACTTCCAGTTTCACTGCTGGCTCGGCAATTGGCCACAAGGGGGAGCCTCCCTCCCTCATCGGTGATCTGGTGCCCACCCGGATTTGGGAGGCACCTGTCACTCATGTTTTTACAACATTGAGGAAAAAATAAACCAACAAAAAATCAAAAAAAATCAGATTGGACACCTCATGGTGGACAAAATTCAAACCTTAACCACTATGTTGACTGCTTCACATTTACCCACAGAACCTTGTCTGCCTATGTCCTTAGACTAATACAGCTACAACCAACACCCCCGACAAATGGTTTTGTGCATTTGTTTCCCTCGGTTGTACTTTACTTGTGTTCAAGACTCTGACTCCAGCTTAATAATCGGAGTTGCAAAGCACAAAATAAAATTCATTCACATCATAGAATTACAGGATAAAAGTCTGGTCATATTGAAGTTAATGGAGCTTTTTTGCCATTGACTTCAACAGGAATTTCAACTATATAGATATATAATCTCATCTGAGTTTTTGCATATATGCCAGAGAATTTCACTCAACAATTCCTGCACCAGGTCATAGTTTCAAAATTTCTAGGGTCGGAAGGGACCTGAGCAGATCATCGAGTCTGACTCCCTGGCGTGGCAGGAAAGAGTACTGGGGTCAAATGACCCCAGCAAGGTGTTCATCTAGCCACCTCTTACGGACCCCCAGGGTAGGAGCCAGCACCACCTCTCAAAGGCCTTCCGAAAGTCCAGGAAGACTATGTCCACTGCTACCCCTTCATCTAAGGATTTGGTGATCTGGTCATAGAAGGCCACCAGGTTGGTCTGACAGGACCTGCTGCTAATTGTCACATCCTGAAACCTGGATGAATGGCCAGGCTGTCTTGGCAATGCTCAGCTAAGCCTAAAAGGCTTCTGGGTGTTTACAGGTCATGACAGGAAGCCGGCGTGACCCGTACACCATCGCAAGCGATGCCTTATCAGGCACAAACAAAAAGCACATAGAAAACTTCTGCATTCTGCCAAAAAAGGGAAGAAACGGCACAGCACAAGACAATTGGCTACCTGTACGTACGTAAGCCCCCTCATACAAAAGACGGGGCGAGTTCTTGAGACCAGACTGACATCACCAAAATCCAGGTCACTAGGAGAAGGGACTGATCACCCCAACTCTCTGCTCTCCCCCTCTTCAGAGCAGCGGTTTCACAGGGGCCTCGTGTGTTATCTAATCAGGTCACATATCAGCAATGCTTCTGCTTTTATTGACCACAGGCTTGCTTTGGACAGTACGTATTATTTAACTAACTTCTCCTTTTGCCTTTCTCTCTCCTTCCCCTTTTTGGTTTCACAGAATTTAGCATGTGCTTTGAATTAAGTGAATTAGATACATTTGCCTTCATTTTTATTGTAGCTATGATTTTCTGTTTTGTTATCATTTGGCTCACAACCTTATCTATAATCTAAAAATACCTAACCATGAGCCATTGACCAGGTCTGGGACTAGAACTAAACTCAGCCACCCCAAGACTACTCATAGGGTAGTTTTGAATGCAAGGCAGTTTAGTTTGAACCTCGTGACCCAACAGACACAATTCCCCATTGTTAACTGTTTGTACCTAATTGTTAAATAGCCTATGAGCCATTGACCAGGTCTGGGACTAGGGTCTTGGCCAGCCGCACCAAGGTTGTCCGCGATCTTGAAAGCAAGGGGCCCTGAGTCGAACCCCGTGATACAGCAGACTTCCTTTTTTTCCCCTTCATTTGTCTTAGTCTTCATTTGTGACTTATTAAATAAAGGCCTATTTTTCCAACTCATGTTTCATCTCAGTTCAAGGACACCTCACATCTCGAAACTGTGCTTGACACTAATGAACCCATGTTGATTGCCGCTGAGCATAATCTCCCCTGCTGGCCCCTCGTGGATATGTGCCAGAATAATTTTCTCAAAAAGCTTGTCCAGAATTGAGGTAAGACTAACTGGCCTATAGTTTCCTGGGTCCTCCTTCCTTCCCTTTTTGAAGATGGGAACCACATTGGCCCTCTTCCAGTCCTCTGGCACCACACCAGAGCACCACGAGTGCTCATAAAGCCATGCCAGGGGTCCCGCAATGACCTCAGCCAATTCCTTCAGTACTCTAGGGTGGAGATCGTCCGGACTGCCTGATTTGAATACATCCAGTCCTTCCAAAAGTTCCCTAATTAGTTCCTCACTAACCCTTGGCCTAGGAGCGCCTCCCCTGGGGTTTAAGGGGGGCTCAGAGGGGGGTGACTGTTCTGGTCCCTGCTCAGGAAAATGGAGGCAAAGAAATCATTAAATATGTTGGCTTTGTCGTTTGGTGTAACGACCAAATTTCCTAGCGTGTTCTGCAGGGGCCCCACATTACCCGGTACCTTCTTTTTGCCCCCTATGTATTTAAAAAAGGACTTCCTGTTGTCCTTGATCCAGGAAGCTAGTCCCAGTTCCATCTCCACCTTGGCCTTCCTGACTGCCCCCCTGCATCCCCGAGCAACCGCAGTATAATCCTCCCTGGTGATGGCCCCTCCCTTTCACTGGGTGTGCACCTCCCTTTGAGCTAGGAGACATTCCCAGATGCTTTTGGTGAGCCATGGGAGCTTTTGCACCCTCCTGCCCCCTTTGATCCATGCTGGGATTACTTCCCTTTGGGCTTGGAAGATCGTCTCCTTAAGGAGCGGCCACTCTTCTTGGACAACTGGCTCCCCTCCCCTCCAGGACCTCAGTGCTTCCCCAACTATGCTCCTATCAAGAGTTTACCCTTGGACACATTTTTCTTAAGGAAAAAAAAAATCAAGCTTCATGGTTTCAGGTTTTATAACACGAGAACTGTTTTAATTTTTGTTTCATGCACCATCAGTAATGAGCAAAATGACATAAACATTTATTACCAAGTTGGAAAAAACTGCAGAACCCTATAGTTTAAACTACCATATTTACTCAAATCTACAATAACCCTGGATTTAAGATGACCCTCCAATAATTAGATTCTATGTGGAAAATTTATAATTTTAAAATAATTTTCCAGGTTTTGAATCCAATTATTGGAGGGTTGTTTTAAATTCATTCCTCTGAACTGCTACAACAGGGAAAGCAATGGCTAGAGGGAGAGGAGGAGGTCAGGTGGTTGGGGGGTCAGGCAGCCCTCTTGTCCTTTGTCCTCTCACTTCTCCCTGTAGCCTTCTTGCCCTCCTGCCACCTGCCCCACACCCCCTGCTCCCCACAGACCCCTCACAAACTCTGCCCCTTCCCCCCACTCCTGTCAATCTCTCTGCTTTTCCCTGCTTCTTACAGTTTCTGGCCCTCCCCTGTCCCCCACCCCCCTGCACTTCCTACAGTCTGTCTCTTCCCTACCCCCACCTTCCCACAGTCTATGCCTCCCCCTACTGCTGCTTCCCCCCTCACCCTCCTTACTGTCAGGTGCTGCTCAGAAGTATAGCACATTAAAGTGTGGTCCTTGCTGGGCCATGCAGCTTCAATGGCACTTCAGACTGGCCAGGCAGGGAACAGAGTTTCTTTGTGCTCCATGCCTGGGAGGGAGTCTATAAGCTGTGCCTGACAATAAGGGGGAAGAAAGGGGCAGGGGAGGCAGATGCTGCAGAGTATAAGCAGAGCGGGGCAGGAGGCTGCTGTAGGTCTGACTCTGGTTCTGACCCAGGCTGAGGGCCAGAGTCAGAGCCACAGCAGCTGCTTGCCCCTTCCTCTGCTTTGTACACAATCTAAGACAAGGGACCTTTTTTTCCCATGCTGGTGGGGGGACACCTCATCTTACATTTGAGTAAATGTGGCAGCTATTGGGTTTATATGAGAAAATTATCTTGTGACATTGCTTTAAAATACTTAATAAGATTTTCTTAGCAAAAAAAATTACATTGCAGTAGGACTGGGGTTTCCAAAGGACTCCAAGGGAGTTAGATCCCCAGCTTCAGATACTTGTAGACTCCCTTGAAAGCTGCAGCTAAAGTATATCAAAAAGCTTTGTTCTTCTTCCTTTCATATTTCTGTAAGGAGAAAGAATGATTGGAATATAAGTCTTTTCTTGATAATCGTCTTTCATTTTCCCATAGTTTATGGAAAATATTTAAAATGTACTGAAGACACTAAAACAGTTTATTAGAGATGTTGCGTTTTGCTATCTGGGGTTACTACCAGGGAAATCCTTTTGTTTTGGCTGATGTTCTAGTTTTTTGAAGACTTCAGTGAGAGTAGAGCACAACTTCAGTGTATTAAGTTGCAAAAAAAACCAACAACAACCTGTCAGGGGCCAGAGCATAGGCAGTCTGGCCTAATAGTCAGTCATCTGTAATATGGGAGAAGTCCAGGCCGAGTTCCAGGAATCGGGAACCAAAGAAAGAGTCAAGACTGAAATCAGGAGCCAAGACTCCAAGCTAGAGATCTGATAAAAGAATGGCAGCACCACAAGGTGGTCAGGAACAAGTACCTCAGTCTTTGCCCAGACAAGGATACTGCAAGTTGGGTCTGGCATTTAAGGGCTGGAGTGAGTGATGCCTGTTGCCTGTGGCTTCAGGAAATGGGCTGCCCTGACTGACTCACTCAGTCCATCTGTGACCAGGGACAGGGGTAGAACAGGGAGGGAATGTGGGGGACGAGTCCAGTGGTGTAGCTGCATCCCATTTGATTCCTGCTTAACTCAAATTTAAAAAAAAACTGGCTGGGAGGAACAGCAGCATTTCTACTCAGGCAGTGCTGAGGAGGGTCAGTTGCCTTCATGGTTCATTACAGTCTACCTAATTCCTACTAATTTATCTTCACTCCACTAATCACGAATGGCACGTGCCCCCGGTGGCTGCTGGGGCATGGCTGAACCAGTGCTGGCAAGAGTGCAGCCATAGTGGCAGGAGCGCAGCAGCGGGAGCTTGGCAGTGGTGAACGGGGAGCACCTTTTTTCAGGGAGTGTACCGCCACATGCAGGGGGTGCACTTGCACCTGTGTGCACCACCTACGCATCACCCCTGTCACTGATATTAACAACTCTCTCCTTTTTAATGGTCTTGGTGTTCCATTAACCTAGATTTCCTTTCTTCTTCAGTTTTGCTGTCTGTTAAGCATTCTTGGTTCTTCTATTTCCAGCCCTGCAGACTTTTTTTAGTTCTAGCTAAAAACTTTAATTCATGTGTGGTAAATTTAACTCAAGTGAAGAAATGAGTAGCAGTGAAGTTCTAGATTCACTATCAAGACACTCAAGAAGTATAGATTTCATATTATGAATCTGAAGTGATGGATCTTTAACTATAATGACTACAGGATTAATTAAGCAAAATCTTTTGACTGTTTTTGCCTAGTGTGTTGAATTTTTAATATATAGTTTAATATATAATCTATCAAACTAGTACACATTCCAATAAAGCTGCATTTAGTTTTGCCTTGATCTTAAACCAAATCATTTGACCCCAGCAGATGCCCTGCCCCTTGGGCAGGGGGCTGGACCTGATGATCTTGTGAGGTCCCTTCCAGCTGTAATATCTATGAAATGTTCAAAAAAAAACCCTATGACATGAATAACAAAGCATTGGACTCCTAGCATATTATTAAATCTTCTAGTTTCTCTTTCATTTTGGGAAAATATGTTGATGCACAACACCATCTGCAACCCTTTTTTCAAAATCCTAGATCTGGCCTTGTAGCAGGTAATGCTTGCTCAGGGGATGAATTGCTTTTTTTTTTCTGATTGGCACTGGCTGGGTCCAGGGACCTGATCTGGCCTCCTTACAAAACCTGAGTATTGTATATGCCATAAAGAAATATATATTCTTGGCCTACAATGAAACGTGGAGAAGAAAGAACCATGAACAGATACACTGATTATAAGAATTGAGCATTAGTTACTGGTATCCTCTTTTAACATTCAAATAAAGCTACAGTCCTGAGTCTGATTGTTGGCACTGGATTTATGACCCAGATACCTTGTTCCAGGTGGACCCAAACCCTCAGAGTGACCAAAATCTCTCCATTCAAAAACAGGCAAATGTTACTGATACACAGTGATAGTAGATAAGAATAATGCAAACAATTCTGTGTCTACCAATCCTAGAGCTGTTACAGAGGGAAGAGACAGCTGGATAGCATGCAGCTTGACCCTGAGATTCTTTCTTGAATGACAGATATCAGCAGCCTGGAAGTTGAAGGCTGAAGCCCACACCCTACCAATTGGGGTGTGTGAGATGTGCTGGTAGTGTTCCCTCTGTCCGTAGTGGCCTTGGGTTTCCTTCTTGGTCTTGGGTTTCCCCCTTTGCTGCTCCAAAATCCCTTCTTTTGTATTCTTTCTATCCCCCACTTTCATCTCTGGGCATTATTGATTGGTTTCCCTGTGGTTATCATACTGTCCATGTTCTGTTCTGTCAGCATGTTCCTTTATTTCACAAAGCCATCACATGCACACATATAAGATTGTAGAGGCAACAGCAGGGTGCCAGACTACCAAGTGTTGACCCTGAAATGGTGCAGTGCATCTAAGTTGGCAGGCCTGGATGAGCTCCATCTGAGGGTATTGAAGGCACTGGATGATGTCATTGCACAGCCACTGGCAAGAATATTTGAGTACTCGTGGCACATGGGCCAGGTCCCAAAGGACTGGAAAAGGGCCAGTGTGGTCCCTATTTTCAAGAAGGGGAGGAAGGAAGATCCAGGCAACTATAGGCCAGTCAGTCTCACCTCCATCCTTGGCAAAGTCTTCAAAAAGATTATTAAGGCTTATATATGTGAGGGCCCAGCAGGAAAAATTATGCTGAGGGGAAACCGGCACGTGTTTGTAGCAGGTAGATCGTGCCTGACTAATCTAGTTTCTTTTTATGACCAGGTTACAAAGCACCTGGATGCAGGAGTGGGGTTAGATATCGTTTACTTAGACTTCAGGAAGGCCTTCAATATGGTATCTCACCCCATACTGGTGAACAAATTAAGAGGCTGTGACTTGGATGATTACACAGTCTGGTGGGTGGCAAATTGGCTAGAGGGTCATACCCAGAGAGTGGTGGTGGACAGGTTGCTATCGACCTGGAAGGACGTGGGCAATGGGGTTCCGCAGGGCTCGGTCCTTGGACCAATTCTCTTCAATGTCTTCATCAGTGACTTGGACAAGGGAGTGAAGTGTACTCTGTCCAAGT
>NW_017728918.1:107578456-107674061 GCF_001723895.1 Crocodylus porosus | reverse complement strand
GGGCAGGGAACAACTACAGGCAGACCTGGATAGGTTGGACAAATGGCCAGAAAATAATAGAATGCAAATTAACAAGGAGAAATGCAAAGTGCTGCACCTAGGGAGGAAAAATGTCCAGCACACCTACTGCCTAGGAAATGACCTGCTTGGTAGCATGGAAGTGGAAAGGGATCTCGGAGTCCTAGTGGACTCCAAGGTGAACATGAGTCATCAGCGTGACAAAGTCATCAGCAAAGCTAACTGCACTTTATCATGCATCAGCAGACGCATGACAAACAGAATCAAGGAGGTGATACTTCTATTGGACACTGGTCAGGCTGCAGTTGGAGTACTGTGTGCAGTTTTGGGTGCCACACTTGAAGAGGGATGTGGATAACCTGGAGAGGGTCCAGAGGAGGGCCACTCGTATGATTAAGGGCTTGCAGGCCAAGCCCTAAGAGGAGAGACTAGGGCACCTGGACCTCTTCAGCCTCCACAAGAGAAGGTTGAGAGGCGACCTTGTGGCTGCCTATAAATTCATCATGAGGGTCCAGAAGGGAATTGGTGAGGCTCTGCTCACCAAGGCGCCCCTGGGGGTCACAAGAAATAATGGCCATAAGCTAGCAGAGAGCAGATTTAGACTGGACATTAGGAAGAACTTCATCACAGTTAGAGTGGCCAAAATCTGGAATGGGCTCCCAAGGGAGGTGGTTCTCTCCCCTACCCTAGGGGTCTTCAAGAGGAGGTTAGATAGACATCTGGCAGGGATTATCTGAACCCAACACTCTTTCCTGCCTATGCAGGGGGTCAGACTCGATAATCTATTGAAGTCCTTTCCGACCCTAACATCTATATCTTAATTTGGTTGTTTACCAGGCCTCCTAATTTAGTCTGTTCACCAAAGCCAGAAATCCCAACGGCTCTCCAGTTTGGCACTGTGACCTAATGGCACCTTATCTCATGTTATGGAACAGTGTGGTTCATGTCTTGAATTTCCCAGCCTGTGTGTCTGATTGCTTCAGACACAGTGGGCCTTGAAGGAACCTTGTCACAAACAGACTTTTAGAAATCAATTAACTCTTGCCATTCCCATGGACCATTGTTCTAATGCATATCTACTTTACCTACAAGCCAATTTCCAAAAGTAAACCTCTAAATAACGTTTTCTAGCCATCACTAATTAGGTACTCCTTAGGAAAGGAACTATAAATCTGAGATACACAATGCACTTTTGCTTCTTTCTTGCTCTTGGAAGAAGAAAAGGGAGACAGAATGGTAATTTGCCTCTGGGCTATACTGTACAAGTGAGGTAGGAAAGGACTTTGCTGAGCATGGAAACTCTGTGTTCACTTCTCCACGAAGAAGTATCAGGTGCATAATACCCACTTACTCCTTTGCAACCAGAATAGAGATAGCTTGTCCTTGCTTCCTTTTAAGTCTCTGCATGAGATTCAGCATGAGACAGCCCACATTTAGATTAAATGTATATATTTTTATTCATGTATATACAGCACAGAGTTTTTGGTCCCCATTATGTTTTCAGCAGTTCAGAACTCATTAGTGAACCAAGAAAGAAAAGAAAAAGTCATGTTTTGAATTATGTCAGTCATCACTCTAACAAAAAACATTCATACTTTTGCAACTTCCTATTCCTGCTGTCCTGAGGATTTTGTCTATTGCCTTCTCAAAAAGGTCATCTCATTTAATCAACCCAGTATAAACATCAGCTCCTCCCATTAGGTCAGAGAAAAGTATTTAGCATGGCAGGAACTCACCAGCATTATTTACTTTTGACTTGCTGAATGAAAATTTGACAGTATGGAGAAACGGAAGAACATAGCAAATTAGAGCCATTATGTAATACACAGTTGATAATACTGGTTATTACCATTGCCAAGCATTGCCAAAATTCTAGCAAAGCATCTAAAAAGCTTGAAACCTGTTCCTACAAACATTCCCATGAGGAACTTTACACAGCTGAGTAGTTTCACTGAGCTCAGTGGGAACACTTACATACATAAAGCTGACTCCATGCTTCCTAGATCATAGCTATTCTGCTATAGCCATATTGTTTATAGCAGTGTGACATGAAGAATAATGCTGAGTCTTTTCATCGCTTGTCATAATTTTGTAAATTATTCCAAACATATGAAAGTTGTCATTATTCCAATAGTTACCATGTTTACACGTACATATACTGGATAGGTCATGGTATTTGACTCTGGACTCCTTTTTTAATTAGTTTTGCTGACCAGGGACCCACTGTTGTTGAAACAGATGTTGCAGCCCAATAATAGCTTTCAGCTGCCAAAAGCAAGATATGGAATTCAGCCCTGACCATGCAGAACAAATGACTGTAATGAGGGGCAAGTATAATCCAAACAATAGGGAAACTTGACATCATTGGAATTTATCTTATGCTTCATATTTTCATAAGTGCACTTTCAGATCTATTCTACAATATATAAAATATTATAAGTGAGAAAATGCTTCTCTAAAAATATATCATGTAGTAAAGTTATCTTAATGATTTAGTATATTACTTGGTCTTATATGTCAGGTGCCCACACTAAGTGTTGCTATTTAACCTAGCTCCTCTTGTTTTCTTTCCAATGCCCCAAAAGGTATTTAGTTGCTTAACTCCTTTGATTTCAATAGGAATTCAACACCTGAATACCTGTGAGGATCTGGACCAAAATCTTTCCCCCTTCCCTTTTACTAATGCAAGAGCTACCCCTTGACCAATACATCCTATGGTAATTAAAGGGAAATCTCCAAGACCTAACAGCGAGAATTGCTACAGCCTAATCTAAAGAGCCAAGACTTTGCAGATGAGGCTTGTAACAGTTCATATTCTCTGTGCATTGACATGGAGAAGATCTGCAATACAAACCTGTCAGTTGCTTGTATTAGCAAGACATTATGCACTTCCATATGAACACTAGTAGGCTCCTCTTCTATAGGACTTCTAGTTTAAAGCTTAATGAGAGAATGACCTTAGTGGCCTTTGCATCAGAACCTTTGCAAAGAGATTTTTGTATCGTGTTGTGAACCAGGCAAGATTTGGGTTATCCTGCTAATTGGTGGGTAGTTCCATAGGTAAGTAATATGAGCTGAGATTTTTTAAAATTGATTCCTAGTTTTCTGATCCTGAATGATCATCATTTTTGGCAACGAACATTCACAGGGCATGTTAAAGTAAAATTTCAGGTAGAAAGGAAATTGGCATTTAGCAGCAATTGGTGCAATGTTGGCATTGGCTTTGTTCTGAGGGAAACTGTCAGAGGTGTTTTTGTGAAATCAGTTGAGCCATATTGAGTTACACAGCAATTTTCCAGATGCAGGATCATTATTGTTCTGCATATGACCAAACACCAATATGACATATGAAAAATGCCTTTATGTATTCAGTCCAAACTAACCCTGATATTTTTTTAGTCCCTGATTACAATTACAAGATCATATTTAATATGCTGTCCACAAGCAAAGGTGCAGTTTTCATTTATGCCTTTGCCATACACTGTTTCTGTTAGTGGACTGTTATAAGACTACTTTCTTACTTCTGGCCCATTTTGTTTCTCGCCTTTCTAGTTTCTGTATATTGTTACTATATCTTCATTAGTAAACAGTTCAGTATGACCATGCTATACATATGACACTTAATGACCATGCTATACATATCTAAATAAACATTTTATCAATAATAAAAATATTAAATAAACCAGTCTAATGCTGATCCCTGGACATTTCTTCACAATTCTTTATCAAAAAGGTCATGGATTAAACAACTTTTTGCTAAAGTAGTCCCTTCAATCTGCAGATAAGCATATAGATCATGTAGTGCTCTAATGATCTAAACCATAGTATTTAGTGGTAGGTACACTAAGTAGCATAGATGGAGGAAGGAATATACTTCAAAAATAAAAATGCCTGAAGTTGTATTAGTGGACAGCAAATTTAACAGCAATTAGTAGCCAAGAGCAAAGATTATATGTATCTGGACTCCTTCGTGGAGTGGCGATGTCTCAGAAAACTGCAATAGTCTTCATAAATGGTAATAATAAGGCTGGAACTAGAATTCTTTGTTTATTTCTGACACTTTCATTGGAAAAATATTCCAAAAAATTGCAAGGGTTTTCAAAAAAGACTTGCTTATAAGGCAAGCTGAGGAACTAAAGAGGTGGTATGTGGTGGGTACATCTAAGAGGAAAATGAAAATTCTGATTGGAGAGAAGCCCAACATTTGTGAAAGAAAACTATGAAAATAACTTTTTTCCCAGTTGATCTAAATGTTGTGTTTAGACCACGGGTTTTGTTTCACATTTATAACATTATCATTATAGACAATTTAAAAAACAACAACAAAGAGACGTTCTGAAAGAAGAAGCTGAAATGTTTTACTCTGACAATGTTCAAAAGTTCTTTTTGGTTGTTAAAAGCTTTTTCCTCCCTTTCTCCCCAACCCAAATTTGATTTTGGTAAAACTGACACAATTTCACAAAGCATCTTGATTTTGATTAAATTGTTTTCCAACAGAAAGTGTTTCTATCATAGTGTTTCCAACCAGCCCTAAGTACCTTAGGAGTTCAAATCCACTTTAATTCCTACATCAGTTAAGCCCTTTTAAAGTTGGCTCACTGCCCTTTGCATTTATACATTGCATAAACAGCACTGGGATAGGGGGCAGGGGCACAAGTCACTGAGCCACATTTTCACCCTGCTTCTGACACTACATATTTTCCTTTCCTGACTGCCCTGAGAAGTAGATTCACGTCCTCTCTGGGCCACAAGGGCCTAGATCCCCTGCATCCTGGGAAAGTACCCTAGTCACAAAGCTATTGGAGTAAAAGGTAAGAGGTCCCTCCTCCAGTTTCTAACACCTGCTACTTGTAACTTTTAAGCTTAAACTTTTGTGACTTGCCTGATATGATGCATATACCTAGGCTAGTGTATTCTGCCCAAGCACTTACGCAGCCAAAGTGCAGCCTACTGAGCAGGCTCAGTAGGGAAGCGTAGGATGAATGCAGCTACACTGAATCCCAAATGATGCATAAGTGCCAAATCTGCAGTTACACAGCTAAAGAGTTTAGGCATGCCATGGAGCCATATGAACAGAAAGTGAGATTTAGCCTTTAGATGATGCTTAATCTGCCAATGAATGTGAATCCACCCTTCATCATGATAATTTACTTCCACTGCAGAATGGTTAGACAAGTTTTCTAGTAACTTTGAACCAGCCCTGCCTCACTAACTCTCAACTCTGATTTGTCCCTCATGACAGCTTCCATCTCATACTTGTTAAATTTTCAAGCAACCATTTTTGTGCTTTCTTTCATGCTGTCCCTCATGCTTGGGAAAAGTCTCCCATAAACATATGAAAAGCTACTGGGCTATTCTTTGTTCCCTCCTGAAAACTCTTTTCCCCAATGCCTAATATGCACTTGACAATAATTAGGCTGCTGCTATGTTGACCCCCCTACCTAAAACGGTGTTGCCTTACATTATCTCATTGTTTCCTTCCGTCTGTGTTCATCTCTTGTATTCAATCTTATATAGTCAGTTTAAAAGCTTTTTGGGGTAGGGTCATTTTTCCCTCTGTACAACGCCCAACACAACACATTTCTGGTCCATGACAAAGGTCTCCTGGGTGGAGTATTCATATTCATCAAGAAAAAAATCCTGCGCTTCAGGATTTTGTATCTCTAAAATAGTGAATGTAGGGAATGACTTGGAATAATTTGGAAGACAGAGAGGGAAGGCACAAATGAAAGCTGGCCTGTGAAGCACTTATCTGATGGGTAAGTGCAGAGACTGTGTTCAGTTTTGGGTCCCCCACTACAGTGGGATGTGGAGATACTGGAGAGAGTCCAGCGGAAGACAACAAAAATGGTGAGGGGGCTGGGGAATGTGATTATGAGGAAAGACTGAGGGAACTGGGCTTACTTAGTATAGAAAGAGGAGATTAAGAGGGGACTTAATAGCAGCCTTCAACTACCTGAAAGGGGGTTCGAAAGAGGATGGATCTAGACTGTTGTCACTGGTGGCAGATGACAGAACAAGGAACAAGGTCTCAAGTTGTGTAGGCTAGCTATTAGAGTTTTCTCACTAGGAGGGTAGTAAAACACTGGAACATGTTACCTAGTGAGGTGGTGGAAGCTCCATCCTTTCAAGACCCGGCTAGACAAAACTTTGGCTGGGATGATCTAGTTGGGAATGGTCCTGCTTTAAGCAGGGGGTTGGACTAGATGACTTCCTGAGGTCCCTTTCAACCCTAACTTTCTATGGGCATTTGTACACATGCTTGCCCCACAGTGCCAGGCACTTTTAAAAGTGGCCTGGCACTGTGTCTCATGCAGTTGTATAAGTGGCAAAAAGCATGTCAGCACTGAGAAAATGGTGGCGGCGCAACCCTTTTAGTTGCAGCATTTCCCTTGCTGTAACTAAAAAACATTGGAGGTGTTTTAGTTCAAAAGCACTCCACTGATATTTTCTGTATGCTGATGCACATTTCGTTGTTATACAACTGCATGCAACATAGCACAATGTGCATCAGCTTGCATATGGAGCAGATACGATTAATTGAGTCTGCTCTGACCCACCAGATCTCTAGCACGTTGCGGGATGAAAAGGTATGTGTATAAATGCCCTATGATTCTATGATTATACCATCCAAGTGAAGCCTTCACTGGTGTTTTTATCAAGAAAAGTCAATGGGACTATTTATAGTAATAACTGCTGACCAAGAAGTTATAAGTGTTGCATAATCCAGCCCCCATTTAGCTGAATTTTATTCAAATTTTTAAAAGTGGCAAGTGATTTGGGGGGGTCCAACTGAGAAAGCCTCAAAAGGACTGATTTTCTGCAAGTTAGGGGTCTTGAAAGTGTTTTAAATTAGGTAACCAAAACCAAGGCATTCTAAATTACAAAGCCTTTTTGAAAATCTCAGTATTAACAAATATTTCAGGACACTAAAGGTAGAAAGAATCAACACTAAATAAATTGGAATGGGCAGCTTCCCTCTTGCATTACCTTTTCCAGCCCTCCTTCAAAAAGACACAAATAGCATTGTATGATAAGAATTGATTTACTAACTTTTTTTAGCTATAAGAAAGCATCTGGATCCTATCTCTAAAGGGGTGAATGAGGATCATGTTTCCAGAGAAACACAAATGCTTTTTTAAAATACAGTCAATTTGCACAATCAGATGCTTTTCCTGTGCTTCATTTCATTGGCTACTGCCAGAATGTATGAAAAGCTAATTTCTTGTGAAGCTTTGTAGGCTGATTCCAGCACAATCACTTAGGGGAATGCATTGTTGTCTACCATGGCTCAGTGATGTGTCTTTAGGTGCCTTGAATCCAATCCTTGAGCCACAGATCTGTCTTAAGAAGTTGCAGGGTTTTTTGCAGGAAAGAGTGACCATAGGCTGGGATTTCTCTCCGTTACCTTCCTCCATTCTCTCTTCTTTGGTTCTAGGGCAAGATGTTTTACCTCAAAATTAGGCTGCCACTTGGTTGAGGTTGTGGCAACACTGGAGTCAGTTAGCAGCCAGCTCCTCCTAGTTCTTGATTCTAACTTCTGTTTTCTTGAGGCTTTCAGTGTGTCCTTGTAGTATTTCCTCTGGCCACCATAAGATCTCAGGCTACAACTAAGCTTGGAGTAGAGAACTTGTTTTGGAAGTCAAAAGTTGGACATCCACTCACAATGTCTGGTCCAGCAAAGTTGGTGCCAGAGAATCACCAACTCAGTGCTAGTAACATTAGCATCAGCAAGGATGCAGGTGTTTGTGCAATGATGTTCTCATTTGACATAAAGGATTTTCCAGAGGCATCCTTGGTGATACCTCTCCAGGTTCTTGAAATGACAGTATTTCACCCATGTTTTACAGCTGTAGAAGAGAATGGGCTTGATGACTGCATTGTAAATCTGGATCTCAGTGTCTTTCCTGAGATTGTGATCAATAAAAACACATGGAAGCAATTTCTGAAGGAGGTGCTTTCATACCAGATCCTGTGCTGGATCTCCTCATCAACGTTTGCTCTGAGAGAGAGGTAGCTTCAGAGGTCAGGGAAGTTCTTGACTATCTGTAGGGTCTTTCCCTCAATGATAATTTGAAAAGGAGTGTCCCATTCATGGTCTGGAGAAGGCTAATAAAGCACTTCAGTCTTCTCAATGTTGAGAGAGAGGCCCAAAATTCAGTAGGCATCTACACAGAGATCCAGCTTAATCTGAAGATTTTCCTCAGTGTGCACAAGGGTGACACAGTCATCAGCATACTGAAGGTCAAAGATGGTTGTTTTGAATACTTTGCTTTTTGAGCAAAAATATCCCAGATTGAAAAGCCCTCCATCCACTCAGTATTCAATATAAATTCCAGAAGAGAGGTGGTTATTAATGAGAAACAAAATAAGGGACAAAAAATGGAGAACAGAATTAGAGCAATGACAGATCGTTGCATGACCCCAGTTGGATGGCAAATGGATCTCTCTCCAGTCTGCTACAAATTACAGTCTCAGTCGTCTGCTCATGGAGAAGCCTCAGGGCCCTTATCACAGGCTCTAACAATAACATTGCTGAAGTGGTGCCAGTACTTCAAGATTAACTATTTGTATTAGCTTTTACACACACACACATTCACCTGTGTTAATTTTTAAACTTGTGTAATTATCTGAGTGTAATATGTACACGTGTCTGTAGGCATCTATATCCAAAAATATTCATGTAAAATTCCAGTGTTTATCTCTGTCTATGCATAATGAAAACTACTTAGAAATTAGATAAGCCCCGATGTTTTGGGGATGTAAAACAATAACTGATTGAAGAGAATTACAAAGTAACTCTCCTTCTTGCAGTGGTTCTCAACCTTTTTGGATTTGAGGTACCCCTCACTGGCCTCAAGGTACTCTTCACTGGACTGAAGGCACCCCTCCATAACTTACGTGAGTTGAGTGGCACTCAAGTTCAAAAACAAATGTATATATTACAGTGCTTACCTCCTAGAAGAATGGCTGAGGAGAAGGGGGTGGGAAATCATACAGCCAGGAGTAAATCTAAGTCTGTGCTTATTAGGGCTGTGCAAAACACACCATTTCATTTTGACTTCTGTTTCACCATTTCGATGGAACAGTGTTCCATTTTGATTTTCATTTTGTTTCAAAAGCACTGTTCCGTTTTGTTTTGTCAAAGCTGTTTCGCTGTTTCAACATTTCGCCCATAGGCTATAATGGGGAAGCATGAAACTGCCTGTAACTTTATATTTGGCAGATTTGGATGAAAACAGAAGGAATGGCAGCCCCTTCTGAGGGCATGAAGCCTGCCAAGCTTAAAGGAAATAGGTGCATGGGTTTCTGAGAAACTGCACCTCAAGCTGCTGACAAACAAAACTTCTGACATGTGTAACTGTGTGTGTGTTAAGGAGCACCCTCACTGGTGCTGAGGCCTGTACATGACACAGTAGTGTGCCCCAATGAGACCTCCTACTCCCCTGCAGCCTCAGCCACTTTAAATAACAACAGGTAAAATAATAACTTAGTGATCAGCAGCACAGTAGTACCAGAAGCATCTCAGGCAGCCTAACTGTGACAGAGCCTTTCTTTCCTTTCCTGCAGGAGCTTCTTCTTCACCATGTGTGTTAAGGTTTGCCCTCAATGTGTTCTTCCCCTCTCTTCCCCCTCCCTCTCCTTACTTTGTTTCCCTGCAGGCAAGCCCAGTTTCAGCTTTGAAACTTGAAACATTTTGAAACTTTCAAAATGTTTTGACTGCCCTCATTTCATTTCAAGGCTGTTTCAAAACCCTTCGTTTCATTTTGATTTCTCTGCTTCAAACTTCAAATGACTCGAAACAGCATCAAAATGAAATAACCGGTGACATTTCACACATCCCTAGTGCTTGCCTGCTTAATAAATCTGCTTATCTCCTCATAACTGGAGGCACCCTTCAAAGGATCTGGCATCACCCTGGCTGAGAAACATTGTCTTATTGGCCGGTTATTCTTGCATCAGGTTTTTTCATCATTTGCCCTGAAAATTAGGGTCAGGGCCATCATTCAAGTCAAAATTCTGAACTACACTGTTGGTTCTATCTGGTGTACTACTTCCTACGTTTTTAAGAGAGTTGCCCATACTGTATAGTTTTGATTACATTTCTGCTGTTCTAGAACTAAGTATGCCGTTTCAGTAGTACTTCAGTAACCTCAAATTTTTATGTTTTGAAATCTGCTCTGCTTTCATGGTACTGCTCCATTCCCAGTTGCTGTAATCATTAAATCCATGACTACATGTGACATATCCCCTGAAGTGTTTTCAAGGACACTTGGTTGTCTTCCCTGAATTATGCTTTCCTAATTCTAAAAACATTCCATTCCCCTCCTAATATTACAGTGCCTTCATTATTCAAAGAAAAAATATAGATGTAAAAATGTGGTTTTATATCAGCAGTTTTTCCTGCATTACATATTGTTGCCTGCCAGCTCAGAAGCCTGAATGTGTGAGCTAGTTCTATAGACCAAAGTTCCAGCCTTATTTCAGGGAACTGGGAAAGGGGAAAGTGATGGGAAATGTACCATATTAATTGAAACTGAAATCCCAAAATTAGGTTACAGTGGCACTTGCTCAAGGAATTTTTTGGAAGGGTATCTTGTCAGCAGTAAAACTGGGAAATGAAATGGATCATCAAGAAAATTATTTAATGGGTTCCCCCCCCCATGCCCATGGAGCAAATATTTCCCTTTTATATCAACTCACTTTTTCTTACCAGAAATGATTTGATCTATGAAACAACAGGGCTGGGGCAATACAGAATCATGTGAAAGTTGATACTAAAAAGTGAGGGGAAAAAGAGAATCTGAAGCAAGATAAGGGGAGCAGATAGGATGCCAGTTGCTTATGGAAGATATGTGCTGTGCCCAATGAAAATGAAACTCTCTCTCAGGATCTAAGTTATGTTTATTGAAGGTTAGAATGAGATTACACACGGTATTTTAAGGTATATGGAATAACCCACTGGCTTTTCACTAATATTTTCAAAGCTAAGTACAACAGAATTTGTCAAACACAAAATATCTATGCACATTGTTATGGGAAAGATTTTCAGTTCTCACACATATAAATAAAAAACCTTATTTTACTTATATCTTTTTGTTATACATTAACATAATACAGAAAATATATATGCAAGGGCATAGGTTTGCTCTTTACCATGTGTTTCATGCAAGACACAGTCTAAAAGTTACACAATAGTCATTTTACTTTTTTGTTATGAGGTTATGTCCATAAAGAGAACTGCAGTTGGGTATCATGTTGCATAAGCACACAGTGCTATGTGGAGAATAATGACATGAATCAATAATGCTGTCTGGGAAATGGCTTAGAATAAAATATTACAAGAGGGTACAAACATCACCCAGGAGGAGGTTTCGATGCTGATTAAATATGGCTGCCTCAGCTATCCTCAGTGCAATGACAGATGAGGCGTGCTAGCTTTGGCTTTTGCTGCTTATTCTGAACTAGGGTTACTCAGGTTGCAGCAAAACACATGTTGGTCTGCTCAGGCATGCAAGGACAGTCTACTGCCTTGGGCTGCCCTCTGAAGGCTAAAGTTGTATACACAGCAAAAGATAAAACTCAGTCAATTTTCTGACTCCAAAATAAGCAATTGCAAAGAGACTCCAGATCTCCTTAAGGTATTTTAACAGCACACAAAAATGTTGAAAAGGCACTTCAGGATGTCTCATTTTTAAAAATTAATAAACTAAACGGGTACTTCGAAGAACACATAAGAAAAAAACCTCTAACTCATGCCCCAAAACAAAAATAGAACCCACAGCAAAACAATGTAGAAGACAATTAAAAATACAGAAAACCATCTATTCAAAGAACTGTATTTACAAAATCATAGTGAAGTAGGCAAGAAAGAAATGCTGTAAAACATACATACTTACTATATCACCAAACTAAACCGTGTCACACTTTTTTGAGAATAACTTGCTTGGTGCTTAAAATACATGGTGGTACTTGGCTAAAGAAATACAACCATCTGTCTCACTATGACTGCAGAATTATATATGACTGTAGAGTAGACAAATATGTATTGCTCATCTGTAAACAAAAATACAGATTTGCTCTACAATTGCCCATAAACTCGGGGTATAATGCAGTATTTTTGTTCATTCTTAGTCTACTTGTAGGAATAAAATACATAAATGGCAAACAAATTGCCTATCATTGGAAAGAGAAACCAGCAGACTTATATGTCAGTAGGTACAATGCGGCTTTCTACGGGACCTGAGTTGCTGGCTAGCTATTCCGTTCTATTAGAAATTTGATTGAAACCATTAGTTGGATTTTAATGAACTCCATGTGTCACTTCAGGTCTAGTCCTGGCAAACAAAATCTATTATATGATTCTCGGCACAAGTAATTGAGATAAATCCCAATCTAGGTCATTTCTCATGTCTTTGGTTTAGCTGAATTCCTTTTAAACAGACATTTTTAAGAAACAAACCTAATTACATATAGTATATTGACTTTGCTTCCTGCTTCTTCCAGACATTATGAAATGTGTGAGTGTAGGTTTATATAGTAGATACACTCATATATTGTATGAGTAGATAAACTCATACAATTGTATAGTAGATAAACTCATATACGTAAATATGGCTTGTATATAGTGTCGAAAGCAGGGAACTCTCAAACTGTTTTCTTTGTCTATATTTTTCCCCAACCTTTCCACTGATATGCTGTGTAATTTCAGATAAGTCATTCAAATGCATTCTTCGTACAATATCCCCAGGTGAAAAATAGGGTTAATATATCTTACCCACATCTCCGTTATATTGTGTGCTAGATTAAGAGTGTCACATAAATCCAAAATATCACCAAGTCAGACCATACCCCAAAGAGGTACCGCTGGTGAGGTTCTCCTTAGAGTTTCCCTGCCTACTTCCATTGAGAATTGGAATCTTCCTGTAAGGAACTGGGCCAGAAACTTCCTTGTCAGCCACTCCGGATCCACGGGCAACTCTAGACTGGCTCTGGGTACCCCAACTATCCCAGTCAGCCTATTCCATTTTCCAGGAAGAGGGAGCATTCAGAACAGTCACACAGTTTCTAGCCCTTCAGACTTTTTATTTGTTTTACAACCCCTGTTACCTGCAACTAGTGAAGTTGTTACACTTTGCTAAACCATGGAAATGTGCCTTTTTATGGAAACTAACAAATAATATTTGGGGGGGTTTATTACCACCATTCCATTGAATGCATACAACGAACTTGTCAAACGGCTGTAGTCTTGGGTTTGGTTTCTCCACAGTTTCTATTATCAGCCATGTTTGTGAGTGTGGTAACTTTCCTCCCCTATTCAGAAGTGAACGTTTTTTAAGGAGGGCATGCCTAGTCTCTTACGAGGCTAAAAAGCAGTAGAACATCATATACTTTACAGAGGAGATCACTATTATTATCTTCACATTAAAGATGGGGAAACTGAGGCATAGAGAGGTGAAGCACACTGTCCAAGGTCATCCAACCAATCAGTGGTTGAGTTGAGTGCAGGTCTACTGAGTCCCAGATCTGTGCTCCCACCACCAGTCACAGTGGGTTGGGTTGTGAGGAGTAATGTTCACATATCTGTATTCGCAATCATTACACAAAAAGTGCCGTCAAAAGCCACAAATGTAAATGAAAATGAACTGCAAAACATCCTGCTTTTGCTTTCGATGTCTGTGTTGCCACCTCACATAGCTGTGCCCTGAGAGCAAC
Source organism: Crocodylus porosus (assembly GCF_001723895.1). Taxonomy (NCBI): domain Eukaryota; kingdom Metazoa; phylum Chordata; order Crocodylia; family Crocodylidae; genus Crocodylus; species Crocodylus porosus. The sequence continues at coordinate 107,660,327 of NW_017728918.1, read as the reverse complement.
TCCATTAACATCACCACCCATTTTAAATCACCTGAGGCACAAAGCAGAAGAAAAACAGGAACAGCTGTGTCCAGCTCCTGTGTAGAGTTCACAGGAGGGGGAAAGTTCCTGGTATTCTCCACCAGCCCTCATTTTGTGTACCTGTAAAAGTGTCAGCTACAAGCTAACCCAAAGGATATGCATCCAAAAAACCCAGGAAGACTAATGGATACCTGGGACTCAAATATTAGTGATTCCGTATCATTTCCCATGCAGCTATGATGCATATACCATAAATGTTAAAAACAGTTTGGTGGTTAGTATAATATAAAGCTGACCCCCATTTCCCCCCAGTAATTAATGAAAGATGGCCAGGTGATATAAATAAGTGGCATAAGAATGTCTTCTGGAACTGATTAACTTTCCCATTGAAAGGACATTCTGGGCTTTTGTAATCTGCCTGTTTCATCATGCAAATCTAGCGTTTTCCTGACCACAAGTAACAGATGATGTAATAATCAATGAGGTGTTTGCTTATTGCCCTATCCAAACCCAGAAAAAGGAGGTAAAAGAGATTATCCTTCTACTGTCAGAACGTTTTACAACTTGATCCCAAGGATTCCAAAATATCACCTCCCCAACAGTAAATGCATTCTCCCTTATGTGCCTGATATTGTGTTATTTGCTTTATTTCATTTATCCTTAGTAAGGTAAATCTATAAAGATTCTGTTGCTGAGGTACAAAGTGAGGTCTGTATCAAGATAAACACCCCACTGAAGTAAATGGAAATATGTCTTTCAATAGATGTTTGGATCTGATTCTAAACATCTAAAGCCAGCAGACCTGACTTTCTCTGAGTCTCCAATGAGAAATTCACTTTTCCAATCTTCATTACAGGCCTTGTTTTTTTGGAAGAATGAGCATTTTAAAGAAGAGAATACCCTTTAACAATAATGTCTTTACCACAGCTAGGCTGTGAAGAAATTTCTTTCAGTCAGTGGCCTAAGGGCATAATCTTTACTGTGAGGGGATTCAATTGCATATACTGATGAGAATGTGTCTTCCCCATTACTTAATTTACTTTGTTTGTATAGTAGTAGTCAACCTCTATCTATACAATTATGTCCTTGTCAGCTGCATTTACATTTCCTTTACAACTTCAGCTTCGTGAATGAGAGACGCTAAAACCAGAATTTTAAACAGCAGAGGCAAGATCACAGGAGAATTATTACAATTCACTATTTGCTATTTTTAGCATTACTATTTTTTATTCTGCAGTAGTACCAACCAAGATCAGAGCTTAAATGCCAGACACTAAACAAACACATGAGAGGCAGTTCCTGTCTTGAACAGTTTATAAGCTCTGACCCTGATCCTGCAACCACTTAAGTATGGACTACTCATACAGGTTAAACTAAATAGACTAAACCAATGAGAAACAGAAAGAATGAGGGTGTGGACATGGGCAAAAAGTTGCTGCAAGGGTATATGGGGAGGAAGATTTGCAGGGTGTTGGCTATTACACAGTACCTGCCCATGTGTGCACACTCTTGCCCAACAGTAAATGAGGACCAACCAGCAGTAGCTTCCCCTGTTTTCATTCACTGACTTCCACTCAGTTGGGTTGCTCACAGTCGCATGAAAAATCTCGAGTGGAAGCATCACTTAAACTCAGATCTGCTGGTGGCTGCTCCACTATAAGGCTATTCTCTCTCTCGAACAACTTCTTTCTCCCTAAAAAGTAATTCTCCCTCCAGGTCTGCTCCAGAAGTCAGATGGAAATTTTCTACCTGAAAGACCAAATACAAAGAAAATCCTTTCTAATAGTCGAGCAGCAAGGCTTCTGGGTTACTTAGAGCTTTGTCCTGCAAAGTCCCAGGCTTGCTTCTCTCCCACTGGGAGTTAAGTATGCCTACCTTCCTTCCCCCAGCCTCCTTCCCTCAAACAAAACTGTGCTATCTGTTGGGTAGATCACAGGGGTTTACAGCAGTAGGACAGTAAGGAAGCAGGCAAGGGGAGAGAGTCTCTCTTACTCAGCTTGTGCTCAAAATCACAATATTTTAAATGACTAATATGGATTAGCAGAGTGGAAGGGGAGCTTTGTATTTCTTATTGTTTTCATTTGCCTCTTTCCCTTCAAGTTACTCTCTAGTTTAGAGCCTCCCCCTCCTCCCCGCCATTCCAACCCCCCTTCTTTCACTCTCTCCCTTTTTAAAAATACAGTTTTCTTTCAAGTCCTCTACAGTTACAGTGTTTCGGCCATCAAAGTCCCCTCCCAGCCATTTTCATTTACCTTGTGACTCTGACCCTTTGTAAGGCTGAGCATTTTCAGAGTAAACTGATCCTGAAGGTCCCCAAGGATGTTATTCTCATTTATTCACTCAGCCCTTTGAATGGAACAGCCTACATTTGGCAGCGCTTCAGCAGCCTCAGATTCAAAGAGCACACAATCCTTTTTCTTCCAGGGGCCTTTCAAAATAAGGCCCAAGGTTTGTCAAGGAGCTTTAATGGATGTCAGTCATTTAGCATGTTACATTTCATTCATGGCTGCCAGTGGATGTGATGAGTAGAGAAGGAATAAAAGAAAAAAGCAGACAATAACTGCAAAGGATAATCTTCCAAGGCTTTTGTGATGTGATGTTTTATCGAGGTGTCTTAGCTACTATTACTCATTTCAGGGAAGTTAACATCCTTCATGACTAAAGATCCACCTAACCCTGGTAACGAGCTTCGGACCCAAGACAAGTTTGTCACAGTACAGTCTGGTAAAGAAGCAGCTGTTTAATGGAAACCCATCTTTTTCAGGTGTACAATCGAGTGGCTGAGTACCTCTAGTGCCATCTGCATGTCCACAGGCAGTTATTACCTCTGACAGCTGTCCCTCCTTTTCAAAACTTCAAAATGTTTGGGGACAGTCCCTGGAGACTGATAAGACAGAAACGCTTCTATGAGTGTCCCTAAGGGAGAGGGAATGGAGGGAAAGGCTCATGGTTATGTACCACTGTACCTGCCAACTGGTCTGTCACAAAAGGGCTAAAATTACCAGCTGGTCAATTATCTGATTAAAGAGACCCTTTCATTTGAGATTTAAAAAAAAAAAAAAACCAAAAGAAAAAGCAAAGCCTCCAGTAGGTTTTGCTTTTAGCCTACTAATTTTTTTTCCCCAGAAATGATCAACAGCAAAGTTTAGAGAACAATTCTAAAAAATGTGAACATAAACTTTTTGCACTAGTCAAATACTTTTGTGGGATTTTTTTCTTTAGCATAAGATTTAATCTCATTTATCTTCTTTATAATTAAAAAAGAAAGAAAAGGAAGGGGAAAAGCAACAGCTCACTGCACCATCTTTTTAACAGCTTAGTTCAACTGATTAAATAAGGAACATTCTCCAAAAAAGCAATTCAGATTTCATTAGTTTACAGTTGCTTTGGAATCCCTTTGAATTACAAAGTGCATAAATTATCTTTCTGTCAGCTAACATCAGAAATGCCTCTTTATGGCTCCTGGACTCAACAACGGCTGCTAGGATTTGAGAATAAATGTATGATGTGCTGGGATTTCACCAGCCGGTTAATGACCTGCCACAGTAGTTATAGGGCCCAAGACGAAGCGGAGGAAGCTTAACTAATCTGGCTAGTCACTAGCTTGCTGGCTTGGAGCACAGAACAGCATGGAGTGCATGACTGTAAACTTTATTGTCCAATCCATTCTGAATTAAGTTTTTTGAAAGTTTTATTAATAATGTTTCCAATGTTTATACTTTCCTGCTTGAGTAACCAAGAAAGTAATTTCAAACTGGTGGAGTCAGCAGAGTTGCATTTCACTGAAAAAAGTTGTATTCTCAAAACGCAGGTCAAACATGCTTCAAAGCTCTGAATTACCCACAATGGTAGGTAAAACTGGAGCAGAAAGTATACTCACTCCATTCATACATCTTCATCCTTTATTATCTAGAAATGAGCCCAAGCCAAAACTCTTGGTTTCGAACATTCCTCAACCTGAGAGTGCAGCTTAAATGTGAAGAAGAAGTTCTCAAGTAGGATCCTTTCAAGGGGCAAGAACCAAAATCCTAGGTCCGAACACTCCCAGTTGTTGGAAAATTCCCAGAAGCTGGAACTTCATGAATCAGACCTACCTCTGTCACAATTTATTTGCTGTCTAGGCAGAAGATTAACAAAAAAGGAGAGACTTTTTATATAAGATTGGCATATTCATAACAAAACTATGCAAATTGTCATAGTCACCATGCACCTAAAATAAGGTCCATTCTAACACATCTTAAATCCATTGCATTTATGCAACTGTTTATTCTGCTACTCAACCAACAATGTATTGAAAACATCTCCAAACTATCAAACATTTTTATAATGAATCACTCATCTTAGGTGTTTTTTTTCATATGCAGGGAAAAATATACATGATGCTAAACACATTTTCCTACTTGGCTTCTATTTTGGGTAAGGAAGAGGCACTGCCAGTAAATATATTACCTTTCTGATTTATTTTCAAACTCTTACAAAGCTCCTGACTATTCAGTGGGAACACAAGAATTGCTAAGTTGAAGAAGTAGACTATATGATGCTGTATCCTGTTGCTGACAGTGACCAATGCCAACTGCAGTAAGCATATATGTGATAACCTGCCTCATGGAGCTTTCTGACAACTTCCAGTAGTTAAAGGATGCCTTAGGCCTCAAAGCTTGAGACATTTCCAAAACTTCACTTTCTTTATTTTTGAAATATTCATTGGTTGACTTGGATGTTCCCATTATCCTTACACATGTTTAATCCTCTCCTGAACTCTAGTAAGCCACTGGCCCTGTGAACACAAGCTCTTGGCATGTACCTTGGAGTTCCATAGCCAAATTTGTCCATTTATGACTAGGTACACAAAGAGATTCAAATGCCTAATTGACACTTGAGATGCCTAAATCTAAACTTAATCCTAGAAGGACCCAAAGCCCCCCAGTTGCTCAAAATTTCTGCTGCTAGGCATTAACTTCAGCCAAGTCCTGACAACACTGAGCTGACAGGCACTTCAACCACGGAAGAATTCTCAGTAGAGCACTCTTCCCTCTATGGAGCCCAATCCAGCAGCCATTATCAGACCAAGTTTGATGAATCAGGCCTTGCACAACACGTAGCTAGGAGGAGGAGTTGGTGGCCCCTTTTACACACATGGGCTCTGTACAGGCTATTTGCAATCTCACATATTGAAACTATTCCACATGGAAACTCAGAAGAGTGATTTTGCCTCCAGGATACAGTCATTCTTATGCTTTCTGTGCCCCATGAATATTTGGATATGTTATTCTGGAACTGCTTCAACAGGAGAGAGATCAAAATATGTCCACCTCAAAATACCCTATAACCTAGCATTGGGCACTCCCCTTGGAGGTAAGAGATTTAAATTCAAGGAGGAATTTGAATCTGGATGACACACATCTCAGCTGAGTTCCTTAAGCAGAGCACTCTTGTGGGGGTACTGCCACTAGGGCTGTGCAAAACAGCACTGTTTTGCTGTTTCAATGGAACAGTGTTTTGTTTTGAGTTTTGTTTCATTTTGAAAGCACCGTTCCATTTAGTTTTGTAGAAAATGCTTTGCTGTTTTGACACTGTTTTGACACTTCGACCGCAAAACTACCTATAACTTCGTCATTTCTTGCCTGATCTAGATGAAAGTTGTAGAGATGGTAGCCCCCTCTGAGGCCATGAAGCCTGCTAGGTTTCAAGGAGATGGGTACAGGAGTTTCTGGGAACCTGCACCTCAAGCTGCTGACAAGCAAAGCTCGTGTCACATGTATGTGTTAAGGCAACAGGTAATAATAAGTAAGCAGCAGCACAGTAGCATCAGCAGCATCTCAGGTAGCCAAACTGTGACAGAGCCTTTCTTTCCTCTCCTGCAGGATCTTCTTCTTCAGCAGCTGCCAGAGAACTCTCCCTGCCAGCAGACAATGTCCTTTGGGTCAATCTAATCTGGTATCTTTTAGTAGACCAACCGGGTAGTTACAAAAATATATCTTAGCAAGCTTTCGGGTTGGAAAACCCTTCGTCAGGCTGAGGAAGAACCTGCAGTTAGTGTCTGAGCTGTTCCTGGATGGAAGGAATAGTAAAGAACCCAGAGGCTGGCATGCAATGCAGGCAGGAAAGCCAGTCAGTGAAAATGGAAATGGAGGTGTCAGGGGGTGAGGGACAGGCTGGGATGATGGTGTGGCAGGGGATGTAGCACTGCAGGTAAAAGTGCAGACATACCTGGGGAGTCAGATGTCTGGCAGGTTTCAGTGTGTTGGAATTCCAATGTCTATATTGAATCCATGGGTTTCTGCACCTAGGAGGTTGATGAAGTGCAGTCCATAGGCTCATCTGTGAACAAGCCTATGAGTGGTTTGAACGAGTGGTTTGTAAATTCAAACAAGCACTGAACCTTGCTAAGCTCATCACCAGAAGCCAACTTCCTTCAGTACAAAACACACTGAATAGATCCAGGCCGTGCCATGACAAGACATGCAACACCTGCCAACAATGTCTCCAGTATGGAGATATCTTCACAATGCAATACATATCTCCATCAGGGCACCAGGTGCCATGGCGGAATATACACGGAGACACCAAGCAACAACTGCGCACCAGACTGAGTGCACTCTGAAAATCTATCAAAGACAACAACAGAACACCTCCTATCTCCAATCTCTCAGGCCTGATCCTCAAAGGGAATTTACAAACCACTTCTTACAGATGAATTCTATATTTTAAAATCTGTATTATACTATGCTGCAAGACATAAATGTATAAAATATATAAATGTATGTGCCTTCCTATATAAATTCTATAGGAAATTGAAAAGAATAAATGAATGAATATAATAATAAAATAAAAGGGTCTAGAAAGAAAGCAAAAGTTATTGTGGAATCCCACTTGCTAGGCTAGTGAGTAGGAAATCAAATCCATGGTAGCAGTAGCTTTTGTTGTATAACGCTCCTTAGCTTCTGGAAGATAGCTCAGTATCTGCCAGATTCCAAGACAAATCAGGCCAGTTCAAACAATGCTGCTTTTATGCTGTTTTTCCATCCCACCCCAGAGCACTGGGATTGGAAGGGGCCTCAGGGAGGGATCACAGTCACTGGCAACCTATACAGTCAATGTCAGAGCAGTCCTTCCCCCCTCTTTCCCCTCCCTCTCCTTACTTTCTGTTTCCCTGTAGGCAAGCCCAGCTACAGCTTCAAAACTCAAAACATTTTGAAACTTTCAAAATATTTTGACTGCCTTCATTTCATTTTGAGGCTGTTTTGAAGCCCTTCATTTCATTTTGATTTTGCTGTTTTGAACTTGAAGCAAGTAAAAACAGTGTTGAAACAAAACAGCTGACAAAATTTCACAGAGCCCTAACTGCTACTACCTCTTCATACTTTTTTCTGTGAGAGAAACTGACCTGGCATAGGTGCCTAACACCACGAGAAGATTCCTGGCTATGAGTACCAAGCAGTGTCTAGTCCTCTGAAACATCTGGAACCTAAACCACATCTCTTTGCTTGGCTTTTCCTAGCGGGTAACTTCAGCAGATTCAAAACCAGCCTGATGACTTTTGTGAATGCCAATCTTAGGTTTATAACTCTCTCTCTGCAATGTAGAGACCTGTGCACCTATTTTAGGCACATTCTATCAGCATCTGAAAGTCAGGCACTGCAACACTGAGCCTAATTATGCCTTTACTTACTTAGACATGCTGCTCACAAGTCTTGATGCCATGAATGTTGCTTTATAGTCTGCTAGCACTATGGAAGAAAGAGACTTGGGGGTCATCATTGACCACAAGATGAACATAAGCCTGCAATGCGATGCTGTGGCATTATATATATATATATATATATATATATATATATTTGGTTGTCAACCATGCTTGACTGTAGTGATAGGTTTTCACTGTGCACCCTACTTACTGCATACTCTGATGTCTCCAAGTGCACCCTCTACCATGTTCCCCTTTAGCCCACTGTCCAGCTTTACCCCTATGGGCCTCATTCCCCCATCTTGATACAGACCCCCAGAGAAGTATTGTGACTATCTGTGACACAGAAGTATTACAGGCAGCAGCAACATATCACTGAGAAAACACTCCCTGCAGGGTGCTGTGCTCCTACCCACACAAAGGGCAGTGCTGTTTTGACAGAGTCCAACTCTTGTCGATGAAGCTGTGGATGCTTAATTTTTTTACTGACTGATAATTTCTTTTATGGATTTTAATGACAACCATTTTTAGCCTGATTTTTTACTTACAGTTAGTAAATTTACTGACAGTTGGCAATGCTGATTCCCACAGTTTTTTGGTGGGCAGCAGTACTATAATCCTGAAATCTGCAAGACAGGACTGATTTTGATGGATCTGTCCTGACTAAGAATCTGCAATATTGTGTCATGCAGCAGGATAGTGTGCATTTTGCTTTCATTGCATGGATAAAATGGATGGTTCTTAGAACAACATTTGTAAAGCCCTTAAGACTCTCAAATGACTGGCAGTCACTGCTCTCTTTATAGGCTTAGCACAGTTAAGAAATGCTTATATAAGTTAAATGGATTCACATTTAGTCAGAGATAACTGATATTTTCTTCCCAATTTTAATGACCATGCTTAAGGCCTAAACTAAACCAAGTATTTGAAGCAGACTTCAGTGTCTTATAACATCCCCTTACTATCCATCTATTAATATTAATGGAAGTTGAATATGCACAGAATATATTGCTTCAAGGGAGACCCACACTTGACCAGAATTTGTCCCCCTGGTTTCTGTTAGATATGACCTCTTAATAGAAGTAATATATGAAAAATATTTTTGAAGGTAAGGAAAGTCTTCCTCCCCTTCCTGTATCACAGCCCTATAAGCAGAATATCAGTGTTCTCCATACGGACCTTCCCTGGCAATATATATCAAAATGAACCTGGAAACTCATGCAGTGTTTGGCAGTAACTTTCAACATATGGAATAAGTCTGAATACCTGTTACCTGGAAAAAGGTATGCAGTGCTAAAACACACCAGGTGAGAACTTTACCCTTGATCCAGTCCTAGTAGCCCAAGTAAGACTTTTCAGAAAAGTGTAAAGGGAGATTTAAAAGTCCTGGGTCCAGTGAGTGAAGTGGGAAAGAGGTGTGCAGTTCCTTCTCTTAGGCTAGGGACAGACATTCAAAGAGCCTGAATTGATTCAATCTTTGCAGGTTAGTCTAACCTGGCTAGGCTGAACCAGTTTATAACTGTACAAACATACCCTCTGGACTGAGTAAATTCAGGCACATGCCTGCAGTGGCTCAGGCTAGAACCAGGGTGCACTACAGCAGCCCTCCCTTTCCTTCCCTTCCATGGTGCTGAGCTGAGGGGGGCATAGCCAGGCCCCGGCCAGACGCTCTGATTAAGGAGGGGTCTTCCCCCTTGATAACAGAGCATTTATCAGCTCTGATAATCAGCATTTACCACTCCATCAAAAAACAAAGCCGCTCTCATTAGTTCAACCTCTTCTTAAACAACTTTTTCTAAGGAAGGGAACATTCCAAGGAGGGACATTACCAGCTACATGTTTATTAGGTTCAAAAAGCCATAAGCGGACACTGTCCTGTCTGCCTTACATAGACACCTCTCAGCATTAGCTAGGATACCACATGCTAGCTATTGTCCTTGGTGTGGAAGAGAGGAGGGAGGGATCCCTGCTGAGCAGCAAACAGTGAGGGGAGATGGGGCCGGGGAAGCCCAGGAGATACTGCTGTGCCTGAAAGTCTCTGATGGAGCTCCAGCCAGGGAGCAAAGGGAAGGGGCCAGCCCAGCTCTCTAAAGCAGAGAGCCCAGCCCAGAGAGCATGCTGGGATGCTGGGGGATTCTGATTTAACTTAAACCAGAAAGGGGTCTGGGACAGACATTGCATAAATTGGTTTAACCCAAATCAGTTATGTCTGATACTACATTCAAGCAGGTTTATCTCAAACTGGTGTCAGCCACTTTCAAACTGGTTTATGTGCACTGAATGTCTGTTCTGTTACATGTTTAAACCAGTTTCTGATCACTTAAACCAGTTTATGTGTAATGTTTGTCCCTAGCCTTAGTGCAAATACTGTAACAGATAACCATAAAGCTTCTTTCTGAAAACCCCTTCACAAGCTCAGATGAAGAGACTCCACCTGAGATGCAAACGGGAAAGAGGAGAATGCAGCGTTCTGCTTTTATTGCATTTTAGACAGTGACTACAAGCTATGCTATCCACTGATATTATCCATTTCACCATATAAATCCACTCTCAGTTCCACTCAAGCAAACCCACGGAATGTCAGCAGCTTGCCTGGAGCAACAGAGCAGAAGTGTGATTGTTTCTGAAATTCTGGAAAATGAATCAAGCTTTCCATACCTCACAAAGTTTCTTTTTACAAAGAGTAGAATAGTTCTGCCTCAGAAAAATGATGTTATCCACCGCACTTGACAAGAGGTAGGGATGCATGATATGCTAAAAAATAAACAAGCCCCCTCCCCCAAACTTCCTCCCCGCAGAAGACCAAACTTCTAGTCCAAATAATCAAAGCATGACATTCTTGTAGTACCCTACCTTAATGTCACAGCCCTTTCCTTTTCAGTATTTTCTTTCATGGAATTTAAAATAAAATAATGGGAAAAATAAAGTAATAGTAGCACTGTGATGCTTTTGATACCTACTCATGAAACCCTTACTGCATGGGTTCATGAGGTCTGAACATATAATCATTCCCATGCAGGGCAGCATTTAAATCAATTCAGTGGCTTCAGTGGGATTTAAACATATGCTTAACTGCAATACATAAACATGGCATTGTTACTCCACTCTAACAGATCCAAGGGTGAACTTAATGCTTCCAAATGATTATTTCTTTCATACCATACCCTCTTGCTCCGTTTTGATAGTCTGTCCACCTATTCAACCATTAATCACTTTCTAATAACCTGATGTTTAGACCTAAGAAGAGTAATGTTGAGTTCCAAGTAGTCTTGCTAGTCTAGCTCAGTAACTGCACACCCAAAGACACACCTTCTCTACAAGCTCTTCAATTACAATATTTGCATGTCCAAAGCAGTAAATGTGAGTTTAAGTGAATACAGTGGGAAATCTGAGGGTGGAAGACATCCTGAAATGGACCTAAGAATGTAGCTAAACTACCTTCCTGGCCTAGCACTACTCCAGGAAGTTGCTCAGGACCTCTCTTGAGTCATCTATGCTGCTTAACTGCCAGGATCTGGCTTGACCCAAGCTGGAGCAGGGTGCAGGGTGTGAGGGGAGGAAGAGGGAGGGTGGGGAGCTTGTTTCCTCAGCAACAGTCCTGGGCTCCATAGTTAGCCTATTAACAAGTCAAAGTACCTCCTGGACATCCACAAAGCATAGCCATGCATATTTCAAATGAATTCAGACAGGTAAAAGAAAAAAAAAGTTCTGAAATGTATGTCAAGTGTCAGGTCTAGGAATTAATTTCTATAGCCAAGTTTTAAATTGCTTAATCAGTGCTCTACAGTGGAATACATTATTGGCTTTAACTAAGGCATGGTGTTTCAGTACAGGTAGGTATGTATTCAAACACACTTTTCTTTCCCATAAACCCTCTGGAATGGTTTCAGGCAAAGGAAAGGATGAAGGTATTATCTAGATGACCATCTACGTATGCAAGGTAGGATATTCAAGCATAGCTTACCAAATGTGGAATAACAAATGTCATTAACTTTAAGTGCAGTATAATCTCCTATGACACTAAAGGTGTGTGCAAACATTCAGATGCAGTCTAGTTTAAGCAGTTAGAAACCCTACCAGTAGAACCTTGTACAAGCATTACAGTGACCAGGTGAGTGCTCTATAGACACCCTGCACTTCTGATGACACTCAGGTAGGAAGCCCCAGAACACACATCTCAGCATGCTTTACAGACTCCCCATTTTGTCTGGACACAGATGACAGCACCCAAGGGCATGGGTCAGGGCTGATTGGCTGTCTCCACACAACACCCCTTCCCTTTCCCTCAGCTGTTAGATTTTCACAGCAAAGTAGGTCTGCTGTATTTTCAGGCCTATCAATTTCCTCTCTGTTAGTCTGCCATATATCCTTACACTTCTGGGATCAGCTGATGGACCCAGTTCTAGCACAACTCACATGAGTATGGTTGGGGTTGGGTGCTGTAGAGTTTGGGTTGGGTGCTGGCAAGTTGGGAATAACAGATGGGGTTGGGTGCTGCTATGAGGGAGGTGGCTGGAGCTTCCAGTAGGATATGGGGGGTGAGCTCTGACAGTGACAGTTTTGCTCATGGCTCTCATTGGCACATGGACTGCCTCCAGCCAGAGCAGAGTCTGGTTGAGACAGACTGTCTCCCTGGAAAGCAGGGAAAAGGGCTGAACATTGTACACTGGGATGCTGGATGGCATTGTGGAGGCTCCTACCAATAATAAAAGTATATAAGCATTAGTTCCTTCAGTAGAAACTCTACTGGAAGTGTCTTCTACCTTCTTACTGGACAAGGTAGAAGTTTATAGTAGACCCGCCACTTTTGGTCTGGTAGAAATTGTCTGAAAGCTCGTACACTTACGTTTTCTACTGCTAGAACTGTCATTCCACCAGTAGAAATGTAATGCTTGCACACACACTTAGTTGTTTCTTATATCCTGGCAACATGCTTCAATCCTGAAAATGTTTATGTACGTAAATAATTTTGCAAATATGAGTAATGCTATGAAACCCAGGCAAGTTACTTATATGCATTTGAAGGGTAGGACTGTAGCACTAAGAGATATATTCCTATGATATGAAGTAGCTTATGCCAAGTAAAGGAAAAGAAATATAGAGGTGAAATCATAGATTTAAAATAACACGGTTGAATGTTCTTCATCAATTAATTCAGTAGAAAAATCATGTTAAATGAAAAATAACAATAAAAAAAAAACATGGTCAGCAGTTCTAACTCTGAGATGTTGCTTTCCAGCCTAAAATCAGCAAAGCCAGAAGCTTTAATGCTCTAAAGGTTTGGTTTTGTTTTGTTTGATTAACCTCTCCACAGCTGGCACAGATGAAAATATTCTTTCACCACATGCTTAGCAGAAGTTCAAGTGTAGCTGAAAGGTCCGCCAGATTTCTGTCTGCTGGACTCACTGTCACTATGTCATGCTTCACTTCTAGCTTCACTCTTATCTGATGCAGCTGAAGGAACAGACAAAGGAAGTCTGCAAGAGGAAAGGCTGTCCTGGGCACTATCAAACTGATCATCCAGGGGATTCTAAAGCAAATTGTAGCTAACAGAAGAGACATATTTTCTTATTTCCCCAAATAGGTTTCAATGAATTTTCTGTCTTGCTGGTATTTTTTTTTTCTCAATGTAGCCCCACAAAGAAAATTAAAACTTCAAATTAATGGGGAACCTGGAGAATAAAATGTCTTCCTCTTAAGAACTTGATTAAAACACGGTTCTATTTAAGGTATGATCTTAAATGGATTTGGTGGAACCTCATGGAAGTTGTAGTTTGGATGGCACACTCCCTTTCTCCTCTATAGACTATACTCCCTCACGGCACTAAAGCTCGGCACACTTCAGTCTCCACTCTGGTAGACCTGACTCTGCTTACCATACAGGTGTATGATCGTGGTGCATCATGGGAAATGGAGTAATTTATCATTCTGTTAAGTAGTATTATCTCTAGGTAATTGCTAGGAGTCTGAATATTTTATGAGTTTGGAAAGGGTGCCTAATGATTGAGATGAATGTGTGGTTCAGGATAAATTTGAATTAAATAAAGATTTTTTTCCCCTAAATTTTCTGTCACTGTCTTGCAGTTTCAAGCCAGTCCAAGAGAATAATATATATAACTGAATATTTAAACCCCTTTACACGTTAACGTTCACAAACCACTTTTATAACTAAAGGGTGATAGACTTAGTGTTCTTCCTAGATTACAGCTCAGGTAATTACGCTGCTCCTGCAGTTTCAAATGGATACTATATTGTTCCTGCACTCTAACCCGCTGTGTTTTTATTCAGTTTTAGAAGGCTGACATCCTCCATCTCAGAACCAGGGAAGTGAAATGATTCTAATGCATGTAAAAGTTGGGAATTAGTTTTTTTTGTATTAAAAGGTGTTAAGCAAGTGTGAAAAATAAAATGTAAATAGAGTGACATAAGCCTTTGGTAACAATTCAAAGTACTGCAGTTTGACAGAAGTGGTCCCATTCAGCTGGACCATGGGAATAATTGATTCTTTGCGTTTGAAACCTTAATGAAAGACTTGGAAAAATAGTTTGATTTGAACTGAAATTAACATTTTTCAGTTTCTCTCAACCAAAATTAAAACCCCAACGTTTCAGTTCCATTGCAGAAGCAAGGGTTTGTTTTTGTTTGTTTGTTTTCCCTTTCTTGGTGATATCTTTTATTGGATGAACTTTATATATGGGAGAAATATTACAGAAGCTTTTAGGAAAAAGTCTCCTTCCTTGGGCCTGGAAAAGAAACAGGTAAAGTCTAAGTAACTTGATCCTTTCACAGACCCGAGGGGGAATACTTTTGCCTAAAAGCTTGTCTCACATCTCTCCTAATTATAAAATTGGTCCAATAAAAGATATCACCAAAAACCTGTTGCTTCCTGCATATTTCCTGGACCACCACTGCTATACCAATAATTCAATTTTACAACAGTTCCATTTCAAGCATTTTTAGCAAAAGAAACACTTTGGAAATAAAGGCTTGCCTACAGATATTACTTGCAGGGTCATCTGTCCTACTGGTAGTTCCTTTTCTACTAAATATTGCAGGGTACTTGCTTACAGTATGGGAGACATGAGTTCTATTCACCCCTCTTCTTGAAGGGACCTCAATCCACATGTTGTACCTCTCAGGAAAGTGTGCTTACCACTAAACTATTGGCAAAAGGAAAACTCAAACATTCTCCATGTGAGTTTGGGAATTTTGCTATGGAAGTAATTTTTTTCACCTGAAGATATTTAGCAAATTCTGGAGGAATTTGTGAATAGATTCAGGATGACCACAACTACATTTTTTTAGGAGAATAGTTTTCATTGATAAAAATCCCACAGTCTTAGCTTACTATGGTTATTGGGGTCTTCATGTGTATAAACTTCATGGCGGTTTTAAACATAACTAAACTGGACATGATTAAACACTAAATCTAGAGCATTTTGCATGTGTTCTGGGGAGGAGGGGCTTTAATTAGAGCAGCTCTGAGAGCCACTCTAATTAAAGTGCCCATAGCATCACATGTATCAGTGTCCCCACACTTCAAAATGGCAGCGGGGGAGCTTTAGCTAAAGTTCATCGAATGAGCTTTAGTTAAAGGCCCCTGTCCCCTTTTTGAAGCATGGAAAGCTGAATACATGAGATGCTGTGGGCACTTTAATTAGAGAAGCTCTGGAGAGCCACTCTAATTCAAACACCCCTCCCAACCCTGGAGCACATAAAGATGCCCTAAGGGTTCTGCTTACACTTATTGCAATCACAGAATTATATGCTCTCCCTTAACTGCACCAACAAGCCAGAAAGTAATTGCTTGGTTAGAATTTCTAGAACTTGTCTCTTGTATTCCACACATGAATAAGGTTCTAGATTATCATAGCTACAATATCACTCTTACGCTACCATTCCAGATATTTCAGATATAGTGAGTGAAATCCTGTTTCCAAGAAGTTGGTGATAATTTTGCCATTGATTGGAATAGTGCCACTACTTAACCCATAGTCTACAAGTCATGGTAAGCTTCTACTCCACCATGCCTATGTGGTATCCTTACAAAACTGAAAGGTGACAACTCAGAATGTCCTTTCCTCGGGATTTTCCTACACAGAAGTGTAAAGTGTTCTGTTCAGCTAAAACCACTTTTGTTTCAAGAACATCAGCAATAGTTCACTCTTAGGCTAGAGACAGGAGTTATACATTAACCCATGTAAGTGATTGGGAATTGGTTCAAATCTGTAACAGAACAGAAGTTCAGCATACATAACAGCTTTCAAAATGTCTGAAACCAGTTTAAGATAAACCTGGATGGATATAGTATCACACTTAACTGATTTAAGTTAAATCAGTTTATTGAACTTCTGTCCCAGATCCCCTCCAGATTCAAATTAACTCACAGACCTCCAACATCCCTGGATGCTTTGCACCTCCCCCACAAAATCCTCTCGAAAGATGGGTGGGCTAGCCTTAGTCCAAGCTGTTGGCTCCAGCTGAGCAGGGAGGCGTGCCCTAGCACCCCTCTCCCCCTTCCTCTCCAGCTTCTGGCCTGGGCATTTAACTTTAGTATTTACACATTCCTGGGTACAAAGTCATTTACATAGCAATTACATATCTGATTCCATAAACTTTCTTTTGGTACACATGCTATTTAGAAATGGCATGATCTTTTAGATAAGATTTCAGTTCTGCTCGTGAACTATTCAGTGATCTTTTACAATTCACATCACCTATATGTCTCTGTTTCTCCTTCTCTGTGCTCTTGTACATTTAGACTGTAAAATCTTCAGGACAGAAATTGTCTTTTACTATTTACTACTTTTTTTGCACATTAATCCTTGGGACCCAGATGTGCTAATTCTATAACTAATTTTAATAAAAAATCACATGCACTGCTCACTTCACTTATTCTACCATAGAGGTCTTTCAACTATAGACCATGAATCACTGATGACTGCACAGTGCTTATATAACTTGGTGTCATCTCTCTTCTTTGCTTCCACCTACTCAACTGTATCAGCTGACATTTAAATCATGAAAAGCTTTAATTTTACTTTTCTACATAGTCTGTTGCTCCCTGCTACAAAAGTGAGAGAGAAGCAGAAATAGGATCTAGTCTTCACTAATGTGAAAGAGATGGGAAGTGTGTGCAGTTGTGAAGGGGAGAGGTGAATAGATCAACGTGTCTCTATTAAGCTGTGGTCTATGTTATGAAAAAAATTTGAAAAACCTTGCCTCATAGGCTTCTACATTCTCAAAACTCTGTAAAAATAGTAACACATTGCTAGGAGCTCTGCTAAGTTCAGAGGGCTCTTTTGTGCCTTGTTTCAATTAGCAGCAGCAAAGATTTCTGAAATTTCATCAAAGGGAGTGATGCCTCACAGGTTCTTTTTTTTTTTTTTTAATTCCTTTTTCCTTCTCATTCAACATGCCTGAGAACTGGTCTATATACAGTTTGGCACTAATTAGTAAACTGATTTAGTCCCTAAGCATGGATAGTTTTAAATTGTTTTAAAAGGATTTGAAATCTATTTAAGCTTAAGTCAAATTTAGCTAAATCCACTCAGAAGCTGTAGAGACAAGTCCTCTGGTGCTTTTTCAGAAACACCTGGCCTATTAAAGAAGTGGGGGAAAAAGCACTGAGACTGAAGTAAACGTGCTAATGGTGCCCATTCTTCTGACGCTGGTATCCTATTGCTGATATCAACATTATCCTCTGTCAAGTGCTGGCAGGATTCTGGAACCTTGCAGATAATGAAGAAGAAATCAGTGGCATGGAGTCAGAGTATGTTCTAAAAGTAGCTTACTTCATTTGCACGTATGTGAGAATCCTGAAATCACCACAATCACAATGCAATCACAAACACCACTCGTGCAATCTCTTCTCCCAGAGACTTAAACTGACACACCAATAACCCAGTTCTGAGAAACATATATTGCTCCAGAATAGTCTCAAAACATAAGGCAGAGAGAGATCTGCCCCTGTCTCTTCAAGACATAATGGCCATGTCTACACATGCACTTAAGTGCGGAGTAGACTATTTAACTGCAGAGTAAAGCATCACCGTTTACATGTGTGATGTTATTAGTAAACAATTTAGGCAGTGAAGTACTAGTAAACTAATTAATGCCATAATAAGAGAGTACTGTTCAGGACATTACTATCTTAAGCTGGGATAATTTACTGCAGTTAAACAGACATGTAGACACTGACCATGGGCAGAAATTGAGGCCAGTCAGTTCATCCAGCCAGGGGCCAGGCTCTTGCCAGCCATCTAACCACATGGCTCTAAACTGTCAACCCCCTCGTGCCCCAACAAGACCCTTCACCACCCAACACTGCCACCTGGAGCCCGGGGCTGATCAGCCCTGGTATAAATTGTTCCACCCTGGTTGAAATTGCTGCTGTCCCAGGCACATGTATAGATGCTGTACCCAGCAATAGTTTACTTTGGCTCAAACTGCTCTGGAGTTTATTGTTTTGAATTAATTACACATGTTGATGCACCCAGTGTATAGCAAATACTACCGAAAACACAGCATGTAATCAGAGGACTAAACATTTGCTCATACACTAAGGAAAAGACCTTGCATGACTATGTTACACTACCACCATCTGGCCACTTCTGCCAAAACACTGAGATAAAAATGGGACACATTACAATTTTTCATACATCCACATCTCTCCAGTTAGTGTCCAATAGGTAAATTTCCAGTTCTGGTAAAATTTTGTACAATGGCCAAGTGTACTTTGGAAGTTTTCACCTTTACTTGAAGCATTCAGTATAATCCACTTTCACAGATATAATATGGGACTAGACTATTTTTCTTTTCTTTTTGGCAGTTATACAACAGTCAAATTACAAATTATAGGTTGCTCTTCACTGAAAAACACATAGATCTTAGTCTCCTGAGATCAATTGTTAATTATGTTATTTCTATATTCACAAAAAAAACCCTTTTAAAGTCAGGGTGAAATGGGACAAATAGTCCCAATTTTGAAGATTTTCCAGCTAGACCAAAAAATGCTTCATCGCATGTGTGTTCAGCATTAGGAGGAAAATAAATGTGCTGTTTTCAGATTTTTGCTTCAGGGTCAGCCAACATCAGTCTACCATGTAAGAGCTTTGAGGGGGGAAAAAAACTTCACTTAAGGATTGATCTGCCAGAGTAAACAGTGCCTCAAACCGGGGAAATTTAAAGCACATGCTTTATTGTCAAGTTTGGTTTAACTTGTTTCACAAATCAAAACATCAACTCGGCTTTTAAAATCTATTTTTAAGTTCAATAGTGTTTTACCAAGTAGGTAAAAGATGGACACTAATGCTTCACTCCCTAAATTGTGGGTAAAATATGATACACCAGCTTCTATGTGATGACTACATTTCCTATTCGATACTATCATAGAGTTTCTTCCTTTCTCTTTGTCATGTTTCTTAAATTGTAGGGTGGGACTCTACCACTAATGGGGATGTGTCCAGTCCTGCACAAATAGCCTCCATTAAACCCCAGAGGTAATTTTGGAGTAGGTCACACATTATTGTGAGGAAGGGTGACCCTTAAGAAACAGTATGGACCTTCAAAATGTTGGTTTCTATGCTTTAAAAGAAAAAAAGCTTGTGCTTAGATTATTATTTTAAGTAAAAGAACATAACAGAAAGGAACAGGGCCCATTCTGCACTTAAGATATATACACACAGCTCGTCTGATTTATGTGGGAGTTTTGCATGCATATCTGAGGGAAGAAGTTGGCTCTTTGCTGTTTAAATAAAACACTGAAGAATATTTAAGGAGCAAAACCAAGCCCAGAATGTTTTGAAAACATTTCCAAGAAGCTTCAAGAAAGGAAAAAAAAGTTTTTGCCAAACATAGACAAACCTCATCAAACCAATAGCTCCCTTTCAACTTGAATTGTTTCCCTTTCTCTCATAGACATAGTGCAATCCTCAGCAGGTAATTTGTCATAGCTGCTTTGCCTTTCAGGGAGATGTGCTGATTTTGATCTTCTGTGGATATGGTTCAGAATTATAGCTGCTTTTAACATAGTTTTTTTTCCTTAGAAGTGAGAAATGTTATATTAAACCTGCCCTCCTGAAAAACAAACAAAAAAGAAACTTTTCCAACTGTATTAAATGTGTTCATTTTTCAAAAACGTTGTGTTAGTTTTGTATCAAATTTTATTTAAAAATACTGTCAGAACTATTCCTTTACCAATTCCCCCCCCCAAAACAAAAACAAAACAACCCCCCTATTGTTTGGGAAACAGAATAAACACATTTGTTAAAGGTTTCCACAATAAAAAAAAAAAATTCTGCCATGAAAAAAAGGCTGAACACAACATTTCTTAACATGCCTCCCGTTAATATGCCTATGTAAAATAATCAGTCTCTAAGGCGTTGCCCTGCCTCGCCTTCTGCCTGACTTTAGAAACACGTGCCACATTTGCCTATCAACTGAAAGGTTGATGGTTTGTGCTCATCCAGAGACTGGGTGGATGCTTTTAGCTTATCCCTTCCCTGCCTGACTTCAGGATAATGCAGGGGAGGGCAATTATTTTGGGCGGAGGGCCCCATACTGAGTTTTGGCAAGCCATCAAGGGCTGCATGACAGGCAGCCAGGGGCAGATAAATATTAATTTTCTACATTTTTTGTGGGCTCCGCGGCCTGGATAGAATAGCCTGGTGGGCCACATCCGGCCCGTGGGCCACATTTTGCCCACCCCTGGGATAATGTGTACCTCTCTGTAATATAGCTGTGTTAACTATTTCATTCTCATTACATAAATTATACTTATGGCCAAACTGTGATTCCTTTACTCATACATGTAGGCAAGTACTCCAGCAGCGCTTATTATGTAATAGTGTTCACCAAGGAGTAAGGGGCTAACTACCAGGCACACATAAATTCTGGATATAGTGTTAGTAGCTGCACCAGTGCAAAGCTGGGGTAAATGAGATCAGAACCTGGCTAATTATATGCAGGACTTCAATAAGGGCTATAATAAAATATTGGACTTGTAGCATTCAGTCATATGCAATGAACTGAAAAAAACAACCTCCAGGATGCCTGCTTGATATAACTCAGCATAAATATCTTTCTAGATGTGCTCAAATAATCTCACAACAGAATTAAAGCCATTAGCTCGAGGGGTTACTATTTGAATGATTCCAAGTATCTTCTGAAAGGATGAATGGTTTATATTCAAACACAACTCAGATCAGAAACAGATGAGCTCATTTGCAGACTATCTGTGCTGTTGTATGATATATGTAAATAAGACATCAAAAACTACTGGTTGTTTGCATAGGTCTGATGTTTGACCTGTCACCATTTGTGTTTGGTAGGAAGGAGGTAGGCAAAGACATGGGAATCTACTATAACCACATCTCATGGACCACTAGTGTTGAGAGGCCATCAGATTTGAATTAGCATTTAGAACTACATCCTTTGTTCCTAAGGGAAGTTTAGGCTAGACTTTAATTCTGCTTTGAGTTGAAATTTGGCATATAAGGTCTCTACTCAGAAGAAACCTTTTTTCATTTTATAACAGTTGGTCCTTTTAATTATAGAAATAGAATTATAGAATATAAATAATTGTCTAAAATTAGATCCTTTTCTCA
Organism: Crocodylus porosus; assembly: GCF_001723895.1. Classification (NCBI taxonomy): domain Eukaryota; kingdom Metazoa; phylum Chordata; order Crocodylia; family Crocodylidae; genus Crocodylus; species Crocodylus porosus. Next base: position 107,639,015 of record NW_017728918.1, on the reverse strand, counting down.
CAGTCATGTTACTGAAAATGATATCTTAGGGCCTTATCCAAAGCTCATTGAGTTGGTGGAAAAACTCCTACTGGGACTGGATCAGGGCCTTAGCCTCTTAAAATAAAATTTTACAATGTGTAGGCTAAGCTTATTGCACATATTTCTACTTGAACGATTGAGGCTTTTTCACTGAGAAAAATGCTAACAAATGCACACCCCAAAAACTACTTAGCATCAATTATTTTTTTAAGGAATTTAAATGTAAACTGATTTTTCTTAATGAATTCTTCAGATGTGGGCTTGAAAGTAAGTCTGTGGGTCTGCAAGGTACCAACCACCACTTACAATTTTTTTAGGCTACAGAGCATTTCAATACCTCTCAAAGAATTCTGGGAAAGAGAACTCAAACTTGTTCAGAGAACAACAGGGATGGCCCTATGTGTCTACTGGACTTTTACAGATATTCCAAAATTTTCACACATTATTTTGTGTGCTGTAAGGCTATGTACCAAACTGGAAACACCAAATACTATGTGACAAAGTCCATCTGAGCTATATCCAGAAACACTGAAAACAGGATGTAGTAGAAAGACTCTTAAGGAAGCCTGATACCATAGAGTTTCCAACCAATCGTCTAGACTACTGGCTAGAAGACTTGAATAAGTTATTGATTAAAAAGTTTTGGTCCTTATCAAAAGTAATTTTTTGGCTTTGGTTTTTCACTTTTCCAAAACCATTGGCACAAACTGAAAAGTAAATGCTTTGAAATAAATAGAAAGAGAAACTGAAAACCCAGTCATGGCAATTCTGCTAAAAGCAAGACTACCTTTTCTGAATGGAGAGAAAATCTGTTTCTCAGGCCAATGCTACACAATATGTATATATAACACAACAAACTGGTTATCACACAAATTTAGATCAGCCACATGTGCAAAGTAACTATCACATGATAAAAATGACTATCCAGCTATAAAAGACTATCCAGTTATAAAGTTAGTGCTTGAAAATGTGTAACAATTATATGACTCAGGGGTCAGCAAAGTTTTTGGGCAGAGTGCCAAAACCAGCCCAACCTCAACTTCAAAGATGTTGGTGTGCCAGAGGCAGATGGTAGGGGAGCTGTGATGGGCCCACTTCTTGTTATGGCAGCACAGCCTTGGCCCCTCCAGTGCCATTCATCCAAAGGCATGCATGTACCCACTGCCAGCAATGAGCCCTGCCAGGGCTCCACAGACCTCAGTGCAGTGGCTTGCAGCCTCCCTAGATGAGAGTAAGAAACAAAAAAAGAGAAATTGAATCCCTGGGGATATCTTCCTATTCCCCCCAACTCAAATTTTTTCTATTTATTCTGTTCTGATCTAGGCTCTAAATTGTTTACAGATTTGTCATTCTAGCCCTTCACCCATGGGACACATTTGCATGAAGCATATCGCTAGATGCAATTATTTACTTTTCCCCACCTACTGTGTCTGTCATATCATTAATTGAGATTTCTTGTTTTGGATTAAATATCCAGACTATCTAGTAGTTAAGATTAATACATGATTTATTTGACTTCTGCAGTTCATGTTTACCCAGTATTACACTCCCATGTCCTTTTATACATATTTTGAACATATTTTAAAGCTGCCATCATTCTTTCAATTCCACGTGAGCTTAATGTTCATGAGAGATGACCACCTAATATCCAGGAAATCGAAATGCTCTGCTTACTCACAGAATTGGTACAGCAGAGGGAATGCAAGATCTCCACATTTACCCAGTAGTGGGTTTCACCCTTAGCCTGGGGTGGCATTTCACACTTAATGTTGAAAAAGACTTATAGTAAGCTTCATGGAGACAAGCCAGCTCAGCATGAATGCATAGTACAATACTGTGGCCAAAAGGGCTAATATGATCCTCACATGTATATGCAGGGGACTACTAAATAGGAATGAAAAGGTTGTACTAATGCTGCATGTGGTGTAGCTGAGACCATTACTGGAATACCACATGCAGTTCTGGTCTCAACACGTTAAAAAGGACATTGAAAAACTGATGTGGCTTCAAAAATGAACCACAAGAGTGATTCAAATGCTGGATAAAAACATACCTTACAATGATAGACAAGGCTCTTTGGGTAAATGTGGTATCTTTTATTAGACTAAGTAAAAAGTTGGGAAAATTGTTCTTTGCACGCTTTTAGGCACAAATACCCTTCAAGAATATTTAGATGAAAAAATTATTGATAGGGATATTCACAAAAAGCAAAAAAAATGCTTAGAAACCCACTAAGGTATCATTGCTTTTAGAAATCACTGAAATGTCAGTGAACTGTTTTTCTTATTGTTTATCAAGCTTTGTTCCCAACCACTTTAGTAATCTAAGGTGTGTAGCATCCAATGTCAGTATAAACTGGCTTGTTTCCACTTCACTGGAATTATGATACTTAACCCACTGGCAAACTTTGCGTTGTGTTGGAATCTGCAGCCAGAAGGGAGAGATCATTTGTAGCTATATTCCAGGTAATTTTACCAACAATGTACAGTATCTGCTTTTAATACTGAGACTGAAAATACAGCCATCCATCCCGGCTTCACCAGTGAAAGGAAATAGCTCATAAAGCCAAATGCTATGTTAACAACCCTTTGAGTTTTACTTCTCCATTTATTTCTTTAAAGGTCATTTGATTTCCTCTCTGCCTTGTTCCCATTCAACTCTCAGGAATACAACAGGTGTATTGTACTAGCCTTTCTCCCAAAAACAGGTAAATAACAAGGATGAAAAACAGCACTTTGAAGCAGCGTCTTGTTTATTACATCTCTGTTACTCAGAAAATGTGGGTAGATAAACAGATGCAGGTGATATGCAATATTAAAGGTTGGTACAGAATCAATGGTTGCTCATCATAAACTGGAGAAGGTGCGAGTGTGCTTGATGCTGCACTCTCTGATGGGCTTTTGCCTTGCTGTAGGGTGACCCTCCAGGAAGATTTTGTTGGCAGGTCAGGAGATCAGAGCTTGTCCATTCTTGTTTCTGACCAGAAGCAAAGAATGCAGTGGGAAATGAGTAATGGCATTCCTTCCTCAGTTCTCTTTGATACTGTAGCCTACAGCAATTCCAGTGGGAAAGGGTGGGACAGAAACAGCTGACAGCAACCAAACTGTGGATAGTCATTCTGGGTCACACGGGTTTGTCTCAGGACAAATCAATGACTTTCCTGTGTCTCTTTGTCTCTCCCTCTTTAAAAAAATAGCTTGTTTCTGTATTATTTTTCATGACCACGCAAGCTTCCACCGCTTACAAAGATGGAGTTCATGTCCTTAGAGGTGTAATAATGTGGCTGGGCACCTGGGGCAGCTACCACACACTGGAATAGCACCGACTTCTGGTTGCTGCTGCTGTGGGTGCAATCGTGTGACTGCACTACCCTCCCCCAAGTCAGCAACCCTCTCCCAGTCACCCCACCCTACTTATGCCAATGCACACCCTTTTATCTTGCTTGAAGCTAACATGAATGAAGCTGTCAGTCCACTTGATCACAAGTCAATCCAGGCAGTTACCCAGGCTTTAGGTTTATGCCTTTACATTTACTTACTTTATTCTATTTGCTCATGTAACAGTAGTGACACCCATTCACTGCATCCATTCACTGACACCATTTTTCAGGCTGAGTACCCAGATAACTGAGCTTTAATTATTATCACTGAAAATCTTTCTGAAGCAGAACATGGCAGCTTCCACTGTGAACACTAAGAATAGTTTGTGGGTGACCCCAGCATGAGTGGAAAGCAGAGAGGTAAGAGCGGCAGGAACTTCCCAATTTTTTCTCTTCATATCAAGACTAGCTACAGCCACAGACTGTAGTTCTTCTAGTCTTCTCTGTGCAAAGTCCAAACAGTGTCATACCACTGGAGGTACAAGGGATGGGAAAGAGACTGAATATGTTTCTCTGCCATGATCCATATAGTTAGCTAGCCACAGAGGCAAATGTAAGCTCGGTGTCTTTAACAGGCATTGCAGCTGTTATGCTTCCTCTCTGATGTGGTTAGTTTGGAGAGGTGATTCAAGTAAAATTGTCATAAGTGGCATACTAATACTAATTCAGCCTAATTTTCAAAAGCAGTTACAGGTGAGGCACTTACAACATTTAGGTGCTTGAAAACACTGAGGAGCATTGAGATTTTCAAAATCACCAGGAGCCGTCAGGCACCTAAGGTGTTTTCAACACATTGTAATAAACTTATGACACTGTAGCATTTGCTATGAAAAATTCCGCTTATTTTCCTAAAACATAATGTCACTTCTTCACTTTGTGTCAGTATATAATCAAAGCTGCAGACAGTGCTACATGGAAGGAATTTTCCTGAAACACTCTTGAACCAGAGCACTCTAACTCCCTGTGCTTGTTTGTATGGTTGATTTCAACACTAATAAAACAGCTGTGATTTCCTAATTTGCCTTCAAGGTCTTTATAGTTATCACTCCAGATGCCAGGGAAAAGAAGAACAAAAATGATAGGCGCATCAAACTCCCAGGATCACATAACAGCCAACTTAAGGTGCACCTCAAAACATGCAGTACTTATGTGGATTGTCACAGGAATGTCAGAATTTACTGAGATTTATATAGGAATAGGCAAAACTGTCCCTTGGGTAGGGTAAATCGGGGTGACTGTCACAGGGCCCGTGCTTTGGGGAGCCCCACAGAGCCGGGCAGAGTGACCACAGCCCTTCTCATGGCGCCTGCCTGGAGCTGGTAACTCAGCCCTGCGCTGTGGAAGAGGCATCCAGCTGCTCCCCCCCTCCCCCCCCGTGTTGTTGACTTCACATCTGCTGACAAGTGGCTTGTCTGGGGCACGTGGATCTGCTTGGCTCCAGGCGCCCAATTTCATTGCTATGGCACTTCCGTGCCCTGCCTTTGCGGGGGTCCCATGGTTAAAGCACAGGCTGATTTGCCCTATGCCTCACACTTTTCTAGGGTTGGCTCTAGGAATGGGAAAGCAAAGTGTGCTACACTGTGTAGCATCTGTGGGTAAAAGATCACTGTCAAATGGTACTTAGTTTGTGGGATTTTATGATTTTTGAAAACTGAGTGGAAGATACTTCACAACTACTGCTAAGAACTGCCACTTGAGCTAAGTACAGATGTTCAAAATGCCTGAGGAGGAATTGCTCAAACCTATGTGGGTTTCTGTAAGCAGCTGAGGTTAGTTTAGGTGGAAAGAGAACCCGTTTGCACTTTGGGGGGGTGCAGGAGGAGGCAGCACACAGCAGGTTGTGGGCACTCCTGCACACCTCCCAGAATGTCCTGTGGGCTCCCTGGGATGCTGGAAACTACTGAATGCAGCTGAGTGGCCAGGCCACCTCTGATAGGCAAAACATGGCTGAACGCCCCTTACCCCTCTAGTCATCTGTCAAACAGGCAGGCAGTGGAGTTAACCCTGCTCACCTGTCCCCTATAGCCCAGTTGTGCTCCATGGGACTGTGCCCACTTGAGGAGGCATGGTGATCCCTGGGTGGGCTCCCACATACCCACCCAGGGATCCCCATGCCATGTCAAATGGGTACAGCCCCAGGGAGCCCAACTGAACTGCAGGGCATGGTCAAGCACCCCCTGCCATCATTGTCAGTCACAGACATCTCACTTTGTGAGAGCCTGGAGGCAAAGCTGTCTCGGCCCTCAGCTGAAGCAGCCGAGCATGTGGTAAGTATTAGCATGGCTCACTCCTAAGGGGGCTGGCAGGGAGTTGCAAAGGTGCCTGGGATGCTGGTGGACAGTGACCAAACTTGAATCTATAGGGAATCTGGTACAGAAGTTTGATGCACTGGTTTCACCTAAATCAATTAAGTTTGAGTGCACATTGATCCAGATCTGTCTCAGACAGGGTTCCACCTTTTTAAAACCAATCTATGTGTACAAAACTTCTGTACTGTTATGGGTTTAGACCAGTTTCTGAGCACTTACACTGGTAGAAGTGTAATATCTCTACCTGTCCTTGGACACTAAGGAGCAATTCACTTAGTGTAGATTCATTGCATTGTGCTTTATCAGAAACTTTATGAGAACATGGTAAATGGCAGTAATTTAGTGATTCCTTGAAACTACAAATGTTTGTAACATGGTTTTCCCATGATGAATAGGGCTAGGAACAGAAGTTACACATAAAGTAACCAGAAATTGGTTTAAATCTGTAACACAATGGAAGTTCAATGCATTTAAACCACTTTCAAAATGGCTGAAACTGATTTAAGATAAACCTGGTTGGATGTAGTATTAGACTGAACTGATTTAGATCAAAAGAGTTTATGGAACTTCTGTCCCAGACCTGGCTGTTTACCTTATGGAAATTTAATATTAAACTTTCAAAAGACAGCCTGCAAAATTAGTACCTCTAAAATTAAATATATAGCAAGTGCAAACTGTAGTTGTACTACTTGGAGGTTTAAAATGTAGGAACAGGTCTTATACAAAAAGTGGTTTTCTTTTATAAATGTGGATTTTATTCTTCAGAAAATCCTGTATTGAATTTGAAAGCATCTGGGATAATCATGTCTAAGAGCAGTAGATGCACTGGAAATATAATTTTCATATTCCAATATGAACCCAAGATAGGGATAGCATTTTACACATTAAGAACACCAAACTGGAGGAACACAAATTGTTTCTTTGTCTTCAACTAAGATTGTTCACACAGGCTAAGAACAAAAGCCTTGTCCTGAGGGATGTTTCTTTTGCCTTAGTCCCTTTGGCCTTGACTATTCACTGCTAGGAAAGTTAATTATTTTTTTAAGGCGTGCTCTACCCTTAAAAATTTTGCCACCATCATTACATCATTTAGGAGTGTGAAACAATGGCAGTCCCAATCAACATAGCTATGCTGGCAAAATCTCCAGGATAGATATATAGCTTACATCAGTTGGTGAACTGGTATGAATCCTAACAGTCAAATGATAGAATCTACTGTGCCTCCATTATTCATCTCCACCTAACCTTATTGCTGAATACAGCCAAAACAAATAGTTGCAAATAGAATTAAAACTTAGTACCTAAAACTCAATTTCTTCTAAGGTTTAAAAGCTCAGTTTCTTCATCTGCGAGCTTTGGTTATGCAAAATGTTTTAAGCCTGTTAGCTCACAATCAATTTTGTTTCGGTCAAAGAAAATATGACAGAAGTGATGAATTTCTTCAAGGGCTAATTTATTAATATTAAGCAATATACCAATGAACAAATTTACTTGCAGACGCTCATAAAATTCCTTCCTTCCTCAATGACTATGTGCTCTGATTTGGGGGATACGATCTTAGGGTGCCTGTAGACATGCAGGGAGGCTGGTCCCATGTGCTGTAATTACAGTGCATCAGAGCAGACTCAGTTAATTGAGTCATGCTATTTAGCATGCTCCCACAGCCTCTGCATCTTGTGTATCAACATTCCTACAGTTCAAAATGGCAGTGAAGGTGCTTTAACTAAAGCCCACTTAACGAGCCTCTCTAATTAAAGTGTCATTCCCCTAGCCCCCAGAATGTGTAAAATTGCCCCTAATGCTGTAGCCTTAAAAATACAATGCAAATCAGTCTTAACTATGAAGTCCTGGGACACAGAGCTTGAATAATAGCTTAACACATTAGGGAAAATAATCTCAACCAGTGCTCATTGGCACTGGATTATGATTACTGAATTGATGTATGGCACCATATTTGAATATCAAAGAATAAACCTTAGACATAAAAAGATGAATTTTCCAGGATGCAGCCATCAACAACACAAGACCATCCTCATTTACTGTATTAACTTTTCCCTCATAACTTGTCATACAATGAAATACTGTAAAGTATGATAGTATTATTATATAAATATCTGCTTGGGACTTAAAATGTATTTATTTGTATATGGTAGCATATGTTTTTAGTATCCTACTTCTGTGGCTCTATGTGAAAGTGCTGGTTGAGAAAATCCATTAATTATGAACTGGTTTGTTTCAGGTATTCTACCCAATAGCCAATACAGAGTAGAAATGAAGTCATGGGCAGTTTATGAAGGGGTGAACTGGAAGCAAAAGGTTCTCCACTGTCTTGCTAGTTCCCTGATCCAGCCTCCACAATCTTTGGTCTAACATTTAGCATTACAGTTAGAACTATCTTCAAAATGGGAGAAGAGAGGCATGAGTATTGCAAATGTGACCTGTTGCTGTTTTTACAGTATCTTTATAGTCAGTTCTACTGGATGCCTTATCAAATGTTGAACACATAGCAGCACATGAATAACTTTTATATAATTAGTGAAATCTACAGAAACAGCTTGGCACTAACTTTATTAGTAGTAAAATATTTGGAAATTTCCTTTAAACTTCTATTTAACAATTGTCAAAAGATTTTTTTTGTGACTAAGGTGACACAATCTCCTTAATTAAATGGCAATTTTTTATTTGGCCAAATGTATAAATATTTGCACTGTATTTCCTGGGCTGTGATTTTTGCCATTTACTGTTATAAAATAAGATACCAGCAGACAAGCTGAAAAATTATCCTTGGCAAAGTTTGATAAAGGTTATAGATTGTTTAGATTTTCCAACCCCAGCCCCAAGACCCCCAGGGATTTCACTTTTAGGAGTAAATTTCAGTTCACTGGGTTTTTTTAGAAGTGTGTGTGTGTGTATGTGTGTGTGGTTACTGTATATTAGGCCTTCAAGTTATCAAACTAGTAATTTTGGCATTAGTTTTTTACCTCACTTCTTGCATGCATATTTTGTGGTCAAATCCATTAGTAAGTTATAGCGATAAACACCTGGAGTCTATCAAAAACAAAGAGAGTCTTATTCTGTAGGTACAAGCAGCCTGGTGAACATACCAAGCAGAAACTAACTACATAATATAGAACTTGAACAGGAATATGTTTTTTATGATGTGCCAGCTTAAGGGAGATCAAAGACGAAAGCCAAATAAATAGCAACTGGGTACCAGAAGAGGAAACATATTTAGACCTTAAAGTAATCAGAAACAACCCCACCGCCAACACTCTCTGAGTTTAAAAGTAACGTTTTTCTAGTCTCTGTTAATGGTTTAGAGTGCTGGCTGGTTTTGTTTCATTTCCAAACCTACTGTTTTTGTGTTTGGAACAGCGGTTAATTCTTCACATATAATGGAACATGCAAACACCAGAATCATCCCCTCACCGCTGGTATTCTCCTCTTTCCCTTTCTCCAAGGTTTTAGGGAGTTACACCACCTACTGCTCCATGACTGAATTTTCCTTGGCTGTGTGATGGAATTTGCCAGCTTACGTTAACCAATTGATTGAGCTTGACTCCTTCTTATCTGAAACATCGCCCTGCAAACTGAAACAATCTGTCTGGCATTCGTTGACTGGCAGAGCAAATTTTTCCAGGTGGTATAACCAGACACCCAGAATTACATGCCAACCCTATTTTGTCAGGCAGTTTGATCAAAAGGAAAAGGCACAAGTGACTAATGCTCAGTGTCATGTTTAGTACCTGCAACGTATCTACATAAACAGTTTTAAACAACTACTAGTACTGAGAAATGTTAAGGAGGAAAAAGATACAAGGGAGAGCAGTGAATTGACAGGCTGAGCCCTAAGGGCAAAAAGCAACATCTGTACTTGATTTGTCAGGGATTTACATTAGTGAAACTTTAACTTTGCAGATGATACATAAGATTGCACTTACAGAGCAAGTTTATGCAAATACAGCTTAGACTACACCGTATGTGGACCCAGATACAGTTGATTTGGCAGGTTTCAATGAGTCCAGTGACAGGGTTTAATAAGTTCATTTACATGAAGGATTAGGACATCTGGAAAAGTAGCATGGCAGTTTATTGAAACATAAATAACTTTAATTGAAAGGTTACAGGTATGCAAAACATTTCATACATGCAATGGAAGCTCATGGAAAAAAGCTACCTCCTTGTGAACAGGAAGGAGAAGCAGCAAACATCTTGCCATCGCTGACATCAAGTGAAACTGTAGTTATCAGAGGGTTGCTGCAGCCCAAAATATCAGCCCTGACATTAACCTTTGTTACAGTGCATCTTTCCATGAACAATTACAAATCCAGGATGTGATCCTGCAAATTGTATCCCTCCCACTTTGGCCAATGATGATGAGATGAGATGAGAACTCCTAGCATTTGTATGATTACAATGGCCCAAAAATGCTAAGTTAAAGAAGTAGTAGGGTGAACAATCTAGCTGTAAGATCAGAAGCCTGGTATTGTGCTGCATTGACTACAGTGCCCACTTTTAGTAATGCTGAAGTAATGCTGAAATTTGCAATCATGTCCTTTTCTGCTTTGGTTTTCTGGCTCTGTAATGTATACTTGCTAGTAATTTAGATTTGCAGGCTACCATCTTGGAGAACTGGTTAACACAGCACATGAGTAGAGATTGATGTATATCATATCAGATGATTTAATGGCTGTCAGAGCATAGTTCAGGAGGTTTGCAATAACTGTAGTACCTCAAAATTAATTTATAACTCAATGAGGCATTGTAATTCACCTCTACTATTTCATGTAAGAAGGTAAGCTGGTAGAGTTTCTAAGCATAACCCAACAATCAAACTGTGCTTGGGAAAAACTTTTACAAAAGGTTTAATATCCAAAAGCTGAAATTGTAAGTGGTTTCCAGTAGAAGTTTTTTTCTAAAACAAAAAGGGGCCCATTCAAGGTTAAAACTGTTCCTTAGGTTCATTGCTATCTAACCTCCAACAGGTAGAGTTTTTGTGTGTGTGCAGTCGGCATTTATGTGTTCATATGTGTATGTATAAATATAATGAACAGATTTTAAACAACAGGACCATGTCTGATTATTAGATGGAAGTCTTGGTTACTGAATTTTCCAGCTTTAGCTCTTACCTTTTACCTTTAAAGGTAATCAACAGTGCCTCATTACCTCAATTTCTCTTGTGATGTGGTAACAAACTTAGCTATGATCTACTTTTTTCTAGCATAAGGCCTCTACACTCTGCCATCAGAATGTGCTGAAGAAACTAGTGCCTACAGATAAATACTTTCGCCATTGCACCTGTTTCAAGAAACTCACTGTGTAACTTAGACAAAAGAACACAATGTACATTGATAACATAATGATATAATTACCACATGCAGATAAGGATGGAGAATGTATACAAAATCGTGGGATAGAAAAACAGACCTCGTAAAGTCGGAAGTATGGTTGCAACTGTTTAGACTGCCCTGATCCCAAATCATTTAATATGTAAAAATAAAATCCAATCCTTAATATCCTTAATATGTGTACACAAAATGCTATTTAAGGAAGGTTCTGTCTTTTTTAAATAGCTGGATTAACGGTGTGGTACCTGTTGTATCTTGAATATAAGAGTAAAATGCTTCTCAGATACGCTCAACAGACTGGGATAGCACTGTTCAGAATCTTCCTTTACCCCAAAGGTGAGATGCTAACACCATCGACACATAAACAAAGGACTCTCAGGTGATGCTTCTATGTGGCTGCTAATCATTGTTTCCAGTTCTCATGCTCAATTTTTGTTGGATATTTTTCCACTCATGGAGGCTAAGTACAGGCATTCAAGAAACCTGTACCAGAAGTGCTCTGACTTTCAAGCTTTACTCTAAGCACCCCTGTCAGGAGGAAGCAGAACATGTTAGCCCTTGTGGAGGTGGGGCTCAGACCCTGCCTGCATGGCCTGAACACAGCAGATGGGAAAGTGGGAGGTTTGCACACCTCCCAGCATGCCTCATGTGCTCCAGGCTGCCAAAGACTCCCAAAAGGAGTTGAATGGCCAAACCACCCCTTATTGGCTGGTGGAGACATGACAGTCACACACCTAGACCAGCTTTGGTGGCTTGTCATGGTATGCTCTCATGGCCACAAGCCACCCGCATGCCTACCAAGCACACCGTGTATGTGTGTGTGGGGGGGACACTTAGATTATGTGTGTGTGAGTGTGTATGTACCTCCCTCACACACATATAGCCCCCCCCCATCATCCTGGACATGCACACACATGCAGACACACACACGCAAAACCCAGGTGTCCAGGGCATGACTAAGCCACCAACTTTTACATAGCCAATGAGGATGATGCCTGCATCTTACATAATTCCCTGTTCCCCAGGGTGATGAAGAGTAAGCACTACATTCCCAGGGTCCCTGATTTCATCATTGGTGATGTCATCATACCCATAATCCTTCTCAGAGCCCAGCCAACCCCTCATGCCCTGGATCATAAGGCCCTATGGGGGGCAGCTGGGCTGCCAGAAGGAGCACTTCAACAATGAGTTTTGACCTAGCCAAACTTTTTGTGTGCATAATAAAGAAGAAGAATATTGCCTGCTCTGGAACTTGGACCGGAGCCCAGGGAGCTGCCAAAGGTGGCACTACTCCCCTGCAGTAGGATCTAAGCCTGAGTGGTCTGGCACAATGGGATGGTGGTTTGGTGCACTGCCCGCCCCTCTCTGGGTCTCTTTGGGGCCCTGCACTAATGCTGACAACTGCCTGTGGCTGAGGGTAGTGAATTGACCCTGGAGGGAGGGCTGAGTCAATGCCAGCCATGGGATCATATCCTGGACAGCCTGGCCTCTGTCCCCTCCTTCACTGCTGCTTCCCCGAGTGCGTCTTCCCAGACACCTTTCTGGCTCCTTGGACCATGGGTCAGTGGCTCCCACATGCCATATCTCTTATTCCAGCTTCCCAGCTCCACAGTATCTCCCAATCAATGCACAGTGTTATCCAGGTGTCCTCCCCATGGGACTCTTGGGCATGTCACCCTAGGGAGCAGTCCCTGAAGCAGGGTTGCAGCCTGCCCCACCACTCCAGTCTGAGAAGGGAACAGTCTCATCATGGAAAGCAGCACTGACATCACACAGGGGTGTTGTAGCAGGATCCCAATGGTCTTTGACCCTATGCATAAACTCCTTATCCTGATGCTGCAACTTGCTGAACTCTATGGCAGTGCATGCAGCCTCCCTCAAAGAGCAGCTGATGATCCATAGACCGTATTCTTGGATCTTTGCAATATGTTCCTTGCCCTGGATGGCTTGTTCCAGTGCCATGGCACTGCAGGTGCAAGCAGTCACCAATCTGTTCCTTCCAACCCCCCACATCAACGGTCCCCTTTGGTCCGAATGTCACTGGCACTATCTACACATGTCTCCAGTGCTCTGTAGGTATCTGACTGATCCAGCACCTCTGGTTTCAAGAACAGGAATCCCATGCTCAAATGCAGAGTCTGGAGACAAGGGAGACACCAAAAGCCTTCTGGTGAGTCCCGCATTCAGACCTCTTTTCCCCGCCTGGGGGCAGAAGCCGAGGAGCTGCTCGTGACCTGGCGCTGGCTACAGCACAGAATGCCTGTGTGCCTCCTCCACGCTGAGAATACCCAGGCACCTGGGTTCCATCAGCCTGCTGTGGGAGCTGGGAGGGCTGCGAAACCCAAGCATCATAAGGCACTTTTGATTCTCCAGGAGAAGATGGAGGGAGGGAGTGGGGGTACGGTTGCTAAGGAGAATTCCCATTTTTCATCGCACCTTAATTGCAGCAGTGCTCATTCATACCAAATGGCACCTGGAGGATGGTCAGCAAAGATGTGCAGATTCACCTGTTGGTTATACCCCAGCTGTTGGGCTTGAAAAACACATTTAGTGTATATTGGGTCCATCTGGCTTAGGGTCTGTGCCAGGTGGATTCAAGTACACAAGCTAGCCTCTCTCAGGAAAGCAACACAACATGGATGAATGGGGCAGTCTGTTGATAATTACCCAGATTTATAGCCCCACTCAATGTAACACAGACTGATAAGTAGCGGGGACTGAGCCTGGCACCATACCCTTATTCCAGGCCAGTGGTGCAGATGTTATAGGGTAGGGGTTGTTTGAAAGGCATATGGTCAGTGAGGAGCATCAATAAATTAGTACCATCCATCTTCCATGTGGACAACGGTCAAGCCAAGAGCCCACAGAATATCAGAGTAGGCAATGATAGCCTTCCTCATGAGCATATTCCTAGTTACCATAGAGTCACATTAGACCATTCCTTCACCTACAAACATCATATTCAGAAGGTCAGCAATAAAGTCTCTGCATGGGTAGCTGCCTTAAGACATTTAGCCAGCATGGCATGGGGTGCCCAGAACAGGCATTCAAGAAACCTATATCAGAAGTGCTCTGACTTCTAAAGTTTATTCTAAACACCTCTGTTTAGGTCAGGAGGGAGCAGAACATGTTAGCCCTTGTGGAGGTGAGGCTCAGACCCTGGCTGCATGGCCCGAACACAGCAGATGGGAGAGTGGGAGGCTTGCACACCTCCTAGCATGCCTCATGGGCTCCTGGCTGCCAAAGACTCCCATAAGGAGCCAGCCCTGATTGGCTGGCTTGGCTATCAGGGTGCACAGAAACATTGCACTTGAAATGTTATATGCCCCAGCATATTACTGTGCTCCTGTATGGTCCAGAAGTTATTGTTAAAGAGCTTGAAAGTGTACTTAACAGTGCACAGAGCCTCATAACAGGCTGCATAACTTTTACAGGTGTATTCCCTGTACTCTTGAGCAAGTGACACTGGGCATGACCTTGACAGAAAAGCGTTGGTCAAGCTGAACATACTGAGATTTGGATATGGATACTATATAGGCATCAACGCCATGGGTGCTCCAGGGTTCAAGTACACACTGAAAAAAAATTAGCAGTTGTTCAGCACCCATGAGCCATGGCTGAAAAAAGAAACAAGAAAAAAAGTGTGCTGTATCAGAAGCAGCTGTGTGTTACTTCGACCCTGCCTCTTCAGCATCTTTAAAAATCAGGCATTTCAGCAAGGCTTTTTGGCACTTTTATCTAAAGCTGATTCAATCGGCTATTAGATATAGGCACCAAAAAAGCCCCACTAAAGTGCCCGATCTTTACATATGCTGCAGAACCAGATTAAAGTAATGTGCTGCCTCTTTGGGGCATGTGCAGGGCTCAGTGTGGGAACATGGCAAGTTTAAATTAAAGCCTGGGGCGGGGAGGGGGGTTCTATGTCTGCAAGCACCCATCAGCAAAAACCAAAGATGGTGCCTGTGATAGATGCTTCAATACACTTCACAAAATGAACATCTTGGACCCTGTATGAATGTGGTGTCCAACAAACAGCACAGCATTTAGTCAAAAGCTGCAATCTCTAGAAATGCGCAGATGGGGTAGATGGAATCAGCAGACCAGATCAGATGGTAGCTCATATCTGACTGGGGGGAGTGAGGGGAAGGGGTTGGGAACAGGGGCTTTATTGACTTTTGTCAGTGACATCTTGGAGGCAAGGCTGGCCCAGTGCTCAAGCAGACCACACGAGTTCTGACTGGACCTAAAGT
The DNA here is from genome assembly GCF_001723895.1 of Crocodylus porosus. Lineage (NCBI taxonomy): Eukaryota > Metazoa > Chordata > Crocodylia > Crocodylidae > Crocodylus > Crocodylus porosus. The sequence continues at coordinate 107,623,708 of NW_017728918.1, read as the reverse complement.
GCTGTCCTGGGAGGTGAGGGGAGTAGGGTGCTATGAGGCCCCATGGGTTGCTGACAGAATGTGACCTACCATTACTCACAATGGGATGTGATACAGATGTTTGCTACAGTGCTCTAATCTATAGCTTATTCCACACAATAAGTGTAACTTCTATACCTGGCCAAAGTGAACAGAAAACAGTTTCTAATTCACCTTAAAAGGTGACTATATTTTAATGTTTAATATTTAAAAATACATCTCTAGGAAAATATGTATATGATTCAGATGCAGAAAAGACTCTAGACCCAGTAGAAATGACTTTAGGTGGCACAGTCTTTATTCTGTCTATGCAATTTATGCTGTAGAAAATATATATGACTAAAAGTGGTTTTTTTCCTTCCCACAAACGTTTATAGTAAATAAATGCCAGCAGCCCTAAATTCATTCAGTTCTCTCTGTGGCTACATTAGTCAGGTCCAGCTGAGATACTCTAGCCTCGGCAGCTCTTGACTTGGTACTCCAGGCATTATCCTACTCCTGACTCAGCAGTCTCTGAGGTCAGGGTTCAGGATTTTCTTTTTTTAACTTCTTAGGAACACATCAGCAATGATCTCAAATTTACTGTAAGTCTCTGCATCCAGTTTCACTTATGTTTTATTAAACCTTTTACATTTCACAACAAAAAATCTAAAATAATTCTTTAACTATGTTATACATTAAGCAGTATCCTAGCTTAGTAGATTTTCATAAAAATAACTCTAAGCCAGATCTAAAATATTAAAAAAATATTGAAGAGCACTGAACACTTTGCAGAACAGTGAGTCATTTTGGTAACAAGCACCCACAAAAAAAACACCACTTTCTTCTAACCATAACTGTGCATCTCAAGCATTTCATCCCTGTGGAAACTCAAACGAAACAGTCCTCTTTTCTTTAAGGTGGAAATGTCATATTTGTCTAGCCCAGTAAACCACTGAAATACAATTCATGTCTTCTTTGTACATAACCAAGTTGACTAGATGCTAAGTTCTGAGGTCTTTTCCCATCTAAATATTTACATGGACAGTCATGTCCACTTAACAAAAACAAGAAAAAGGAAGGAAGGATTTTTCACTTTCATCTAGTCCAGAGGCTAGAATCCCAGCGCCACTGAAATCAGTAAGAATTCTGACATTCTCTTCAATAAAGTCAGAATTTCACCCTGATGACATAGGGCCAAATTAAAGCCACTGAAACCAATATTTCTTTCTCCATAAATACAATCTATGTAAATCAAGTACATTCTCATTAGCTCTGTTGACTGCTTCTGAAATATCTTGAGAATGTTTTGTTAGACATGTATCAGTAGGAGGGCTATGCTTAAACATATGAGTGAAGTCATGGAGGTGCATGTGTATAGAAGGTAAAAATCATATAAGGTAAGACAAACTTGCATGCTCTGCAGTATCAATATCAGTGTGACCATAGTGACCACTAGCAGTTCCTAGGTCAGGGGTTGGCAATTATTTTGGGCGGAGGGCCGCTTATTGAGTTTGGTGAACCATTGAGGGCTGCATGAAAGGCAGCCAGAGGCAGATAAACATTAATTTTCTAAATTTTTTAGGGGTCCCATGGGCTAGATAAAATGGCTTGGCAGGCCACGTCCAGCCCGTGGGTTGCATTTTTCCTGCCCCGTCCTAGGTACTGCTGGTTTACTTGCAGCAATTAAGAGCACCAAAACTGAAGATAAGTTCTCCAATAATAAAAACTTCCAAAATTTTTCATCACCTGACTGAGAGTTTAAATGCATAAAAGTAATGAAATGCAAAGCTATAGTTCCCACAGCAGCTATAACTTCCTCATAGGTATTAGGACATATATTTAACAGCATATACTTAGTAATGCAAAATGCTATAGCTGCCCCAAGGGTTACGGTTGGCCTGGGGAGCCATAACTTAGTTTCCTGACTTCTGTGTTGTTTAAGATCTCAACTATAAATATTACTCTAATATTTATATACTATACTGAAATATTACTTTGTGAGCTGAATTTACATTGACATTGGGAAACGGTCAGAAAAGGAAGAGAATGAGTGTGGTATGTTTATTCAAAGAGCAATGCTGTCAGTGATTCCTGAGGTGAAACTGGCCCCAATAAAGTCCAGATTTTACCTGAAAGATCTTTGTCCCCTACATGAGAACAACAGAAGTCTTAGTGGTCTTGATGTTTTCTAAAGCAAGTTAGAAGTAGCTTAGAAGTTAAGATCCTTAGAAATGCTGGATCTTAAGAAACCAGAGAAAACTTATTTTTAACACATGGTTGGGAAAAAAATACTGATTTTTTTCCTGAAAAATAGACATGAAATATGAAATAGAAAAGAAAAAATATGCTGATTGTGAAGTACTGCTGTACAGCCTTAAAGGGGCTGTAGTTTTGTTCCCTCCCAAGTGAGACTACATATTCCTTGCTCCTGGCTTCATGGATGGCCCTTGGTGAAAACAGGCATTGTAACACATAGGGCAGGGGCAGGCAAATGACAACCCACAGGGTGGATCTGGCTCAGCAGGCACTTCCATCCGGTGGGTACCCACCAATGAATTGTACCCTGCCCAGTCCTTCCACCCATGAGGGTGGGAACAAGGCGCCCACATATACACCCACCCTCCCAACATATCCTATTTCACCTCTCTCCTTCCCTTGTGGGAGGAAGGGACTGGCCAACCAGCACACTGCTTTCTGCTGCAGCCACTGAGGGACTGGCTCACTTGCTCAAGGAAGCAGGTAAGGAAGTGATGGGGGCCAAGGCAGGGGTGGGGGGCAGCTGGGTGGGGTCAGGGACCATGGGGCTGGAGGCAGTATGCAGCCCACACCTCGGGAGATGGCAGGAGCGCAGTGCCTGGGTGGGCAGGGTGTGGGTATGATGGAGGGTGGGGACCCCAACACACTCCTCGCCATGGCAGTAGGCAGGGGTGCTCAGCACGCTGATGCCCAGTGCAGGTGCCGGTGCCCGTCAGTGCATGGCTCCAGCCAGTGCTGCACATGGGAGCAAGGAGTGCTGGCTGCCCAGCCCACCTCTGTTGCAGGGGCTCCACACAGCACAGCTCACCAAAACTCATTACACAGCCCTCCAGCCAAAATAGCTGCCCACTCCCGATGTAGGGGCAAGTCCAGTGCACAACAGAGGATCATGTTTGGCTAGGAATACCCTACCATAGAGGATAAGAAGACTATGAACTATCAGAACTACAATTCACATAAGGCCCTGTGGTAGGACTTCAGATTTAAAGTAGCTCCATTTTTAGCCGAAATATTTTGGTTTTCAGGTTTCTGTATTTTTTGGTGAAAAATTTCTATAGAAAGACATTTTCTGGACATAAAGCTTTCTGGAATGAACCCTCTCTGTAGCCATACTTTTCTCCCTTTACTAATAGAACTTCAACCCATGAGGCTCACAAAAGAAAATACAAGTTGCCATTGAGAAACAGTTCTGGAGGGGGAAAAAAAACAGTCCTGGTTTTGATTTCTATTCTTACTGTACACATTTATTTTGAAGAGGGAAGGGATATATAGTTAGGTACATAGGTAGAGAACAATTTTCCTTGGAGTATTTTTTCATGCCCTTTCTTCTACAAGAGAGACTAGAAAGCAAGGTATTTTTCATTAAAGATGGTTGAATCACAGGAGAGGGATTTTGCATTTTGCAATCTCTGAGCAGCAAAGGAATGCTTAATCTATGCCAGTCTGCCTCATGTTTTCATCTGGCAAAGACACTATGCAAACTGATAGCAGATGGTGGAGCTGAAAATAGGTGCTTTAAATGTTTGGTTGAGAGCCAGCATTTTGTCATTTAGTTGTCTCACGTCATTGCACTGTGTTATGTTGTGCAATCGTGTATGACATACCTAAATCAGCCTCTCACATAGTATTTTCTGAAAGAAAACTGTGTGTCATCTCAATGAGGTGGTCAAGAACTTTGAGTAAACTTTGAGTTTAATGTTCTTGGAAAGGCTTCCTCCTTTACCCCCAGTCCTCTTCCAAGAATTTCTGCTTGTTTACTTTTAGGGAAAGTGGTGTTGATGGGATAACTTCTGTTCAACAAATTAATCCCCAAAAGAAAAGAGCCTTTGGGCAAAGAGCAAAGTAGGGTGGGAATTTATGCAGAGAATGGGAGAATGTCCCTTCAGAGCCATGGCTGTTCATACAAATCCAGAACCATTGGCTGGCCTTGCAATATGAAAATGTTCCAGCTCCATGCCAAAAAATGTCATGTGGCAGCATACCCCTATTTTTAGCTGCACAGGCAGCTATGAGTTCAGTTCTCATCTTCTTAGCTGAAGAAATGCCCTAAGGTTACTCTGCAGCGAGCATGAAATAATGGTACATGCTGAATGCCTATGGTTGAGACTGAAAAGATGTCAGATTACTGAGGGGCTGGATCGCTGGCCAAGGGCATGACAGCCCTATTTTAAGAGGTTTTGTTTTTTCTTGAATCTCTTCCATCAAGTTGACTCCCATTCAGAGAACATCACCTCATCTCTATTACACTTTCTCTTCTGAGAAAGGAAAATGAATGGAAAAAAATAGAAAAACTGTTTATTTTGATGCTCCTTAAGCATCCTTCATTTTGATGGAGGTCACTCATTGTAGTTCCAAGCTTGCCGATGTTTTGCACAAGTCTGAATTCTCTACTTTTATTGTTGAAAATCACATCATAAATAAGCAGACAAGGTTTAATAGATTTCATAGATTTGATTTCATAGACGTTAGGGCTGGAAGGGACCTTGGAAGATCATCAAGTCCAGCCCCCCGCCCAAAGGGCAGGAAATCAGCTGGGGTCATAGGATCCCAGCAAGACAAGCATCCAAGTTACTCTTGAAGGTGTTCAATGTAGGTGCTTGAACCACCTCCGATGGCAGGCTGTTCCAGACCTCGGGGGCTTGGACAGTAAAGAAATTCTTCCTTATGTCCAGCCTGAAATGGTCTTGCAGTAGTTTATAACCATTCAACCTTGTCATCCTTGGAGCGCTCTGGTGGCAGTAAGGATCAGAGGGAATGGGGGGCAACAGGTGTGAGAAAAGTATGGCAAGAGGTGGGGAATGTTGAACTGGTGATAGAATGTGGCTGATAAAATGCATACAGGTTACCTGGGGTTATCAGATGTCAGGAAGAATATAATGTGCCATAAATCCAATCTCCAGTAGATTTATGAAGTGAAATTCATAGGCTCATCTATGAAAGGTGCTTTTTGTAAATTCCCTTGGAGACTTAGAATTGAGAGATTAGAGACAGAGTGGCTGTCTTGTGAGAAGTGTGTACCTATCGGTAATTTGGTATTTTTCCCTTTGGTGGATTTCAAGTGTTCATTCATTCTGGTACACAGTTGTTGTTTGCAAAGAACAATATTTTCCAACTATTTAGTTTAATAAAAGATATCACATCATAAATAAGGAGTTATAAAGTTGAAATTGTGTAAAGAATTTGCTAAAGAAGAAATCCCATGGTATTTTAAGTTTCTTTCATGAATAGCTTCTTACATACTTTGACCAGTGTCTTTGTCACATATGACATCATATGTTTAGATTGTATGATATTGAGATATATTTTTATCCTGTATAAGGCTCTGATATGATTACTAGGGAGGTCAATGTCAAAGACAAAATATCCATTAAGTGTAATGCCACCAATATAGTATATCTCCATAAAATGCAACATTAAAAAGGAATCTAATACTGTATCAAAATCTGTAAGCATAGCAATGAAGAAAATTTCCTTTCTGGCTGTTTTGTAGAGTGTTGGACAAGTAAATCTCCGCCCCCATGAAAAATTAAAATAAGTTAAAAGGTTTAATTCTTATTTGAAGATTCTCAGTGAAAAATGTCCATGTTTTAAAAGAATACCTATTGAGACTATGCTAACTGAGAGCAACTGAGGGTATCTTTCATAATAGAATCTGTCTGTAGGTACAAATACTGAGGAAAATGTCCTTAGACCACCATGGCTACAACCAAACACCAAGGAAGAGGAAGGAAATATGTTTTGTCAGTCCTTCTTTGTAGGACAAATATATTGCCGTTCCTAGTCATCCTCTTTACAGAAATGAGATCCTAAATAGCTCACAAATCCTGTGTTTCTTGTGCATACAGTATTTCTATGAACCTCAAAGGCAGCTCTAAGACAGCTTATTGCATCACTTATTTGGACAAAACCTCAGAGATATGTTGGCAACTAATTACCATTAAATTAAAAGGGAACTGGGTGCTTAACTACTTCAGAGGATCTGGGCTTTTGAATCTAAGTGATGCAGGAGACACAAGGACATTTCTATTTTTATGAAATAATAAGATAAGAAAAGTAAATTATTGATTTAATATGTAGTACAGGGGAAATATATTTAAAGTAGGTTGGGATTTTTGATGGAGGCGGAAGGAAATAATTGTTGAACTCCCATAGGGCCATCTATGTGCATTAATGTGTCATATTTACTGCACATTAAGTTTAGTACCTGTAATAATAACAGGTACCAATTCAAAGTGCAGTAACTGGTGCTACTGCACAGTAGTGCTGGTGCATGGCTTTTGCCATGACACACTAATGCACAGTAGAACTACTCTGCGGCACAGAAGACACACCCCCTGAGCCTAAATTGGAACTGAATGCTTGAATGACTGAGATTGTCATAGAGTTATGTTTTTAAAAGGAAGACATGAGAAGCAACTACTTTTTTCACAATTTCAGCTAGAAGATGCATATTTTTTCTTTAAAAGAGACACAGCTAAGAGCAGGGAAGCCCTAGTTATATTTATATTTATGGTTTAGTTTCCCCAAAAGTCATCCCTACAAAATTGGGGCTTATGTCTTAAGGATGGAAGCTGATTTTATGCACCAGACCAGAAGCATGTAATAACTGCCATGAAATGGCTCCTGTTAATGGTTCACTTGGGCTATGCTTCTCTCCCATCCCAGTAGGGAAAAGTAGAGTGCACCCTTCACGGTCACAGTTAGTTTTAACCTTGGCGACTATAATTCTGAAGTTGCTGCTAAAGATAAAGTGGTGCTGAGGAGTGAGCTCTACCCCTCCTGCCTGAGACCAGCAGCCAGTTATGAAGTAGTGGTTAAGATTCTGGAAATATCTTTTTTTTTTAAATACATTTCTCCTTCCCAAAGCAAGGTGTGTGTATCATTTGAGGGCATGTGGTATGCAAATAAATGCAGTAACTGATACTTTAAAAAGCAAAACACTGTGGTTTACAATTCATGCTTGAAGTTATTCAGGGTTTTTTGATTGGTGGATGCTTTGGCTGGTGGAAGCTACAAATTCTAATGAACCTTAACACAGGCTTTTAAGAATATGGGTTTGGGGTATTTTTAATTATATATAATTTATTTGTTCCTGATAGAACGTAAAAACAAAATGAAAACAGGTATAAAAAAACCCATTGAAATGTTAATAAATTTTTTAAGTGATAAAATTAACTTTTAAAATCTTTAATTAACATAATTATTAATGTGGTACACATTAAAGAAAGCATTTGTTTTCTTTATAGCATGTAAACATAAAGTTCCAAAAGGTTTTTTTTTAATTTTTTTCCTCCAACTACTTTTTCTCTGGCAATTGTATCCACTATGTTATTAGTATCAGTTAGTGTTTGATTGCTCATTGAATGATCATTGCCCAATATTAATTTCTCCATTTGGAGAATTCATGAATTTGGTTAATTCATTCAGGCACTCTAATAAATAAATGGGACTAGAGATGTCTGTTTTCTACTAATAGCAGCTTCAACTACCTGAAGGGGGGTTCCAAAGAGGATGGAGCTAGACTGTTCCCAGTGATGGCAGATGACAGAACAAGGAGCAAAGGTCTGAAGTTATAGCAAGGGAGGTTTAGATTATATATTCGGAAAAACTCTCTCATGGGAAGTGTAGTAAAGTGCTAGAACAGGCTACCCACAGAGGCTATGGAATCTCCATCCTTGGAGGTTTTTAAAACCCTGCTAGACAAAAACTTGGCTGGGATGATGTAGCTGGGGATGGTCCTCTTTTGAGCCAGGAGTTGGACTAGATGACCTCCTGAGGTCCCCTCCAACCCTAACTTTTTGGGACTCTATGATTCTATCAGTCAGATTTCTAACAAAGCAAAACACTTGGTACTGAAATCCATTTTTGTATATACTGCACCTATTACTTGTCCAATATCCATAAGTCATATGGAACTACTTTGAATTAAATGAGGACATATCTTCAGAAACTCCACTGAAGACAATGGAGTTATTTCAGACTGACCCAGATTTAAAGATATCTACAGTTTTCACAGTGCGTGCATTTACACATGTGCTTTACTGCAGAGTTGACCAATTAGTTCCATAGTAAAGCATCACCATCTACACATGTGTCCATATTTAGGGTGCAGTAAATTATTTAACTCTGACATAGAACAATACTGTCCAGGACAAGTACCATCCTACAGTGGACTAATTTATGCTGCCGTAAGGTACGTGGTAGACCAGGGATGTCTGGAGCATGAGTGCAGGAGCTGCCTGACAGCTAGCCCCACACTGTAGCACCCTCATGTTCAAGCCAGTCCATCTGCCATCTGAAGCCACCACACAGAGCCTGGAGCTGACTCCCTTGGCACCCTGCCAGCCTGGGGATGCTCCACCCCAGCTCAATGTGCTACCATCCCAGGTGCACATGGAAACACCGCGCCCTGGAGAAAAAAAACCCAGCATGAGCTGCACCAGAGTTTATTTCTTCACCCTAACTGCACGTGTAGATGCATACGGTGCTCACAGGGAAGGAAGACTCTTGAGCTGGCCTGGCCCATCTGCTCCTGGGAATAGGGCAGGAATAAAACTGTTCTAGGGGCACCCACCATGGCTATCCTTGAGAACTCTATGTAGCAGGGCACTCGGATGTGTCTACTGCTTGCAGGTGGCAAAGGGGAGCTAATAAGGGGAGCAGAGGGGAGTTAACTCCTTACCTAGAGTTCTGGGACCCTCCCAGGGCTCCAGCAGTGGTGATCCAGCAGCAGGGAGTATGGCAGGTACTTAGAATGTGGCTCTGCTGGCCAGGCTCCAGTTTCAGGTGGCACAGGCTGCTACCACATGCACTGTCCCACTGTATTCTAGTGGGGGATTTTTTTACATTGAGATCTCCCTGTATGAAACTCCCTCCCCAACACCTCCACTCTGCAAGTTAGCAGCATGGGGAATGCCTTCATGTGCAGTGCGTGTCATGTGCAGCAACGCATATCATACATGCATGCTTGTCCGTACGCACCCATAGAGCCTTAATGAAGTAGGACTGGAAGGGACCTCCAGAGGTCATCTAGTTCAACCCCCTACGTGAGGCAGAATCATCCCTGTCCAAACCATCCCATACATAAGGTCATTATATATCTGAATTTAGCTAGGATAGTTCCGGATTTCAAAGGAATTTAGCTAAGATAGTTCCAGATTTCAAAGGTTGGTCCCAGCCAGCTGCTGAGAATTATAAAAGGCACCCTGGAAATTCAGAGAAGCAGGGAATATTCTGGCCAGGAACTGGACCAGTGTAGAGTGCCTTGCAGGCAGGCAGATGGGCAGTGCTTCCTGCATAGCATGTTGCCCTGTCTCCACCAACTTAGAGGGGAATCAGTAGGGAGGCAGTGTCCTGAATTTCCCAGACGTCCCAGATTTCTGGGATTTCCATATCATCAGCCTACCCATTTAAACCATAATCTAGACTCTGCATAAGACTGCCATCAACCCAATAACAATGCAAACCTAACACCCTAATCTGCCACAGGTAAAGCAGGGGAACTATGGCAGCCAGTGTCCTACTTCTATAAAATGTTGTCAATATATTCTCAACTGTTGTCAATATATGTGTTAGGTAGAAAGCTACAGAGGAAAGCAAAAACTTTCACAGTCCGTACCAACGTAATCATGGGGTAAAATTCCTTCCTGCCCCCAGATATGGTGATTGGCCTGACCCTGAACAGAGGAGCAAGACCCTATAACCAGGAACCTCTGGCTTTGTCCCAACAGGAGCATTGGCACACCTCAAAGTTTCCAGCTGTAGCCAACACCCAATGTCTCTGTGAAGGCTTAAAAACACCCTGATATTTAATGGGGGGGTGGGGAGGGAAGGAAGTTGGGAACCACAAAACCCCAGAAGCATGGAAAATACCCATGGTAGAACGTAGACATAGCTATGCCTAGATCATTCCTTACCAGTGGCTGTCCAAACTCTTCTTGAATCCTTCTAGTAATGGAAAGACCACAACTTCTTGAGGCAGTCTATTTCACAGCCTCACTATTCTCACAGTGAAGAAGTTTTTCTGGATATCCAGTCTAAACTTGCTGCATCTTCCAGCCATTGGTCTGCATCCTCCTCTGCAGCAAGAGAAAAAAGGTGCTTTCCCTCTTGTTTATAGCAGCCCTTCAAGTATTTGAAGACTATTATCATGTCTCCTCTTAAGCACCTTTTCTGCAAGCTGAATGTGCCTAGCTTCTTCAGCTAGTTTGCTTTCCAAGCTCATTATCATCTTTGGTGCCCACCTTTGAACCCTCAAGTTTCTACACACCCTTCTTAAAATGCGGAGTCCATAACTGCACACAGATGGGGCTTAACCAGTTCCAGGCAGAGAGGCACTATCACTTCCTGTGTCTTGTACCTAATGCTTCTATTGATGCATCCCAAAACTGCAATTGCCTTTCGGGCAGCTGCATCCCACTGCAGGCTCATATCGAGTCTGTGGTCTGCCAAGGTTCCCCGGTCCTTTTTCATAGTGTTGCCATCCAGCCAGGTGTCGCCTATTTTATATTTGATTTTGGTTTTTGATTATTCCTCCTGAGTTGTAACACCTTGCAACTGTCTGCATCCTGTTAGCTCTAGCTCATTTTTTCAATCTGTTAAGACCTTTCTGAATTGTATTCACATCCTCCAATGTATTTTCAGTCCTTCCCAGTTTTTTTGTCATCTGCAGACTTTCTTGAGAAGTTTTCTATACTAGCATCTAAATAGTTCATAAACACATTGAACAGCATTGGGCCTGGGACAGACCCCTGTGGGACTCCACTCAAAACCTCCTGCCATTCTGACACAGACCTGTGAATAATTACCATTTGCTTATATTGAGCCAGTTACTGATCCACCTTTTAATTTAATTTTATCCAGCTCATATTTCTCCTATTTGTTTATGAGAAGGTCTTCTGGGACCTTGTCAAAAGCCTTGGTGGCTGTGGGCAGTTGCAGTTGGATTGAGCAGGCTCAAGTGCATTTCCCCATAAGCACACTGGGGACAAACATGAGAGAAGAATCTGGACCATATTTTGTGCATGGAGTTTTACTGCTAAAGTCTCCTTTGCTGTTGATCTTTTGCTGAAGACACTAATTTGACCTTTCCCTTTTTGGGGGCATTTTTTGCATGATGGAGAGATGTTTAGCAGAGAGTGTTGCTATCTTTTGCTTTCCTCTTTTTGAAATGTGTTGAAAACATAGGACTCTTTCATTTGGACATCTCTGAATATCTGAATCAAATGGTATCAAGATTGGAAAATATATTCTTAAAAATGAGGACATTCACACATTTTTATTAAGACAATTTTTATTCTTAAGAATTAGTACTTCAATATTTAACTGAAATTCTCACTAGGTTATTTACAGAGTGTTTTCTCATTTTATATAAAAAGATGGGAGCAGTCTTTTAAGATGAATATAATACCAAAACAATATTTTTTAAAACAGGGGTGGGCAATTATTTCAGCAGGAGGACCACTTAATGAGGTTTGGTGAGCTGTCAAGGGCCCCAAGGGTATCCCTGCCCCCTGACACATGCATCACCCCCTGGTTGCCATCCTGAAGCCGGAATTCCTGCCCCTAACCCCTGACCTTTCCCACCAGAAGTCCCTTTTCTTGCCCCCAGAAGTACTCCTTTTGGGAAGAGGGTTTGCCATCTTGGAACTAGAAAAAAATAAATTGTATACTAAAAGAATCAAAAAAATCTACAACAACATATTTTAATTTTATTTTAAAAAATATTTTTGGCCTGATTTCTGTATGTTTGCATTATGTCTGTAGAAGTGTTGTATAATAGCTCAAAATGAAGTGTTACTCTTGTATATTGTGGGGAGGGTATGGGGGGCTGTGGGTGTATGTGTGTGTACATGTGGGGTGTGAGGGAGAGTGTAGATGTGTGTGTATGGGGTTTGTGGATAGAGTACAAGGGCTGTATGTAGGTGTTGGGGGTGTGGTTATAGGTATGTGGGGGGCTATGCGTAGATGTGGGGGTAGAGGCAGTGTGGGGGTGCAGGGTTTGTGTTTGCGGGGATGTATGGGTGGGTGGGTTTGGGGTTTCTGCAGAGCTGTGTGTGGGTCCTTCCCTACAAAACACGTTGCCCATTGTGTATACCCCTTGCAGCCAGTGACAGCAATAGGAGAGCCCCCTGGAGGCATGCAGTCCTGGCAAGTCCCAGGACTACATGTAGGTAGGCCTCTGCTTCATCGCACAGGACACACATGCCCAAGCCCTGTGCCAATGGGGGGAAGCCCCGCATGATGAAGTTGGCAGTGCAGGTCATGGACTTGGCTGGCGTGGCCAGGAGAGGGGCAGAGCCAGCCCGGTTCCAAAGAACGTAGTTCCCCCGTTCCACATGATGTGCACATAGCAGCGAGTGGGGCCAGAATTCCAGGTCTATTGGAGTGGGGCTCCTCCCAGAGGCATGCAGCTGGGGTGGAGAACCTGGGAACTGCATGTGAGCCCCATGTGATGGATCCAGGTGGATCCTGTGCCAGCGCCAGCCTGGGCTCTGTGATCCTACCACCTCAGACTGGGTCCCCACTGGCCCCAGCCCTGAGGCACCAGCACAGGCCCCACTCTCCCGCTCACTGGCCATTTTGTTCCTGCCTGCCTGCCACTGCCATCACATCCTGCCAAAACCACTTCCCTCACCCCACCTGCCACCAATGCTGCCCTTCCCCTGCCACTTGCCTACCTTCCCACTACCCCCCCTCCCCTCCCTGCCTTTCCCTCTCCCCTCCACTCACATGCCTGCCCACCTGCTGCCACTGCCACTCTCCCCCACTGCCCACCACTTTCCTGCCTGCTGCCACTGCCATTGCCACTGCCCCTCCCCCACCTACTGGCTCTTCCCTACCTGTGGGGCCAGAATCAGGGCCGTGCCATGTGTGAGGGTGGCACAGTGTGTGCTGCCCCTGCAGAACTGAGCAGGGCTTGGACCTATATAAGTATAGTGGGGGTGTCCTGGAGCCAAGGCACATGCAGGGAATGGGTAGACACCTGCCCGCAGGCTGCATGAAATCACTTGGTGAGCCAGATCTGGCCAGTAGGCCATATTTTGCCTGCCCCTGCTTTAAAATATAGCTGAGAAATTAAATATACCATGCATCAGCTGAAGAATAAAATTCAAGTTCTACATTGTGAAGAGTAGATTTTTCTTTAGCATAGATCTAACTGTAACATTTCCATTTGTCAGTCCTACCAACTTTAGTAGAAAGAGAAGCATGTAAAATAAATCTAGTAGATAAGGGATCTTTAGTCTCTGAAAGGCAAACTAGTATGAAAACTGGATTATTATTGATGCGGATATGACGAGTTGATTGTATGGTTCATAATGCCATTTAGCCAAAAGACTGGTGTCTAGAAATCAGCAGTCACTGCTATGAATGACACCGCTCCAGTCACCCACCTTCACCACCCACCTCACCACCAGCCTATGCTGGAATTGCTGCAACCTTGTGCCTCATGTCAGAGCTGAAGTTGCCTTTGCTGCATGCCCCATGGTGAAGCCAGCACCGCCACCACCAAGGTCACTGCATGTTCTGAGCTGGGAGGAGAACAGAAGTGAACCTAGGCAACAGAAGAGAACCTAGTTTCTTACAGTCTAAAGCAATTGAGCCATGGAACTATTGGGTAAAAGGGGACACCACCATCTGTGGTTGTGTTTTGTGAAGGGCTCGGGTATGATAGTCATGGGATTCATAAAATAGATCTTGTAGTTAATTAGTTTGAAAGCCATTGTAGCATAAAACAGTAGTGGGCCTGTGTATAGTTGAACTGTTGCAGGGCATTCATAGACCCAATCAATACTCATAAGATCCAATTCAGTATTTTCTTGTGGCTCCACTGCACCATATGGTCTTGCAAAAGGGTCATATGGCAGATTTGAGCACCTCTGGGAAATACCCTGGCACAGGAGGCAGAGCCAGGTTCACAAACTTTGCACTGACTCCACAGAAGCCCATAACAGAAAGGGTTCTGCAGTGAAACTGAGGGCAGAAGGGGACATTGTCCTTGGCCATTTCCAAATACAGAAAACCAAAACTACCTGCCCTCTGTTCTTGCACTAGCACTGAATCTGGTCCATAGGAACTTGCAATGGCTAACATTTCAATAACACTTGACCAAATCTGAGACTCATCAAATGTTAATAGTAACTTCTATTTATTTCATGTCACATGAAATAAATGTCATATACTGCTGCTGGTTTTAACCAACCATGGGAATTACTAATACTATGTTTGTTATGATTTTTTTCAACCCATTCAAAATTGGGGCATTTCAGCACCCCAGGGATTGAGGGCAGGTGGAGGGAGCAGATCAGCTGCTGCTGCCACCCCCTCTAAATCAGCAAGTGTCCCACATGCCCCACCCTAGTTAGATTACTGCCAGACAGCAACTCACTTTTTATAAAACCCCTCTTTTGCAATAATCTCACAATTTCCTTCCAAATTAAAATGGATTAGAAAAAATTTGGAGAAGTATATTCAAACAATTTCCAAATTTTCTGAGGTCACTCATTACTAACAGTAACATGAATAAATCATGGATACCATCTAGATACAGCCTTCTCTCTTTACCTTATAACATTAATTCCCTTTTTTGGTTATTTAACTCACTGTTGTCATATTAATAGTTGCAGTTTCTGTTAGTGCCCTGTCCCACATACCGGTGGCAAAAAAGGTCAATATTAGTTTCCTGTGGGCATGTCTACATGTGCACTAATGTGCCTTTTCTAATACACTTTACATTTAGTACCACCAATGTGAGGTACTAAATTAATGCATATCAGGCTGCACAAATATGTAGTACCACATTTGCATACTTTTTAGTAACACTTAATGCACAGAAGACTATTTTACCGTGCATTAGTGTAATGTAAAAAAACTGACATGATAGCTACGGCACATTAAAAAGTCACATAAAATAGTCTACTGCACATTAAAGCATATGTGTAGATATGCCCTGTATTTATCACAGAACTTCTAGTGTGCATACTGCTTCTAAAATGTGGAAGAGATAAAAGGTAAGGCAGGTAGTCTAAGAACATATTATTAAACTTGGCATTTATGTCTTAGATCATACGCAAAAACAAAATAAAACTGGGTGAAGCTGCACATCATAGGATCATAGAGAAGAAGGGACCTCAAGAGGTCATTTAGTCCAAACCCCTGGCTGAGGCTAGATCATCCCTATCCAAACCATCCCATACAAACCATAATCCAACACAACTTAAGACTACTATCAAGCTTGACACACCACAGACCTAACACCTTAACCTGCACAGGTAAAGCAGGGGAACCATGACAGCTGATGTCCTGCTTCTATGAAATGTCAATATATGCTCAAGAGATCCCAGGTAGAAGGCCACACCTCCACTACAGAGCAAAAACTCCCACACTGCAAACCAATCTGACCATGGGGTAAAATTCTTTCCTGACCCCAAACCTGGTGATCAGTCTGACCCTCAGCACAAGGACAAGGCCCTCTAGTCAGGAACCTCTAGCTGTGTCCCAGAAGCAGCATTGGTGCAACCCAGTCAAAATCCCCATCCTTAACAACACCCAATGCTTCTGGAAAGGCTTAAAAAGACTTTGACACATAAACGGAAAGGGAGGAAGAATGGGGCAGCCACCAAAGCCCAGAGACAAGGGAAATACCTGTAGTAGAACATAGGGAGTGCATCTACACATGCATTTACTCCAGAATAGATTTACTGCACAGTAAGATATGCCCACTGTGTAGTGTCTACATGAGATGCATTACTGAGCCATTGTCTAATTTACTGAGCAGTAAGCATGCACGTCACCTGCTCCAGGGCTGGGCTGCCCTACTAGCAGCCTGTGCATTCAGGCTATAAAAGCCTGAAGCCATTTTGTGCCCTGGGGTCCACAACAGGTAGCCGGAGTGCAGTGCAGGCTCTGTGTTCTCCCCAGGCAGGCCACAGGTGAGCTATGCCTGCCTTCCTGGAACCCTTTGTTTCTGCATGGCCTTGCACAGGCTTGCAGCTGCCAGAACACTGCTCTCAGGCAGATGGTTGCACATCAGTTGCTAAAAACTGGTGCAGCCCCTGGCCAGACAGTCAGCACCCCAGAGCTTCCTGTAGGCTCCTTTGGGCAGCAGGGCCACTGCCACCTGCCTGCTACCCACCCCCCAGCAGTCACAACCATACAGTTTTTACCACCTGCCTGAGCCCCCACCCTGCAAAGACTAGGCTATACCCCGCAGCAGCTGCAGGTGCAGGGCAGGGCTACTGAAGGTGGGCATCGGGAGGTGGCCCTGGTTCTGCAGCCAGAAGGAGCCTGTAGGGAGCCCTGGTGAGCTGGCAGGGCTAGCTAGGGGCTACAGCAGCCTGCCAACCTGCTTAGCAACCTGCTGGCCTGACAGCAGTGCCCTGGCAGCTGCAAGGCTATGCAGAACCAAGCAGCAGCACAGAGCTCAAGACAAGTAGGCACAGCTTGGGGAAGACACACAGGGCCTCCAGAGCCCTCAGGATGCCTGTGGTGTGTGCCCCAGGGTACATACTGGCTGCTGACTTTTACAGCCCAGCTCTAGAGTAGGAGATGCTTCCAGTCAGGAGCCTTGAAGCTGGCCTCAAACTGTGGGCAGACCTAGCAGCAAATTTGCTCCAGGTTGTGCCTACACATGCATTACTGTGCAGTTACTAATTGTGATTAAATTTGCATTTGCTGGTAGCAAATTTAATTATGATTAAAGGTTTTTACTGCGCAGTAAACTAGACAGCTTTACAGCAATATGTCTCATGGTGACGCACCCAGGCATAACTGCGCCTAGATCATCCCTGACCAGTGGCTGTCCAACCTCTTTCTTGAACATCTCCAGTGATGGACAGTCCATGTGTTACCATGATGCTGTGCCATGAGAGAGACATCACAGCAGCTGAAGAGATGAACAGAGCACAGACACGTATCAGAGCAAAGAATAAACAAACCCAGTATTTCCATTCACATGTAGATGAAGAGCCTTAACAAATAAGGAGCAAAGTTTAGCCACTATAAGTCTTTTTTAAATAACCTTTCAGTTGGTGTCCACAGATCTCAGGACAGAAGGAAAAATATCAAGGTTTGCACATTTGGGAGATGTGGCAACCCTAAGGCAACTCAGAAGGCTTAGTCTTAAAATAAATTTGGACTTACCCAAAAGACTTCATCCAGGTTCTCTCTCTTGGTTATCCAGAGAGAGTCTTAAAGTTGGAAAACAGGTGAACTTGTAAAACAAAATAAGAGAGGGAAAAAACCAATTAATGATGGTAGTTTTGGCTCTATAAGACAATAATCTGATTGATTTGGAAGGCAGATCAGAAAGCCAGCTCCTAAGAAATGTTATTTCAGCCCTAGAAGGTCCAAAATCCATCTCTTAAAATGAATAATGATGCCAGTCAATAAGTGCCATATCTGAATTTTTCAGGACACTAGGCAAAGATAGACGTTTGGGGCAGGACTCATTTCCAGGGGTTAAAGGAAGCTGACTTTCTAAGTAACAGCTGCAATCCTTGGGGCTGCAAAATTCCACAGAGGAGTTTTGGTGCACGGAGTTTCTCTGAAACAACTCTTATCTAAGAGTTATCGAAGTCTAGCTTCGAAAACAAGCTTTTGCCTGATTTTTAGTTAAATCTAGTGCTTTATAAAATGCAGTTGTTCAATTCACCTCCGCACCTCTGGCAACCATAACTACAAACAATTTAGCTCCAAGTGCTGCACAATTCCAAACATTTTCACATCCCCAATGCCTGCAGTCACTTCATGGCTGTAATCCTACAAACTGCTTTTAACTGCTTGCATTGGGACAATGTAGGAAGGAAAGAAAATAAATTGAGAAATTTATTTAGGAATTAATGAGCTAAATTCCAGTCCATTTACTAGTCCTGATACAAAGGTCTAATGGAATGGAAGGTCTGTAAAAGGATACAGCAACTGTCTAGGGAAGAAGTCTTGCAATGAAGGAACTGTATAGGGTCAGTATTTTACACCACCCCCTTTTGCATGTACTAGCATAGAGGACACTGCAGAGTTGGAGAAGGGGCATGGCAACAAAAAATCTGGATTGTAGAATAGCTCATAGGAATCATGGAGGTGACAAGGCAGCTTTAGTCCCCTCAACAGCCAGAAAATATGGGTATCCTAAAGAAACTTTTCTAAGTCCCCACTTTTTAAATGCACTTTTACTGCTACATCTTTCAAGGTACACAGTACAGAGACTAACCCATTGTTTTTATTACAACCCTCAGGGCCTTATTACACATTAATTTTAGGCAGCTTCTAGAACTCTTAACCCATGGACTGTGCACACTAACACCCGAGACTAGTTTTCAGCACACATTAGGTGACTTAAAGTTACACCACTGCAGGATAGGTTTATGTTATCCAGCCTGTGTTCCATTAATGTGTGACCACTCCCCACAGATGACCCACCAAAGTTGCAGTCCTCTGGTATCCCAGGATGCAGTGCTCCCTCCTCCACCCTCCTGTTCTGTGTGGACAACTTTCCACTCCCTGAACTCTACTGCCCAGGGAGTGGTTCTGGCACCAAGCCAACTCTCCCCCCTACCACCCCACATGTGTGACCTTCCCACTAGGAGCATAACCCCATGAAAACAGCCTGCAGAGCACATGCCAGCTAGCCAGGTCACAGGACATGGATGCATTCAGGAGTGGGGTCTAAGAGGGGTGGGAGGGAACAAGGTAAGGAGTTAGATAGTAGTCCCCAAGAGGCTTTCTTCCCAGGGCAGGGGCAACAGTTCCCTGAAAAGTGCCTTCTTCACCACTCCCACCCATCCCAGCAAGCATGACCACTAGGGCCGTGCAAAGCTTCAGCAGTCAATTCGATTCAGAGGAGATCTGGCCTGATTCGGCAACAATCTCCGAATCCAAATTGAACCAGGAGACCTATTAAAAGATCCAAATCAATTCAGAAGCCTCCAAATCAATTGAGAAAGATTTGGAGATTCAGAAGGCAGATGTGCAGGAAACAGAAACTAAGCGGGGAGTGGGGGAGGACTGCTCTGATATTGACATCTGTAGCTGGCCAGTGACTATGATCTTTTCTTAAGTTCCCTTCCAATCACAGTGTTGTGAGGGAGGGATGTAGAAACAACATATAAGGCTGCGTCTGAAGTGATCTGTGCCTTTTGTGAGCTACCTCTCTGGACCAGCATTCTCTGAAAGGCTCTGGCTTGCTATCTGCTCTCTTGGTAGCTACTAGTAGCTAGCTAGTCTCCCTCTTATTCTGTGTTTTCCCTGACAGTGTGTGAGCCAGGGCAAGGATGAAAAATATTTCACCACCACAGTGATGCTGCTGCTGCATCTCAGGAGGCAGCACACCTTTGTCCTTGTTCTTCCTCAGCCTGGCACCAGTGGGAGCATGCCCAAACAGAAGTCCCCCTCTTGCTCTAAAGCCCCTGTCCCCCCAAAGGAGAAGCAGGCCACCCTAGAGCGGTGGGGAAAAGCCGCAGGCCAAGGGAGCACATTCTGAAGGTGAGTGTGGTCACCCAAAGCATTGGGGAGATGCTTACTCTGGATGGCCAGTCCTTCTCCTTTGTTGAGCGGTTCAGGCAGTTCATGGCATTCGTGACCCCATCATACCAAGTGCCTGCACACACTGCCTTTAGCAGGATGATGATGTCCTCCCTCTATGAGGAATGCAGGGAGTACTTGAGGGAGGAGCTGTGGAAGACAGGGTTGCAGGTAGCTTTGCACTTCACCTTGGATATCTGGAGCAGCTGGAGTGGAGATCATGCCTACCTTTCCCTCACAGGGCAGTGGTGCAATCAGTCAGGGTGTCGATGGGCTCTCCTTCAAGTGGAGGTGATGGATGAGTCCCACACGGCAAGGGAGATC
This sequence comes from Crocodylus porosus, assembly GCF_001723895.1. NCBI lineage: Eukaryota > Metazoa > Chordata > Crocodylia > Crocodylidae > Crocodylus > Crocodylus porosus. The sequence goes on along the minus strand of NW_017728918.1, from coordinate 107,603,611 downwards.
ATGGTGGCCATGAACCACATGGTGCAGGGTTGGCTCATTGGGCAGGGCAAGCTCACCCACAGGTACATGTTCGTCGACAACAGAACCAATATGGTCAAGGTGGTGCATGATGCCAACTTTGTTGGCATCTGCAGTGTAGCACACAAGTTCCACCTCATAGTCAGGGATGGCTTGGAGGGGCACAGGGATCCTGGTGATGGCACCATCACTACCACTAACAGCCAAATCATTTCAAAATGCAGGAAGGTGGCGGGCTACTTCCACTGGAGCATCAAGGGGAGGAAGATGCTGTGGGACAAATAGAGCTGAGCATCCCACAGCACAAAAGCATGCAGAATGTGGAGATTCAGTGGAACTCCACATACCTGATGCTCGAAAAGTTGGTCGAGCAACAGAAGGCCATCCATGAGATGGCCTTGGTTGGGGAGACTTGGATCAGCGGCCCCCTTAACAAAACAGAGTGGGATACCATCTCCCAGATCTTCGTGGTCATCACACCATTCCTTGATGCCACCAAGAGCCTTAGTGCTGGCAATACCTTTCTTAACCAGGTGATCCCCATAGTGAAAGAGCTTGAGAATCAAATGGAGAAGTTCCAGGGGTTCAATGTTCCCAGCTGTGGCAAGCCCCTCAAAGGGAATTTACAAAACACCTTTTGCAGACAAGCCTACAAACTTCACTTCATAAATCTACTGGATATAAGACCTCATGGACTCAATATAACCTGCCTGACATCTGACTCCCCAGGTACCTCTTCACTTTTACCTGCTACAACCTACTCCCCACCCCCAGCCTGTCTCTCACCCCCTGATGCCTCAATTTACATTTTCACTGACCAGCTTTCTTGCATGGAGCCCAGCCTCTGACCTCCTTACTATTCATTCCATCCAGGAAAGCACATACACCAACTGCAGATACTTTCTCAGCCTGATGAAAAGTTTTTAACCCCAAAAGCTTGCTAAGATATATTTCTCCAACTATTCAGTTGGTCGAATAAAAGATATCATATTGGCCCAAAGGTTCTTGTCTGCCTATGCCCTTAGACCAACACAGCTACAACCCCTTAACACACACAAGTGATACAAATTTTGCTTTTAACAGTTTGAGAGGCACTTTCACAGAACCCCCTGCACCTATCTCCTTGAAATTTGGTAGACTTCATGCCTTCAGAAGGGGCTACCATTCTTGCTGTTTTCATCAGAATTAGAAAAAAAATGACAGTTATAGATATTAGTGATACCATATTATAGTCTATGGCTGAATCTCCAAATTGGTGCTGAATCTCCAAATCCAGTTTAACCAAATCAAATCAGGACAGGGACTCGAATCACCAAATAGAATCACTCTTCCTCCAAATTGGCCGAATCCAAACAGAATGCTTACCGCTTTCCACAGGTCTAATGACCGCCCCAATCCTAAATCCTAATTTATTAAAATATAAGGCCTTCTTTAATTGACTTCCTCTTTATTTCTTTTTAATCTTTTTTACCTCTGTTTATTTTATAGTCCAGTGGCTGACTTCATCACCACCCTTCCCCCACCCCCATTTCCTTTTCACCTCCTGTTTCATTACCCACCCATGTTCCATTAACTTTCTGCTTCCTAGCTCCATGCTCCCAAACCCCCTACAGCCCATGTCTAACACACCTCCACTTAAAGCAGGGATAGACGCCTGTCTTGGCTCACCAGACTTCTAGTGGCAAGTCATAGCTGTGCAGGTGGGAGAGAGTCAGAGAAGGTTTTTAGACTTCAAGGGTGACTACTCCAAAACTCAAGCTAGTATTAATACCAATCAACATTTGAGCAGCTCATGGTACAGTGTGTAACAAGACCTTCAGTAGGGCTGTGTGAATCACTGACATTTTGGCTTCATAGCCAAACCATGAATAAATATGTTATACATACATACACATACATATATTAGGGCTGTGCAAAATTTCTCCGGCTGTTTAGTTGTGACACTGTTTTGACTTATTTCAAGCTCAAAATAGTAAAATCGAAATGAAATGTAGGGCTTTGAAACAGCCTCAAAACAAAACAAGGCTAGTTGAAACGTTTTGAAATTTTCAAAACATTAAGTTTTAAAGCAGCCAGCGGCCAGGTGGTGGGAAACAGGGGAGAACCAGGGCTGCACTCCCAGTGGCTCCAGGCTCAGCCAGGTGGGAAGCCCAGCCCTGGCTCTCCCTGCCTCCCACCGCCTGTCTGTGGGAAGCAGATTGGAGTGCTGGGGAAAGGAACTCAGCCCTGCTGAGCTGAGTTCCCCTCTCCAGTGTGACCATCGGATATGTAAAAAACCTGTTAATGTAGGCTGATCAGCACTACAAAAATGTAGTATCTCAGGGGCTAGTTAAAATTAGATCTCAGCAGATGTAAATTAGAGAGGCTCAAATAAAGATGCTGCTGAATTTGATTAATTGAATATTTCTGCCGGGTTACGTTATAATGTCCTGACTTCATTTCAGCTGTTTCACACAGCTCTGGGACTTTGGTACTTAAATTAGCAGTGAAAATAGTTATAAAAACATAACAATCAGTTTATTTCTTTCCTTATTTTTAAAAAGGATTGTATATCAAAGTCACCATTTTTTAGTGAAAATCTCTTGATTTTCTTCAATCAAAATTTTTTCTTCATAGAAAATTCAGGTTGGAAGAGACTTCAGGAGATCATCTAGTCCCACCCCTTGCTCAAAGCAGAACCATCCCCAATGGTCCTGGTTTTTCTCCCCCCCCCCCCCCAAAAAAAAATTCCAGGTTTCATGCCTTTTGATTTTCAACAAAAAGTTTTAAATGATCTATGAAGAAAAATACATTTTTCAGCCAGCTTTGAAGATAATGCTCAGGAAGTTTGCAAACTAAGAATGCATCTGAAAGACAGGCATTATCCAACTCAACATGTAAAATCTAGCCCAGAGTTTCAAAAAATGGTTTTGTCAACAAAACTATTTACTCTGGGGTTAAACTGAATCTATGCACAGAAAATATTTCCTGTGTAATGGGCTAAAATACAGTTTGCCTTTACAATTCCCATTGGAACAATAGTCTAGTACAGTGCTTCCCAAGCTTTTCTAGCCCAAGGCACACTTACATTAATAAAATTTTCCCCTGGGACACCTGTTAAGGCATTTTCCATCCTCATACCTGTTGTAGCTCATTGCCATGGCAAAATTGTGTGGCACACCTGTTCATTTCTGATGGCATGCTTTTGTGCCATGGCACACTGGTTGGGAAACGCTGGTCTAATACAGTGATTCTCAACCTGGGTGCCACAGCACCCTGGAGTGCAGCAAGATCTTTTAAAGGGTGATGCGGGTTTAACAGTGAAATATTAGCACTGTTAAGGTGGGCAAACACCTCCACATGATTCACAAATTAAAGAGATTTCAAATAGGAATCTATAGCATCAAAAGCATTCCTATTGTGGGCTAAGCTCCTTACAACAGAAGAATGGATCTACTATTTTTCTACAGTAAAAAAAAAACATGTCAAAGCCAAGAGTGTTTATCTAACCAACTAACTAGTGTTAATGTCTTCACTTCTATGAGTGAAGACATTAACACTAGTTAGTTGGTTAGATAAACTCAGATCTTCTTGCACAATGCACATCATAACACCATTTTATTTTAATCCGTGCCAAGCATCCACAGATGTGAGTTGTGTTTCTGCTGTGATTAATGAGGGTTACCTTAGTAATTTATGTATTGCAGGTGCAATCCATAATGGGCAAGTTAGTAACAACCAAGATTTAGAAGTTTCAGAGTACAATTGGGTGAGAAACCCATTTACTGAAACTTCAAGAATATGGGGACAGAGGCTAAGTAGAAACACACAAGAAACCCAAGGAATAAGCACTCTAACTTTTGAGCTTTAATTTAGGCATCAATGGTTAGGTCAGGTGGAAGCAGAATATACGTTAGCTCTTGGGGTGGGAGTGGGAATGGGAGCTTGCCTTCATTGCCCAAGCCCAGCAGGTACTGTGAGGATCTGTGAGGTAATTTGCATCAGAGATCCTTATAGGAGGTGAAAAGCTTCATACCAGCTATGAACTGACTGCCCAGAGGAATCTTTACTATTGACGCCTTTGTGAAATCTTAAGAAATATGAACTTTCATTTCTACCCAGGAGAACTTTTACAAACTTTTCTCCAATGCCTGATGGAGGGTGTCTGTGCTCAAAAACTTGCAATTAAAGACCGTTTTTTTTTGCAAAAAACTTGTTGATCTAATAAAAGATATCATCTCTACTGTGAGTCCTGGTTGCCTCTTCCTCTAGACCAATATGGCTACAACCTGGATACTGTCACTAATAAAGTATTTGAAATAAATCCCTAGTTTTTGCCATTTGTGATCCAAGTTATATACAGGTTAGAGAGTAGCCTCCGTGAGACAAATATATCAGATGACAAGTGAGGGCCTTTGACTCTGCCCCCATAAGGTTTTACAAGCGACTTCAGCCATTGCAAGTAACTTCAGGGCTTGGGACAGAAGTTACACATTAATTGTTTTGAGTGATCAGAAACTGATTTAATAAACCTTTAACAGAACAGAAGTTTAATGCACATAAACTAGTTTCAAAATGGCTGAAACTAGTTTAAGATAAACCTAGTTGAATGTAGAATCAGACAACTGATTTAGGACAAACCAGTTTATATAACTTCCATCCCAGACCCCTTCCTGGTTCAAGTTAAATCACAGCGCTGCAGCATCCCATGATGCTTTGCAGCCCTAGGCTGTGCTGTACTGTGCTGTCTGCTTGAGCAGAGCAGGGTTGCCCCCATCACTCTGCTCTCTAGCCAGAGCAGTGAGGGCTGGCTGACAAAGGGGTGGGAGTGGGAAACCCAGCTGGGGATGCAGCCCAGTCTACCTGGCGGAGACAGAGCAGCCCCTGCCAAACTTTTCCCTGCTGGAGTGGAGGAAGCAGAGGCATGGGACAACAGGTTCAGGTGGAGGGGAGGGAGGGGGATTAACCCCCCCCCACTGCCTCCCCTGTTCCACTGCCACAGGACCCCAGCTGGGGTATGCGGGCTTTATCCGCAACATGCACACACTGGCCACTCAAGTGATGGGGGGCATGGCCAGTTGGCAGCACCTCAGGCTTGGGTGGGAGGGATGGGAGAAGAAATAAACCCCCTGCCCCCGCTCTCCCACTGGCATGGGACCCCAGCCAGGGTCTACTGGCTTTTCCCCAGCAGGGGAGGAAAGCCGGCAGACCCCAGCTGGGGTCCATTGCTGGTGCGGGGGAGGGGAGGCAGGGGGGTTTAATCCCCCTCTCTTCCCTCCACCTGAGCCTGAGTCACTGTCCACGCCATCAGCTGGCCACACCCTTCACCGGTCAGGGACAAAACTGGCAAGGGCTGTTTCCCCCTTCTGGCACACCCTGGATGGGTTCACTGCAGGCCAGGATGAGGGTTTAAACCCCTCCCCAATCATACTCAGTGGCCTGCGAGGACCTGGACACAGCCCTCCACCCTGCCTCAGCTTCCTTTCAGCCTTCCAGCCACTGCTGTAGGGAAGGGAGGGCTTGCTGTAGCACCCTGTGGCTTCTAGCCTGAGCTGCATTTCTGGAAACAAAGAGAACGTCTATTTATTTGCTTCTTGGTTCAATCTATGCAGGTTAATCTAACCTGCAAAGATTAAATCAATTCAGGCTCAGGCTTTGAGTGTCTGTACTTAGCCCAAATGGTCAGGGATCATACTATGATTATCTAAATTACAAATCAGGATTTGAATTATATCTTAATCCATGAAGCTATGTACTGCTTTCTCTGGCATTGTGGTGAAACCACAATCTGTCCCTATAGCCTTGAGGGAAGCTGATCAGTTTGTGATCACAATCAGGGCATGGGGCAAATCAGAGCAAGTCCATGCTACCACCAACTTCGTGTCTGGCCACTTACCACCCCCTCTACCTCTCCACTGAATCTGCTGCTGGCTTCCTCGCATCTGGGGGTGGGGCCCTGCACAGGCTGATTTGCCCTGGGCCCCCCACCCTGCTCAGGTTGTTTTTGATCACAATAGATGATGAATTCCATAAACACTCTTTTCAGTGCATTCAGGTATGCTTAATGATATTTACAATTTACTAATTCCTTAAGCGTTCCTAATTAATCACTTGGCCTATTACAATGTTTGTAACAATATTATTTATTCATGAGACACAGCAAGAGAGGATAATGTTTCTCATCTATGAAGAAATTTGTGGCAAGTTGTTGAGACTTCAAGAAATCATACTAGCTGGCTGTTTAATACAAATCATTCGTATGTCTGTTCTGGACTTGAATGTGAACATTCTTCAGGAAATCTGAATGCCTGTGTGAAAGCTCTATTTCCTTCTTTTTAAGCAATTAGGCATTAAATCTTTTATGTCTTCTCCTTCTCTGAGTGGGGAAAAAATGACTGTGCTTTAAATTTCTATAGGAACTTTTGAATTTATGAAAGATTATGAGAAGGTAAAACAATCATTTTCTTATGAAAGGAAAAATTTAAAAAAAAAATCTAACTAAGTTAATCCACTGTATAGATTAGATGTTGTCACAGGGTGCTATTGGTACTAGCACCTCTTCATTCTCAGACCTTAAATTTTCCTCCGCCACTGTGTCTTTACTGCCATGTCTTGATGATTCTTATAGGAGGCTGGAGGAAAGGCTACATCTCAGAAGGCATGATCAGGTGTGTTGCATGCAGTCCTGTCCACACGCAGGGCTCTTCCACCCCTACACCTGGTCCATCTCTCACCCATTGATTTTAATGATATTGGCCATCAAATAGAGCATTACAATTCACTGCTCATTCTCATACCCAATCTGTCACAACCCAGACTGAATTGTAACTATTGGCAGTTCATTTGCTCACCACCCAAAAACATATAAACTGAGAAAATAAACATAACAACTCAGGGTTGGTGAATTACTATTCTCAGTCTCTTCCCCTTTTAGGGCCCTTTAACCTCAGTGGACCCTCATTATACTGTCCACGGTCCTCTGGCCCTCTATTTACAAAAAAAATTAATGTAAACAAAAATAGGCATGACTACACCAGTTCTTGGTCAGTTCCTGAGGGTCTCAGGATGCCCCTGCCATAGAGGGGGTCGCGTCTTTACCCACTCCTAGGGCATTCAAGACCCTTCTCCCCAGTGCTCTTTCTTACCGGATAAGGGTCCTCTTGGCTAACAGTTGCCACAGCTTGTATCCAGGCGCAGCCTCCCTCTGAACTCAGGCTACTTCCTTGCTCATGCCTGGCTTCCAGCTGAGAACTCTAATTCTCTTAGCACTCCCCATCTATGTCTCTTCCTCCCATCCAGAGCTTGGCTACTTACTCAGTTTGCCCGTGTCTAGAGTCTCTCTCCTTCTTTTTCTTGCAGGTCACAGGATTCTCCAGACTTCTGCATCCCCAGCAAAGATGACAAGATTTCTTCCTTTCACTGCCATTCTTCCAGGATGCTCTCTCTGTTTGCCCATATATCTGCCCCAGCACCAGGTATGTTCTCCCTGGCTCTTTCCACTTTCCAGGGGACACCCACTTGTCCTTGCTTTATGCAGTCCGGGGCTTCTTGGCCCAGGATGCCAAAGTCTTTTTAACTTCCGCTTTCCCCCTTCCGCTCAATGAACCCACTACAGCTGTATACATTATCTTCTCAAGAATATGGTGAAAGCACCATAGCCATTGAGGCAGTTCAAATGCTATGACATCTCCAAATGCATTCTTGAAATTGCAAACATTAAATTATTCCTTGACACATTCACTCTTTATAATGTTTTAACAAGATACAAAACAAAACTTGGAGTTATAATAATATTAACCTAGTTCCAAGAGACAAGATCTGCTATACACACTCCAGTGTTAGGGGTGAGGTACAATAAGTCTGTATTCAGAATTAGAGCTCCCAGATAAAGTCCCTCATAACAATTTAAAGCAGCCTCAAGGGGCGCATCCCATGCATGGGAATGTGCATTCTCTGGGGAAAATAGCAGTGTTCACTAGGCCTGTGCAAATAGGGAAGTATTCAATTCAGATTCATATTTGGCCTATTTGGAGAACAGTGATTCGATTCAGAGATTTGAATCACTGCCCTGAATCAATTCAGCTGGATCAGCTTCAGAAGATTCAGTGCTGATTTGGAGAGATTCGGTGATTTGGATTGGCCGGGAAGAGGCAGGCACAGCTGAGTGGATGCAGGTTCTCCCATGGCTCCTCTGGCTGTGCCAGCCTCTCCCCAGGTGGGGGGAATCACAGAAGAAGCCCCCATGGCTGCCCCGCCCAGCCCCAGCCTAGTCCCAGCACTTTAAAAAAAAAGCCCCACACTCACTGGCTGCAGCAGAGGCTGTCGAAGCTCTGGGGTCTCCTAGCAGAGTCCCCCTGTGCAGCCTCTGCTCCCAAATTGCTCCCCCACCCCCAGCCCCAGCAGTATGGGAATCAAACTCCACCCACCCCAAAAAAAGAGTCTTGCACTCACTGACATTAGCGGTGGCTGTGGAGGCTCTGGGGCCACATGGCAGAGCCCCCCCATGCAGCCCCTGCTCCTTGATCTCCCCTCCTGCCCAGACCCACCCCTGATGGCTGCCCCACCCAGCCCCAGCATCCAACAATTTTTAAAAAGCCCTGCACTCACCGGCTGCAGCAGCGGGAATCAGGGCCTCTGAAGACTCATGGCAGAGTCCTCTCATGCAGTGTGGGGCAGTGGTGGCAGCAGGGATCACACCCCACCTGTCACCCATGTAGCAGCAGCCCCATGGCACTGGTGCAGCCCAGCTTGGCAGGGTGCCATGCAATGGCTGGGAGCTGGGGCTGCTGAGGCTGAGCACTGCTGGGCTCTGGGTAACTTCTGGAGCTGCCCCAGCTCCCAGACTGCATGCAGCACCATTCCAAGCTGCACTGTACCCACACCATGGGGCAGCTGCCACACAGGTGCCAGGTTAGAGGGCAATCTCCACTCCCCCCCCACTGCTCTGTGCTGCCATGGCGAGGCTCTGCTATAAGCCCTCAGAGGACCTGATCCCCACTACTGCAGCTGTTAAGTGCAGGGCATTTTTTTTTTTTTAATTGCCAGGAGGCTGGGCTGGGCAGGGAATGCAGCTGGGCAGGGCAGCTATGGGGGCTTCTCCTGCAGCTCCTCCAGCTGTGACTGCCTCTGCCCTGGCAGGGAGAGCCATGGGGGCTATGCCCTGTTGCCACTTGCCCAGCTGGCACAGGGGAGGGGGCACGATGCAGGTATGGCTTGCTCTGGATGGCAGCAGGGCATTGCCCCCACTCCCAGCACTGCCATGCCTGCATCCTGTGCCCTCCCTACTGCTCCCTTCCCCGAGTAATGTACCCCCTCTGCCTTGGCTAGGCAGCTTGTCCCAGCCCCAGCCCCAGCCCCAATCCCTCCCCCCACATCCCGTCCCTTCCCCCAACCTCAACAGACTTACAAGCTGGAGGCAGCAGTCAGCTGCCTGTTTAATCTATGGCCAAATCTCTGAATTAACTGAATCTTTTCTGAATTGATTTGGATGCTTCAAATTGATTCGGAGCTTTTACTTGGTCTCCTGATTTGATTTGGATTTGGAGATTCAGTCCCCGAATCAGAACACATCTCCTCCTAATCAAATCAGCTACCAAAGCTTCATATACCCCAGAGTGCATAAATATGTGCCACTTTTATTTGTCCCCAGGGAACACATGTTCCCACTTCTGGGGACAAGTCCAAGATATTCTAAATTCAGTTACTGCAGTGACGTGTCCTGTTCTGGAAGCCAAAGGTTTGATCAAGTCCAGTGTTATTCTGATCTTTCTTTTGATCATTCTTCTCAGGTTGAATGCTGGGAAGCATGGGGCTGACTCTACAATACCTGGGAATTCAGCACCTAGTGATTTTAAGTCAGCTTTTGTTCTTACTCTTATGGTCAGAGTGGCAGACAGAGAGCATTTTTAAACAAAGTTGTAAAGTTTGGGGGAAAATAATGCACCTCTTCTGTTACTGTGCAACAGGTAGAAAGTGTCTCCTCACCTTCCTAGCATGTGTTTTATCTATTCTGTGCTAAGTATAATGATAGCACTGTTTACTGCCTTTGAGAGCTGAACATAAAAGATTAAACTGAAAACAAGAATCAGTTGAGTTCATTCTTTCAGTGCTTGTAACAAGTCATCAAGACCAATAACTTATCGAATGGTATTTTGGGGTATGTACTTCCTTTCCAAGGAAAGATATTAGCAGCTGAAGGAAAATAAGACACAGAGAAAGTTTGCCACATTTTTTGAACCTCAAAAAATCCCTAAACCACGAACTTTATTTTACCAGATGCAGGACATCCCTAAAGCCTATTTTAATGAGAGTCGAAGACAGCCTTGGCTGTTCAGTTTCATTATAAAGGGTCATACCCTAAATAAATTATAGAAAGATTGATATAAACTATTTAATGCATTGTTCAAACCATTACATTTCAGTAATGCACTGTGAGCCAAGCCAATTTAGTTATGTGACACTAGCTGATTTCTTTTCTAGCCAGAGCCTCATGCCAAAGAAGGATTATAGCAATAGCAATTTGTTTCAGATTTATTCTGTCAGATCAGCTGCTGATAGGTTCAGACCACCCTAATCTGAGGAAGAAAATGAAGCTTCCTGTTGACAGAAGGGCTGTTTATTATTTTTCTAAAGCATTTCATTGTTTACTGTAAAAAAACTCAAAGGAAGGTTGATGAGATACCAGTCAAATGCTGTATTTTTAAAGCATCTTACACAAGCTCTTAAGAAAGATCTCAGTTCTCCTCAGAGTCGTTCAACCTCACTGAAATAAATATATATTACAAAAACTAACTGCATGTAACTAGGAAAATATTTGGAGCTAAAATTTTCAAAGTTATCTAAAGAATTTGAAAGCTCATTTCCCATTGATTTTATTAGGTATCTACACCCAAATGCTTTAGGTGGCTTTGAAAAATCTCACCAGAGGTTCCTGTGGCATAATCCAAATTTACTAAAGTTACTGAAGAGGTTCACATTGATTTAAGGGGGTTTCACTCAGTCCTCTCATCTCCCCATAAAGCCTAAATGTGATTTCCCAGGGAGATAAGGGTTGCTTAAATGAAACTCAGTTTTAGATCACAATGTATAAACCAAAACAGACCTACCATCTTGGGTAAAATATATATACTGCATATAATAAATAGGATTCTGGTATTCCTGCTAGCTGATCTACTCACATTTTATTTTGATCAATGGGATCTTTGTCTGAGAGAAGTTCAGGGACAAGCCTAGCATGACAAAACTATGGGTGAGCTAAAATTAATTTCACCATTTCCATCTTGGATCATGATTACAGTCACTCACAATGGATTAGTTCTTCAGCATTTTGGGACCCGATTCAATCCTAAAAGCTCCCCCATGTGTTTGAAGAGCTAAAGTAGGGCTGGACCTCACTAATGAGGGGACAGAGGTCCAATACCACAGAGGTGGAATCCAAAATGTCTCCACAATATTCATTATGAAATCCCTAATTGTGGTTTCTTTCAATGCCAAGTTGCACACATAAATTAGGAAAAATAATTTTTCCAAGACAAAAAGAATCTGACAATTTATTTAACCACTCTTGTTATTACCGTAATAAAGAGGAATATAAAACTAACAAATGTCAGGGAGATTGTTGGGCTTTGCTCAGTTCAAGAAGAAATAGCTGCTGTTGGCTCATTTGCATACTTTGCAATTAACATTGGGAGAACAAAAAAACCCGCAAGTAAATTGCATCAGATAGTTGCTTTATATACCACAGGGGATAATTCTGATAGAGGCTCACACATTGTTAGAGGATGCATAAAGAAGGTACTTTAGAGTAGAATGAATGTTGGAGTATTTTTAGGTTTAAATCAAAATGGGGCCCAAACTGAAAGCCCAGCAGTAAGAATCCTGACTCATAAAGTCAATGACAAAATTCTGTTGATTACAGGGGGGTTTGGATTTCACCCTAGATTTGAACTCTCCTGAACAATAGAGAAGTTTGGATCTGGTTGCCAATTCATGACATAACTCTCCTTTCTCCCCCTCCCCATTCCAAACCACCTTACAGCTGGATCAAAACTTTACAGCTCCAGTCTACATCCTATTGTTAAAGAACACAGCCACAGAAGATGAAAAGTGCCCTCAACTCCCGCAGAAGTCAATAGTCCCCTCAGGACCCAGCCCTTGCTGAATAGCCTGTTTGTTTCCTTTGGCATCATTTTGCAGACAGAATTTATTCTCCATTCTGGCAAAATAACCTAAATAATCTTTTCTAAAGAATGATTTAATTTGTGCTAGAGAGTCTTCATTGTTGGGACCATATTCAAGCTGGAGGCTCTTTTGTACACAAAACTCCCGATGCAGGATTCCCCCCCCCACCTTACAAACAATTCTGTTCAACAATACAGATGATACAATACCACATTTTGCTAAAATGATAAAATAGCTACAGGTAATATTAAGCCAAACTAAAAAATATATTAGTTGTGCTTGAATAAAAAGCCAAATTTTGGATTAGGTCTCCCTTTATTGGCAATTCTGGGAAAAGGTTTCAGTATAATCCCCAGTTAATGAAACCTTTGCTAGTGAATTTCCTTTGTCAACACTGCATTTAATGTGAGAAGTACTTATACCTGCTAGATCATTAAAACCTACAAAACTAATAGACTCAACTGGGACGTAAAAAACAGGGAGAATTTTCATAAAACTTTAATAAAACATTTTGGCTTAGAGTGGTATACGGCAATTCCTTTAAAAACAACTCTGCAAATACTATTCTCTAGCTTCCAAATACTTTCTATGAAAAATGAAAGGCAGCTATGCTGAAAAAATATAAAGTATTTTTTGGAAATGTTGCAAAAATAAATTAGGGGGAAAAAAAAAAAAATCAGTTGCAAAATCCCTAGTAACACACCAAAGTCAGATCTCAATTTTTGATCCTTCTAGTCTTTTGCAACAATTCTAGAGCTCAGACACATGCCAAATACCAAAGAAACTGGTTAGAGAAAAAGGTAAACTTGGACTGCTGATAGCAATAAGAAAACTGAAGTTTGGCAGACACTTCTTTGCTCAAATGACAAATATCCCAGGTCCCCTGCCAATGCATATACATACAGTGACTGACAGGTCCATGACAGAAAAGAGGCCTAATCTGATCTAATTCCAGCAAATCCATTCGGTCTTGCCACAGAGCTAAGCACAGGTTCAGTTGGTGTCCAGCTAGGCATGGATATCTGCATCCAAGGTATTTTATCAAATCCACCTTTAATGAAGGAACCTGCAGGTTATGTTTTCCTGCACGTTTTTTTGTGAGACTTCTGTTCCAAAGGTAAAGCTCTTGATTCCATTCTTGGGTTAGCCATTGAGAAAAATATTAAATCAATATACAGCTGTTTGATGCCAGTATTGTCAATTACATTATTGAAAAAAGTGTTTCCTCTCCGATAATGTAAGAGTGATGTTGTTCCATGAAAGTTCAGAAATTATGGTAGAGGCAAAGATTTCTTAGGGATGTACATAGTTGGGATAGAGTTAGACAAGCAGACGAAAAATGTCTTGCATTCAAAAGTTTGTCTAACTCTATCCCAACCACATAGTTGGTCCAATAAAACATATCGCCCCATGAAATCCTTGATTCTTGTATTTCCTCTTTGGTGAACTCCAGGGAGAAAATACTTTTAATACAGCCATGTGTTTCTGTTTCCTACAGTTTTTGAAATAATTTAGTTTTATATCAGGGTTGGAGTGTCATGGTAGCTATGATAGACCAGGACATGTATGAGGCCCAATTAATTTTTTGTGATATCTGTTCTTGGACCAGCAACATCTTTCCCAACTACACAATTTGTCCAAAAAAAGATATCACAAAATGCCCCTTGCACCTTGTTTATTTTTGTGTCATTTAACAAATGACAAATCCTTTCTTGCTTACTACGTATATGGGGTATACTTTCTCCAGTGCAATATACCTCCCTCAGTATTATAAACACCCATTCCTAGATTGTTAAATTCAGTCTTGTAAAACAGTTGTCCAAAGGGCCTCAAGAACAGTCACTTTGGCCTCTCTTGCACACCGAATCCACAATGCAACCCATAGTACACTGAGGACTTTTCCTCCAAATTCCTAATCAAGATAACAGAAAATGAAAAAACATCTTCTCAGAAATTCCTTCTCAGGGCACCAAGCATATTCTAAGAAAGTCTCAGGATATTCAGTTAGTGCTTCTGTGAATACACATGAAGTGTGAGTGTGTTTGCAATTATGAACCTGACTATCAAATGTCAGCCATTTGATTCCAACTGGGTGAATACTTTAAAAATTGTAACAGTTCTTCGAAGTTTTAAACAACTTTGCTTTGACTCCATTGGTTTTAGGTTTATTATTGCCCACAGATACGTAACATATGTGAGTTGTTTACAGAAGTGCAAGTTTTAGAAAATGTTTGTGGAAAGCTGGCATTGATATCATGCACATGAATATTTACAACAGAAATGTTTGTCTGTTCATCCAATCAGGACACAGAAAACAGAACACATGGTATGTGTATCAAAAAAGTCAAAATTTTGACTTGTACACACTCAGGTTGGAACATTGATAGTCTAGCAAATATATGAGAAGTAAAAGTTATATTTTATTAGGCAGTGCTTTATGCACAAAAGCTGCTCTAATCTCTCCCCCAACTATACAGTAGATCTAAATAACGTCATTGTTAAAAAAAATTCTTGCCTCTTGTAACAAACTGCTCACAGATATAATTCTAAGTCTGCAGTTTAAAAATCATTTCGATTAGTGATTCAATTTGAAAAAAAGACATGGTGTAATCATGTTCAATTCAACTAAAAAGTGACAAATTTTTTTGAAAAATGCTTTAGTGAAAACTACATACCCAATTCTACCACTCAGTTACCTGGGCCATAGAACTTTGTTCTGCCAAATCCATCCCTAATGACTGGTAAAAATTATACTTTATTTTTCTTACCTCTTTTTGCTTCTTTTCTGGCTGAATGTCTCATGAAAGTGCTGACAGTGAAATGTATTAGATTGTGTAACAAAGTCCCTAAGGGAAGAAGTGGAAATACACTGAATTAAAAATATATGTTATAGATTATAATCCTATGCAGCAGGGGTGGCCAACCCATGGCATGTATGCCACAAAGGGGCCTGGGCAGCCTCTGTGTGTGGTATACAGAAGATCAGGGAGAGAAAAAAGCGGAGCAGTGGCAGATAGGGCAGGGAACAGAAAGAGCAGCAGATGGGGCAGGGAGCACAGAGCAGGAAACAGAAAATAGAGCAGCAGATCAGGCAGAAGGAAAGGATCAGAGCAGCATTTGGGGAAGGTGTGGGGCTAATTTGTGATATGTCTGCCAAAAGTGTTGGCCCCCACTGCTAAGAAGTGCTCAGCCCCCGACCCATGGGCCAAATCTAGTTCATGAAGCCATGGCACTTGGCCCATGGGGTTTTCCACAGGTCAAGACATTTGGTGGCAGGGGAGTGGTGGCAATTACAACTGCCACCCTTCTACTGCTGCCAAATTTAAGTCCCACACAGCTAGGATGGGCTTGGGTTGTTCGTGCATGGTCAGATTGAGCCTAAGCCAGGTTGCTGCCATGTGGCTGGATCAGGGTCAGGCTATTGCCACTTGGATAGATTGAGCATTGGCTGAGCCAGCTCCATGTGCCTGGAATCAGGCTGAGCTGTTGTCATGTGGCTACATCAAGCCCTCAATGCGTCTGCCTCAGCCACTGAATGGGGCCCACCAGCTGGATCTGGACCATGGATGGACCTGGCACTACCCACGCAGCCCATGTGGCAAAAGTTAGGCCCTGCTGCCCCATAGCATAAGGATCCATCGATCTAGGTATTTATGGAAGGCCCACCACACATGGACCTAAGGAAAGCACTAAAATACATGCCTGGTTAAGTCTACCTTTTTCAGAAAAGAGATATAAGCATGAACTTAAACATACATGTGTTTTGCAGGGGTTTTCTTTCCCAGAAAGATCAGATCAGATATGGGCCAACAGGGTAACAATACTGTATAAAACAGAAGGGCTTGACTCGATGCTTTTCAAGAGAAATAGCAGGCAGCAACAGATTTACACAATATACATAACAGTGCCACCTATACTTCATGGTCGTTTACCAAAGTAGCTAAGCCTTTTAAGAGGGTCAGGTAGCCTTAGTGCAGTAGCCCAGCTGTGGGGATATAGGTAATGAGAGTATCCCTCTAGGAGTTTAAAATCCCAGAGAAAAAGAGCAGGACGTAGCAAACTGGGAGAGGGGTTAACTTGCTGGCAGGAATCCAGATGCATTTGCTACCTGGAAAAGGCTATATTGCTGTCACGGGCTAGAGCCAAAGATTTTTTCATCACTAGCTGTTATCATATTAATGGGAAACAATGGATCATTACCACTACCATATTTCCCAAGAACTTGGGCCAAACTCTCCATCTTCCCAAGGACATGAATGAACCTCTAAACCAATTGAATTTGAAGATCCAGTTCTCTGGCCAATGCTGTACCATCCTCTGATTTCTTAACCAAAGGCCCAACACTCCAGCTCCTCTAATTAAATGTTACAGGACTCTTGTCTGGGAAAAGAAGCATTAGCTGCACCTATCCAACATCATTTATCTCCTTAAAACCACACAATGCTCAGCATTTTCCAAAAAAGTATTGAAGCATTTGATCTTCTAACAGATCTTGCCAGGGTGGACAGCTTTCCAGTCATTGAACAAGCCCTTGTTATGGACACTATTCTTGTGATTGAGCTTGTCTGCTGACAACCTGCATTAAGATGGCTATCAACAAAGGTTGGAGAGATGTGCCAAGTTCCTAGATTGGACTTTCAAGTATGAAACATTATGGTACATTGGTCACATCTGGAACACTTCCAAGTCGGTTTCCCCAATTTATGGACTTCTCATCTGGTGCTTGCAGAAGAATGCTTCCAAAAAAATCAGTCTCACATGTTTTCAATCTCCATAATACCTCTGCAACTCAGGAAAGATCTGATTCCCCTAACAAGCACTTCTTCACAATTCACATCCAATCCCTCTCAGAATTACTCTTAATAGGTCCCTGACTTATCAAAACCATCTCATAATTCATGAATATGGGTCTTGATTATGGCAAGCTTGTTTGATCTGTCTGGGGATCTAATATTCACACTCTTTGAGAATCTACCCTAACTCCCTGCTGATCAGTAACGAAATGCAGTGTTTGTGTCTCAATGAGCTCATGCCATGCTACATTTGATGACATATACAGGGTCTTCATAAAGTCCTTGTGCACTTTTAAAAGTTAATAACTTAGGTTGTAGATATGATAGAAACAATCTGTCAATGGCATTTAAAAGCAAATTTATTAAGGTTTTAGGATAACTAGAGTACACAATGCTAGACTTCAACATAACTACCATTAATCATGATACAGTGCTCAAATCGGATCTTCCAACTCCTTGAAAACATTTCCCAGTTGCTCTTGAGTTACTGCACTAATTACACTGGTGATCCTAACCCTAAGTTCCACCAAAGAACATGGTTTTGACAAGTAAACTACACTTTAGCACGTACCCATAAAAAGAAGTCCAGCAGCAACAGGTCTGGTGAACGAGGTGGCCAAGCAATTGGTCCGCCTCTGCCTATCCACTTCTCTGGGAAAACGTCATTAAGGAACTGTCGTACATTCAGAGCGTAGTGGCACAGAGCTCCATCTTATTTAAGAATAAATTCATTATTACTTATGAAGTCTAGCATTGTGTACTCCAGTTGTCCTAAAATTTTAATAAATTTGCTTTTAAATGCCATTTACAGATTGTTTCTATCATACCTATGACCTAAGTTATTCAAGTTTAAAAGAGCACAAGGACTTTACGAAGACCCTGTATATTGTAACAAGGATACTTTGGCGGATAACTTTACTCCAGCTGTGTAACAAGTGCTCATCCCAGAGGTGGTCGTGATGCCCCCTGGTGGCTGCACAGCTCTTGCTGCCCTGACTGCTGCTCACCTTCTCACCTGCCACGTCTTGATATTATTATCTTTTAGGAAAGGGAAGCTACCCTAGTGATCTCCTAAGCCTGATCGTGTTCTTATGACCCCAGGTGTTCCTGGTCATTGTCTTAAGGGCCAATTATGTGGGCTCCATGCTCCCCAGTAACCATGGCCATGCCTCACTGGTCTTAATCACCAGACCTTTTGGGCCGTGGCCTCAAGCCAATGACTAGGCCTCCTTGCCTGGCCACTTCACTTACCTCAGCTACTCCCCAATTTGTTTTCTAGACTTGTCTGCTTCTCCTGGCTGCTTTGCTTCTCAGAGCTACTCCTGGAAGCAGCCCAGTACTCTGCATCAGGCAAGCTGGTCCCAGGCACTGCATTTTGCCCTAGCAAGCTTCTGCTTCTGCCCCTCTCCGGGCTTCAGGTCCTCAGCCCCCCACTGGGCTGCTTTTCCTTAATCCCCAGGCTACTGTGTCCCAACCCCGGACTGCTGTATCCTGCCTCTGCCCCTCTCTGGGCTATAGGCCCCTGGCCCAAATCTCTAGACTGCTTTGCTCTGATCCCTGGGCTACTGCACCCTGCCCCTGCCACTCTCTGGGCTTTGGGCCCACCTACCCCCTTTCCCAGGCCTGCCCTGTTCCTAGGCTCTATCTTACTTACCCAGCTCAGTGGTTCTCTCAGGAGCCCTGGTGCCAGGAGCTCCTCTCCCAGTCGTACTCATGGCTCAACTCCCTGACCAGCTCATGCCCTGGTCTTACATGCCTTAAGCCCTGCTGCCTTCTGGACAGGTATCTCCTTATTGGCCCCTGCTACACCTGCAGGCTGATTTTCAGGCAGCCTGACTTGTTAAGGTGGCAAGCAGGCTAAGCATCCTGTCACAGGCTGCCAGTGCTGAGTAATAATGTTCTGCAGCACATTAGGATGCTTCAGTCATAAAGGAACCAAAAATGGAAAATGTACCTGACCTCCTGTAGCACTAGGATTTCTCTCACCAACTCATCTGAGTTCTAACACTTCTACTGATCATATTTGCTGTGCAAAGACTTTTTAAGTGGTATCTTTCTGAAAGAGAGATTGGGGTCTTGTCATCAGTAACAAACCACTTCCTTGTCAGAAATTCTAAGCATTTGACCAACAGGTTTCAATACACTGCATCATCTCTGAAACACCCTGAATTGCTAGGGTTGTAAGACAATCTATCCAGTGTAAACTCTGATCCATGTCATAGAAGACCATTCCCTAACCAGACTGGATCCTGTCAAGGAATTCTGTCACTAAGATTGCTAGGTCTCGACTTGGCCACATGTGTGTATGTTAATAGCAATACCATATAATTATTACGGTACTGTATTTTCATATATCTTATTTATTCCCATATCACTCTTCTTTTCCCAAAAATGAGCAATTGAAAATCAAGATGCACGTCTTAAATGAGGAAACTGACTCCAAATGGTTTGGTTAAGCGGAGAATTTTTTTTTCTTCATTCTGCCTTACCAAAACAAGGCACATACTTTATCTGAGGGCATGTGGTATGCAAATAAATGCAGTAGCTTTGGAAGCAACCATAGGGTGCCACCTATACATGTCCAGCTCAGTTAATGAAGTCTGCTGGAGCATGGTAATTATCACGCTCCAGCAGACTCCAGCGTCACTGAAAAATGGTGCCAGGGGGACTTTAACTAAAGTTCACCTAATGAGCTTTAGTCAAGGCACCCCCACTGCCATTTTTCAGCATGGGGACACTGATACATGTGATACTCCAGGATCTTTAATTAGAGCGGCTCTTAGAGCCACTCTAATTAAAGCGCCACTCCCAGAGTACATGGATAAATGCCCAGTCAGTATTCCAACACCAAATTCTGAAGGGGAAAAAATAAGGTTAGATTAACTTAAATACAGAAGTAAAAGGTAGCTTGCATGCAACTTCTGTCCTACGGGACTGCAGCACTGTACCTGAGATCTTTTCAGCCCTTATTAGTATCCAACCAAAGAATACAATGTAGTTAAAGGGCTGTTTTGTAAGTCATAAGCAAACCCCCATACACGCCCTCTGAAGCCAAGGGCCTGATCCAGTGTTTATGGAAGTCAGTTTGACATCAAAGTACATTGAAACAGGCACCAGATTTTCCTTCAGACTCCTAAGGCGCATTTTTTGGGTTGGTGGTCAGCGCAGGACAGATTGGTATTGTAACTGCCAGCAGCCAATGCAGTCCATGGAAGGTATGTTAAAGGAAAGATGATATCCATTTGGGTTTTTGCAGAATCCACAAAGTTTTCTAAAAGCAAAATATTTGCTTTTTTTATTTGAAAACAAGACTTTTTGTGGCAAAATAGCCACATTAAAGGGATTCTTCTTCTGATCTGAAAACAAGTGTTAATTTTAATGTTTTGGTTTTTGACAACTCAGCATTTTTATCATTCCAAAGAAAAGTTGTAGTAGGGTGAGGTCCACTCCACTTGCACAAACCAGGCCTGCCTGCAACTGGGTCTCTCTTGGTCAGCGCTGCAGAGTTGCTAATGTAAAGCTACTACCACAGCTTGTTTGGGGTTGCTATTCCAGCTGCAGTGTCTTCACAATGGACCCAGCAGATCTGATGGGAATCTTTACATTCATTGAGCTTTGGATCAGGCTCTAAATTTACAGGAAGTTAGGGTCACTGGATCCCAGTAACTGTGAAAGTGGTACTTCCTTCCTTTAGATCCATCTTCTGGGTTTACCCATTCCTTAAGTGCCTGTTTGTAATATAGGAAAGAAATACAGGGAAAGAAAAATTGTGTTGCTATCGGAGATTTCAGTCTGCACATGCAGTACTAAAGCAACGTGGGATCTTCTAAAAAATATAGATCTTTTTCCTAACATAAATGATATTAGACTACAATATTGTAATTCTCATTTGGACTTCATTATGATGAATAAAGAGGTGTTAAATCATGATACTTGAAGATGGCAGTAGACTAGGAGCAAGTGGGAGTAACCATATAGGCAGGGGACAGTTCCAATCAATAACAGGGTTAGACATGAACCAGTTTAAGTATCAGAAACTGGTTTAAACCTGTAACAGAACAGAAGTTTAGTGCACACAAACCAGTTTCAAAATTGCTGAAATTGATTTAAGATAAACCTGGCTGAATGTAGTATCAAACTTAACAGACTTGGGTCAAACCAGTTTATGAAACTTCTGCCACAGACCCCTTCCTGGTTCAAGTTAGTCACAGTCCCCCAACAACCCATGCTCTGCAGCCCTGGACTGGGCTGTGCTGTTCCAGCAGAGAAGGTTGGGGGGGAGGAGGAGGGAGAGCATGTAAGGCAGGGCTGGCCGCAGCTTGGGTCTGGGGCCAGTGAGGGGAGTTAAACTTACCTTCCCCTGAAAATAGAACTGCCCTGCCCTGCCTTGCTAAAAATTTACTGCTGACTGTGACTGTGGACTACAAATCCCAGATGCACCTGGAAGCAGGAAGAGGAAGTAATGAGCAACTCTACAGAGTTCTGCTGCTGTGCATCTTGATGGCAAATCCCAGAGACTTCAGGGATAACAGGAAGAGGAAGCAAACACACAGCCCATGCTGATTATGTGACAGAGAGCCAAGCTCTAGAGCCTCCCTGCTCCCTCCTGCCCCCCAACTTCTGGCCAGAGCCACTACAGGCGTGTGGCTGCATTTCCTGAATCAAAAGTGAATGTCTGTCCAGTTGTTTCCCCATTTAATCTCTGCAGGTTAATCTAACCTGCAAAGACTAAATAGATTGAGCCTTGGACTTTTTGACTATCTGTACTAAGCCCAGATGTTTCAGAATGGCTAACTTCCCAAATCTATGAAAAAATTTACACTGAAAAATGTAGCAGCAAGCCATAATTAAACAATGAAGGAAGAGAAAATGATGGCAACAAGTCAATACTGATTCAGTAGTATCAGGAAGATAACAGGGATAGGGGTGAGAGAAAAAGATAATGGCAATAAGCAGAATTTTATTAAAAACGTATTAGAAACAAATAGAACTGTTCTAATGTTATAGGCTGGAGAGGGTATTTTTTATAACTTTATTTATTAATGAATCCAATCCATGAAATAACAGATTTAACATTCAAAAACACATCTAATAACCCAAAATATACACAAAGACATATTAATTTTCTATCAACAGTGCTACCACAACCCAAATCAGTGTCCATGAAAGTTCTGTGCTCAGGGCTGGTCCAATCATTAGATGAATGAGGCAGTCACCTAGGGTGCCAAAATTATATGCAGATCAAAATAACAGAAACATCATTCTAAATAATAGCCCTGTCTGGCTACAGCTACCTTGGTTTAAGACCTTTGGCTCAGTAAGGGGGAGAAAGACCTTTGAAAAGATCTCAAAGAAAAGATCACTAGAATCACTACTCTTACCTTTTCAACTCTCAAGTGGACTTATGACAAGAGCATACCACTGGCAACTTCAACCTAAACGATGAACCCCTAACTCCTATATCATCTTACAGCTCATGACACTGATTTCTTACACCTTTCTTGTCCCTTCCAACCACCCTTTTTAAAATCTAAAGCACCCTAGATTTCATCAAGAGTAAGATGACCAAAATATACCGACTCCAGGTACAGATATGTATTGTGCCCATAATTCAGGAAACAAGCTTCAAGGTAGGAATTTCTTGGTTCAATTTTGTGGTAAAGCAATAAAGTAATTAGTGCATCATCACTTACTGAAAATGGTTCGAAGGACTGGAAAAACATATCTGCAATTCTCTCCTCTCATGATAAAAGTAGTGAACATTTGGAAAATTTCCAAAACTGGAAAGAATTTGGACTGTGATTGAAAAAACAGAAAACTATTGATGAAAAAATGTATGTGGGATCAAACAAGAAGAAAAACACTGGCAGCAAATATTGAAGCAACTGATTGCTTTAGTGAGAGTTTTCAGTGGGCAAAACTTGGCATTCCGTGGGACAAATGAAAAATTATACAGTGCTGGTAATGGAAACGTCTTAAAATTTATTGAATACCTGGCTTTGTTTGATTCCATTATGAAGGAGTATCTGCGTAAAATAACTGACCATGAAACACATGTTCGTTACCTTGGAAAAAGGCTGCAGTTAAGAATGAACTGATTCAACTCCTAGCAAATGCTGTTAAAGAGAAAATCGTAGAAGCTGTCCATCCTGCAAAATACTTTTCAATAATTCTGGACTGTACACAAGATGTGAGTCATGTTGAGCAGATGACAATGATCATTCACTTTGTAGATGTGGCAAAAGTTGTAGATCTGGATAATGCTGAAGTGATCATAAAGGGCCATTTTGGGGGGTTTGTACTGTTGAAGGAAATGACTGGTGCTTTTATGACTGAAAGCATTCTACCAGAGCTTGAAGGAATGTCATTATTTGTTCAGAACTTACGTGGCCAAGGCTATGATAATGAGAGTAATATGAAGGGTAAATAGTTTCATAGTTGGTAGGGTCAGAAGGGACCTGAGCAGATCAAGTCCGACCCCCTGCCATGGGCAGGAAAGAATCCTGGGGTCAAATGACCCTGACTAGGTGATTATCTAGCCCCCTTTTAAAGACCCCCAGGGTAGGAACCAGCACCACTTCCCTTGGAAGTTGGTTCCAGATCCTAGCCGCCCTGACCATGAAGTAGTGCCTCCTGATGTCTAGCCTGAACCTACTCTCAAACAACTTGTGGCCGTTATTCCTAGTTACTCCTGGTAGTACTCAGGGGAACAGCAGTGTACAAAGACAATGGTGTACAAAGGAGAATAATAGAAATTAATCCTTGGGCCATTTTTGTTCCTTGCAGGACGCATACTCTGAATTTAGTGGTCAATGATTCTGCCAGATGTTGTTTGGAGGCAAGTAGTTTCTTTGACCTAGTGCAATGCATTTATGCATTTTTCTCAGGTTCAACATACCATTGGGAAATTCTTAGTCGCCAGCCTTCTCTAACTGTGAAACCATTGAGTGAACAAGATGGGAGAGTCAGATTGATGCTTGAAGCCTCTTTGCTATGAGCTTGGCAATATCTGTAATGCATTAACTAGAATTTCTGATGATACTACCCTCAGGATCATCTGGCAATATGACGTGCTGATGCAGAAACTCTTGCAAATAGCCTTTCCAAGTTCAAATTTGTGGTTTCACACTTTTTGTGGTCTAACACCCTTCTTGAGATCAGTAAGCAACTTCAGGTAAAGGACTTTGACATACATTCTCCTATCCAAAAACTGAAAAGTTTCTGGAGGAATGCAGGAGTGATAAAGCATTTGAAAAGACACTGGTAGATGTTTGTGAGCTTGCTAAAGAGTTAAAGCTACCAGCAAACTTTGAACCAGAACCAGTAGGCATTCAGAAAAAGAAGCAGTAGTTCACATATGAAACAAAAGACGAGTCAGTTCAGGACCCAAAACAAAAATTCAAAATAAACTTCTATTTTGCAGGCCTTGATACTGCAATACAGTCAAAGAGCTATTTGAAAAGATACAGTGGCTTGATTCAGTCTTTGGTTTCCTCTACAATGTTCACAGTTTGCAAAATAAGACATCAAAACAGATGTCACTGCTTGAAGCTAGAGTCGGCATTACAGCATGGAAATTCTGAAGATACTGATGCTGCAGATTTGTGCAGTGAACCGCAGGCTATTTCACGATGACTTCCAAATGTCTTACACCTAGGGATGTACTGAGGTTTATTTCTGAACATAAACTGACAGAGTTTTCCCAACATCTTAATTGCTCTCTGCATTCTTTTGACTCTCCCAGTTTCTGTTGCTAGTAAGAAGCGTAGCTAAATTCAGAAGTAAAGCTAAAATTCTTCTATGCTGCAAGAGAGACTTCTTGGACTGGCCACCTTGTTGATAGAACATGAAATAGCCGGGAAATAGGGCTGTACAAAGCTTCGACTTAATATTCGATTCGACAAATATTCAACATATTCGACCTTGAAAAGTGAAAGTTGAGTCGAATAGCAGCTGGTCGAATAACTGTTGAATCGAATACCAGAAGTTGAATATTAACAGCGCGAGTCGAATATTAACAGCGCAGGTCGAATATTTGACTTGCCTATACTGGATTCCCTGTGAGGGGAGGAAAAAAAGAAAGTAAGGGGAGGGAGGGGGAGAGAGGGAAGGAGTGCTTTCATGACTGACATGTGTGGCTGGCCAGTGACCGGTCAGCATTCTCTGAGGTCCCTTCCAATCCCAG
>NW_017728918.1:107571954-107578445 GCF_001723895.1 Crocodylus porosus | reverse complement strand
AGAGGGTGTTCAGCACGGCTGTGGATGTTGTGACACCCCACCGCGCCTGCTTGGATCCTGGTTTGGGGGAGCAGCTGGTGTTCCTCAAGGTGAACCTCCCGCTGCCGGGGTCCCCAAGTGCCAGGTGCAGATGGAGCGAATGCCGCCCTCCTCGCTCCGTCTGGATCGCAAGTTTTGTCTGTCAGCAACCTAAGGTGCACTTTCCCCCAAACCCCTGCACCTATCACCATGAAAGCTGGCAGGCCTTGAGGGCTCCTCAGGGACTAGCAAGCCTGCAGTTTTGAGCTCCCTGTGGCTTTCCACACAGAAGTCACAGGAGGTTCTCTCAAGAATTTGGGGTCCTGTTCCTCCAAACCCCCTGCACCTATCTTGTTGAAAGTTGGCAGGCTTTGTGGGCTCCTCAGGAGCTACCATTCCTGCAAGTTTCATCAAGATCAGACACTCCCTCACTTACAACCCCCCTTGCTCCCCTTCAGGCAGGCTGGCCAGTGTGGCCACCTGCCTTTTCATCCTGCTTCATAATGTGGGAGCACCAAGGTACGGTTTGCTTAGGGCACCAATTACCCTTGGACCGGCCCTGCTTGTGCTCCCTTTTTCTCCTCCCCACAGTCTCCAACAATTATTTCCATTGATGCCACGGCCCTGTGTTCCTTCATCTCTTTCCAATAATTCATCCCTCCTTTTCCCTAGAACTCTGCATAACACAAATCTCATTATCTTCTACTCACCTCTGCTTTTAATTTTTAAAATTATTCAGAAATGTATTCTTAACTATTAACTCATGGAACTTGCACAATATTTCTACCAGATTTCTAAGCAAGCAGCTTTTTGCCTTCTCCCCTATAGAACACTGACTTGATAGGACAACTTTTCATTACTAAAACTTCCCAGACTTTTTGAAACCAGTAATTTTTATAGACAGATCTAGGATTTTGAAGAGGGGGGGTGTGGGTGGTGTGATGCATCATCGTATATAACGCAACAAAAAATAAACTTCAAGTTTTACTCATGTTAGAGGCCTTCAAGTTTAACTGATGTTAAGGGTATATTAATCAGTTCAAGATTGAAGCAGAAAGACAAAAATAATCAACAGATGTTGTTTCTTTAGATCTGTTGTCATTAGAATTAAATGCATACCTCTTTTAAATTCATAAAACAAAATCCAGCCTTCTTGGACATTTTGACAGTGCTTCACTGAAAGCATTTCCACACCTGAGCTGAAAAAAAATCCAGCTGTAGGTATACAGGATGTCTATACATGAGCAACTGTGATGTGCCGAAATTCCAGCGTGTTGGAGCAGACTCAATTAATTAAATGAGCTTTTGTTCAAGTGCCCCCACCACCATTTTTAAGCGCAGGGATGCTGACACAGAAGATGTGACGGCACTTTAATTATAAAGGCTCTTGGAGCTGCTCCAATTAAAGCCCTCCCCCCGGAGCACATGTAAAAGTGCCCTTAGATTATAAGGGAACATTTCACTAGGAGGTTAATATGACAAAAAAGAGCAGAGAAGAACAAAAACTGTATGAAGGAGCAGTTTGCAGGCAAGAAGCAAACTATGAGCCAAACAAACTTGCACCAAGATGGGGACACTGCAGTGCTGGGGCCAGAGCCGTTCCTGGTGCTTAGAACAGGGCCTGAAGGTTTTGTTTGTTGATTTATATGTTGTGCAAAGACTGTGTTTTTCTTAGGAGGGATGGCTGAGGAGCAACTTGGGAAGTAAAGCTAGCCAGCAGGAGCCAACAGGCTAAACCACCTTCTTACAATGACATTCCATTTTTGTGAATAATAGTAATTGCATGCATGTAGTCTTTTCTAAAATATGTGACTTATAATGTCATGACATTCTGATTAAAATAATTAGCCCAGTATAATATCAATAAAACTCACACTAAACAGTTTAAGAACTGGAGAGATTTTAAAAGAGAACCAATGGTTTAAGCTGAAGCCAGACAAGTTCAAATAGGAAACAAGAAACAAGTTTTCAAGACTGAACGTAATTAATCAATAGAATCTGCTATTAAGGGGAGATGAAGATTCTTCATCCCTTGATCTCTTCATACCAGGACTGGAGGACCTTCTGGAAGATGCACTTAAGTTCAATGACTTGTTTGGCTAATCACAAATGTAATGGGGTGAAATTTAAGAGCTTGTGATATACAAAATATCAGACTAGATAATCCAAGCAGCATAACTAGATGGCTGGGAGGAACAGAGGCAAGTGGGAAAGCAGCCCTGGGTGCTCCCTTTGTGAGCAAGTGGTGCAAAAATACTGCAACCATAGAGCTGCCTGGCTACACTTCTGGATAATCTAATATTCCCTACTCACCTTAAGCCAGTGATTCTCAACTGGGGTGACAAGATACCCTGGATGTCTTGAGATCCTTTAAAGGGTGTCATGGGATACCATACAATGTTAGCACTCTTAAATGAGAAAGCATGTGTAGCGGGCATGCCAGCCACAGCGTGGCTTGCATGCAGCTTGCTGGCTCAAGCAGGATGCCGAGCCACTGGTGCAATTTCTTCCACCAATCTGAACAGGGTGCTCCCCTCTTCTCCTGATTGGTGTGTTTATGATCCAGGGACAGAGTTCCTGGGATGGAGGAGGGATCCCACTGAGGTTTTTGCTGCTTCTCACTCTGATTGGCCCTAACTTGATCCAAGGCGGAGCCCCAGGTCTATAAAAGAACAGCATGTTTGGCTGGGAGACAGACCAGCAAGGGATCAAAAGAGTGGAGCTGAGAAGAGCTGGGGAGAACTGCCCCAGCAGGCGATAGCCCTAGGCTCCTGAAGATGCTGCTGGAGGAGTCACCACCAGAGCCTTGGCCCTGGGAGCAGGGAGAGCTGCTCAGGCCCCACACACTGTGCATACCCCAGTGCATGAAGCCTTGGCCTTGGGAGCAGGGAGATCCTGTCTGGGCCCCACATGGTGTACACCCCGGTGCACGAAGCCTTGGCCCTGGGAGTGGCAAGAGACTGCTTGGGCCTCATCAAGGGGCACCTGCCCTAATGCGCTCTTCGAGCATTGCCAGTCCCTTTACTCCTACAGGGATACTGGGCCTGGGCCCAGAAAAGGTGGACTAAGCCCCACCCCTCGCCTCAACAAAACGTGGTGCCCAGGGCTGTACCCCAACCTAGGAAGAAGGAATCCCTGTGGCATGCCAGAGCAGCAGCCGGGTCCACACCTGGGAGGGGGGAACAAGCCTACTGCGTCCCTGCTCAGGACAACCATGAGTTCATGGAATAGGGGCTTCACAGGGGAGGGGCTGGAGAAAAGGGACCCCCTCCTTTTAGAGAACTGGGTGAGAGTGTGCCTTACAAAATGGGGAGCTGCACCTAACATTTGTAAATGGGTTGTATTGTGTGAGTTATATTTTAGTTGGCAAATAGTTTTAAGGTTGTTATTTTCTATTGGAATCTATTTTTCTTGTTGCTGAATTTGTTGAGTATTATATTGCAAATCTGGTACTTACCTGCTGGAGGCCCACACAGGATCAACCTGTGGGCCTAGTGGCTTACCTTAAGGATCTCAGGGTCCTGGATAAGGAGCTGTTCTCAAAGCGTACCCCATGCAACCCCATTTCCAAATATATAGTTATACGTATGTGTATGTATAAGTATATAGTGTTTTATTTATATAATTTTAGATAAATTCTGTATATAGTTAAGACCCTTTTGTGTGGTGTGGCTCTATAAAGAACAGAGGGATCTGCACCCAAGTCACAGCATCTCTCTCACAGCACTGTTGTCTGCCCAGCTATTCCATCCAGTTGAGGATGGGGCACACCCTTGAGTGTATCCAGGTTACACATGATCCACAAGATAAACCCAGAGGTTTAAAACAGGAATCCTGTAATATAAGGCTAGGCCAAAGCCCAGTTCTAAAATCAAGAGATCAGGGCAAGGCAGTCACGGAACAAGCTTTACCTACAACAAGCCCAGACAAGTGCCCTGGTTTGAACTGGGCTGAGTGAAGCAAAAGGGCAGCCAAACCCCTGAAGCCACAGACAGCAAGCTTCACCTGCTCCAGCCTTTAAAAGCCAGGCCTAGCATCCAGGCTCCTTGTCCAGCACAGGTGCAAATTCTTGCTGAATTTCCTTGCTGATCTTCTGATTTTGACTCTGGGCACTATTTCTTCTGACTCTGGGAAGACCCTTGGTATTCCTTGATTCTGGTCCCCTGCTCATGATTCTGGTTTGACGCTTGTCTCTGGCTTTTGGCTTCTGGTGCTAATTAACACTCAGCTTAACTCGTCTCTGGCTTCAGCTTCTGATCCCTGCTTGTCCTGACTTCAGCTATAGCTTCTGAATCCAGCCTTCCAACACCAGACCCCTCGGCTCCAGCTCCCTGGAGAACCAACCTGGACTACAAATGTGATTTGGATAGCTAACTCCTAGGCAAGACCACCCACACTCCAATGCATAATAAATCTATAGTGTTAAATACATTCTGACCTGTTGTGATCTTTCAGAGTTGTTTGCAAAAGAAGAATTTCTGAATTATTTTTCCTTAGTTTTTTCTCTTTTTTTTGACTAAGAGAGAGCATTTTCTGAGGGTACCTTGAATCTAACATAGGGTGCTTTGAGTCTAAAGAGTTTGAGAACCATTGTGTACCAGAGACTTCCTGTTATTTTAAGAGAGAAGCAGCCTAGACACAGTACTACAGGCAGTGTGCAGCAGCTGCAGGGCACCATAGTAACTGCACAATCAGATTAATTAGCACTTATCTGCAGGCAGCCCAGGGTAGCCTACTGACTGGAAGGGGGCAGAGCCCTGGAAGGCATATAAGCCAAGGGCCTGAGCTAGCAAGGCAGTCTAGCCCTGTAAACTGTAGCGCTCTTGGCCAGAAGAGCTATCACAGCAGGGGTGGGAAATGTTTTTGGCTGGAAGGCCACTTAATGAATTTTGGTGAGGTGTCAAGGTTTCACAAAGGTAGCCCTTCCCCTTGACAGATGCCTGTTCCCCAGTTGCTATCTTGGGACCAGAAGTCCCGCCTCCTAACCCCTGATCTTTGCAACCAGAAGTCTCTCCTCTAGCCCAGGGAGTACTCCTTTGGGTGGGGAGAGGGTTGTATATTGTGGGGAGGGTTGGGGGTGTATGTGTGTGGGGGATGTGGGTATGATGCAGGTGGAGGGTGGGTGTATGTGTGCATGCATGTGTGGCAGGGGTGGCATGAGACTCTTCCCGGTGGGGGTGCTAGGCCAGAGCCAGGATGACCCAGGCCAGGAGGCTCCACCCCTCCCAGCACCACCACTGCTGCCTGCCCACCCTCCATAGCTGAATGCACCCCACTCCCACCCATTTCAAGCCCAGCCCTGGCCCAGCCCCCACACCAAAAAGAGACTTGTGCCACCCGTGCCAGGAGCACCATGCCTTTGTGGGCTCACCTGCATGGGGCTGGTAGTGGCAGCAATGCTGGCAGGGTGGCTATGGGGGGTGCTAAGGCAAGCCTTGGGGTGCCTATAGCCCCCCAAGTGTCCCCTAGCATCACCCTTAGTTTGGGGGATATGTAGGGATGTGTATGGTGGGTGTAGGGTGTGTGAGTGGGTGAATGGGACAGTTTTGGGTGTGTGTATGGTGGGGTTGGGGTATGTGAGGAGATGTGGGTGTAGGTATGGGTTGTGTGGTTGGGGTCTGGGTGTGTGGGGTGGGCTGAGTGTGTGCATGTGAGGGGTTTCTTACCCCCTGCCTGCTCTTTGTGATATGGCTGAGAAGCCCCTGGGGGTGGGGGGCAGGAAGCCAAGCCTGGCATCCTTGGTCTGTCCCACACCTGCTCACCAAGGCTGCAGCCCACCCCAAGCTTACTCATGCTGCTGCTGCTCCTCCCTTGATGCATGTCTGTCCCATGCCTGCCTGGCAAGGCTGCACCAATGCTGGCTCGTGCTGTTGCTCCCACCCCACCTGCTTATCCCCATGGCTGTCCAGTGGGGCATTGTGAGCAGCTGAGCTCCTTCACACTTCCCTGCCCAGACATGCACTAGTAGGATGAAAACAGATTGCAGGCAGAGCCCACCCCCTGCCCTGCACTTCTCAATGCTGCATCTTCTCCTCCCTACCTGCTGCCTGGAGTGCTGCAGCAAGGACAGGAGGAGTTGCTGGTGGCCATAGGAGCCCAGTAGTTCCCTGAGTGGTTACAGCAGCAGCCCTCAAAATAACTGTTACTTAGCTCAGTGGGCCAATTACTTCACCTTCTAGGTAGCTGCTTCAAATCCATCTGGGCTTACCATATTTCTAGGTCCAAAAAAGAGGACACCTGTCATTGGGCGACAGGGGGAATACGATGGTGGGGGGGGGCAGTGATATGCCAGTGCTCTGCCCCTGCCCATTCTGTTGACTCTCACTGACAAGCCATATCCCACCCCCAGCCCCGCTGCTGCCCCTCACTCCAGACCCACTGACCCCAGCCCCGCCAGTGCCCCTCACTCCCAAACAGCAGTACCCTGCCTCACCCCTTGCTGGTGCTCCTCACTCCTGACCCACAGTGCCCGG
>NW_017728918.1:107565933-107571829 GCF_001723895.1 Crocodylus porosus | reverse complement strand
GTTGGGGAGCACGTGACCCACGAGAGCCAATCACCTTGCCCCCTGCTCCCAGCCAGAAGTAGCCAGATGAAGATCACAGAAAACCCAGACGTGTTGCTCTTATTTTAAAAACCCACCCAGACACAGCATAGATCCAAAAATGAGGACATGTCTGGGAAAACCCAGACATATGGTAACCTTAAGTCTATCAGAGCAACTGGACAGAACTTAAAGGCAGGGTGGAGGACCTTGCTCTGGCTCTTTATAGAGATATTGAGATGATAAAGGATATAGCATAAAACAGCAGAGAGCCTCACAGTACAGCTGTTAATTGCCTAAGGGGCTTTTTTTCCTAACTGGTATCATTTTTCCTTTTTCAGTGTTTCCTAAAGTCATGTAAGTTAGAGGGAGAGTAAGACATATTCCCTTAAAAAGGAATGATACTTGGTGTGGCATTATTTGTGATCATATTCATGCTGAAAGGTTTACAAATGATACTTTGACACCTTTTTTCTATGTGGTGCTACAAATATGAACATGAGTATTATAAATTAAATGTAAACATGTTTATCAGTACCTAGGTAAGGGAGCATTGCATCAAACCTATCCCTTTGTAAGCAAGCAAGCAAACAAACAAAGCAACAAGTTTGCCTTCTGGAACAACAATCAGACTTTTGTTACTACTATCACTCACAAAAGCCACAGACCTGACCCAGGACTTCACTGAATTGTGCTGCTGAAACAGAGAACAGAAAGTCCTTGTCCCAAAAAGCTTAAGATCAAACCATTGTCCTGGCATTTTCTATTGCATTTCTTTAGTCCACAGTTCTGTTGCTTAGAACAGCCTGGTATTTCCTAATAGGATTCCTGAGCCTTTGAGGGTATATCAGCACAACACAATGCAGTTCCAAGCAAAGATACTTGAGCTAAGTGGCTCAGCTATCAGAAACAGTAGAGATTCATTAGTACAGTGCCCGAGCCAGTTAGACCTTCTGAGTGCATCCCCACATGTTGGGTGGGGTACAGGAGGCTGGGGCCAACACCTGCACTGGCCCCTGCAGCTCTACCCGCGTGTGGTCCTGTGCTGACCCAGGAACATAGAGCCTGGCCAGCAGCCAGTGTGGCTCTAGGCAGCCAGGCTCCATTTCTGGTGGTGCATGCTGGGGCTGTGTGCGCTATATTGCCTTTTTTTTTTTTTTTTTTTTTTTAAGTGTGTGGAGGTGGTTGTTTTTACACTAGGACCTCCAAATGCTGCTACAAATTAGCAGCATAGCAAACGGGTGCACTTGTGCTGCGTGCGGTTCATGGCACCTCAAACAACTTTGAGGTGCCACAAAAAGCACGCACACCCGGACACACCCATTGAGGTTATCCTGCTTCTGGTACCCAAGCTAGCTGGGGTCTCCCTGCAAAGCACTGCATTATTTTGTGCAGATATACTCCAACTTTTGCTCCCAACTCACACCCTTATGTCTAAGGGAGTCCTCTTGGCTTTCCTTAGGAAAGCCAACTGCTCAGCTATCTCTCTGAATACTGCGATTTGTTTTGGTTCAGAGTGATTTAACCCTTGGAATTTAAAATGTTTATGACACTTTGAAATATTACTACTAAGAAATACAATAGCCAGAAGCTTAACATAAATACATTGAAATAGAATGATCCCTTCAGCCCCCAGCCCATAAAGGCTATAAAATGAGAAACTATAGGACTGTTTACCTCATGAAAAGGAGAG
Organism: Crocodylus porosus; assembly: GCF_001723895.1. NCBI lineage: Eukaryota > Metazoa > Chordata > Crocodylia > Crocodylidae > Crocodylus > Crocodylus porosus. Next base: position 107,570,118 of record NW_017728918.1, on the reverse strand, counting down.
AGATTAGATATACAAACATAGCAAGAAACCAAGAGGTTTCCTCTGCCCTGAGAAATATCTGAACCCAGTGTTCTGAGGAAGGTCTTATTGCAGTTAACAGCTGAATATAGATGTGTATAGATACTGCTTAATGCTATTCCTGAACAGGAGCCTCAGTTAACACTCTGATGTTGTTAATACAACTCAATTTTTGACTTGACAGTGATTAGACAGCTGGTCTGATAAATATCGTTTCATCTTTTGCCATGGGCATCTGTGGGCTCTCATATGTTGACTGCATGGTTTGCTCTGCTTCTGGGCAGAGACACCTCTTGCTGTGTTTGCAAAGCACCTAGCACAATGGGATTCTGATCTGAGACTAAGATCCCTAGACACTAGCTAAACACAAGGCACATCTACACATGTAATTAATCTGAAGCAATAAACCCCGGCACACACCGTGCCGGGAGTTTATTGCTCCCAGGCGCACCATTTGAACATGTGCCCAAACTGCACTATGTTGAGTCAGGTCAGAGCAGCCCTGACTGGTAGGGGCCTGGTGGGAGGTGGGGCAGCCTGCCAGCCTGGGGCTGCTCTTACCTGCCTCCATGTGCTGTGGAGGGGCTGGCTGGGGCACGAGGGTGCTCCAGTGTGGGCTAGCTGGCAGGCAGCCCTCACACTGAAACACCCTCACACCCCAGCCTGCCCTGTCAGCACTTATGTGTGCATTGTGGTGCACTAAAAAACTGCCACAGGATAGTACTTGTAAAACACAAGTTTACAAGTACTAAATAATAAACTCATGGCAGCCTAATAGGGCCACACACACAGACATGAAAACTTTACTGCAGAGCTAATTAGTCAGCTCCACAGTAAGCATCTTGTGTAGACACGCCCACAAATAAAGACATGAATGGGAAGCAGTCATATTGAAGAGACACTAATTCAGGCAGGACAGTTGATGAGCTAAATGTCCTCATGGCAATTCAGTGACTGGTAGATGGATATAACAACCTACAAATATCTGAAAAGTGTAGACATGGAATAATGGGGATAAATTATGTTGAGAGGGACATAGCTAGGGATACTGTAATATAATTAAGAGTAAATACTACCAAAAAAACCAAACCAAAACAAAACAAAACAAAAACCCTTTGAAATCTCACTGCCAAATACTAAATTTACTCCAATATTGCATGCATCTTTTCCCAGAAAAATCAGCCATCCAAAACTGGAAGGGTGTTTTTTAAGTGAGGAGGCTGATTTCTATGCCAGAATGGAGGTATAGGGCTCAACTCAGCTGCACAGCAAATGGGCAGAGTCCTATCATCAGTGGGATTATCTACACCAGCCCTTTCCTGTAAAACTGGCTAATTAGTATTCCCTGGCTGGGGATGCTCTGAGCTGTTTCTATGTGTTGTGTTGTTGGGTGCATGTGTAAACACAGTGCCTGGGAGCAATAAAGTCTAGCGTTAACTGAACCAGAGTTTATTGTGTCATACGCATCATGTGCAGTTGCGCCCAGTGTCATTCAGCCTCTAGCTGCAGTTACACAGTTCAAAGTTTAGCCCTAGCAGAAGATTTTGTTTTGGCTCATCCAGCTGAATTCAGAAGCAGCAGAGACATGTTTAAACTTCAAGCAGTGCCTCTGCAACCGCAGATCGAGTGGAAGCTAGATTAAATGACATAACGGGGGGGTTTCCTCTCTAGAGCTGGTCAGACATTTCATTACACTAATATTTTTCCAATTTATTACTCCTATCTTTTTGGTTGAAAGTCATTTGTGTACTTTGTGCATATTCATAATCCATAAATATTTATCCAATAGTTCAGAAAAAAACATTTTAAGACTATGGGTTGCTTGCAAACTGTTCCCATCAGCTATACTCTTTATATTGTTTGCTACTTCAGTACATATTGTGCTCTCTGTATTTGATGAAAAACTTTAAACCCAGGAGAACAAATAGTACATGAAAAGAAAAATCTGGCCTATGTTTTCAGATAAATCGTTACTTGTTCTTCTATGTTACACAATTTTGCAATAATCCCCTTGCTTTTACCTAATAAAATGACTGATTGCTATTTTTTTGTATTTATTTACTATGACACTGACTAGTCATAGCACTTCTAGTTTCTATCACGCTGTGTGTAGCTGCAGCTAGAGGCTGAATGACACTGGGCACATCTGCACATGATGCGTATGACACAAACTCTGGTTCAGTTCACACTAGACTTTATTGCTCCCAGGCACTGTGTTTACACATGCACCCAACAACACAACACGTAGAAACAGCTCAGAGCATCCCCAGCCAGGGAATACTAATTAGCCAGTTTTACAGGAAAGGGCTGGTGTAGATAATCCCACTGATGATAGGACTCTGCCCATTTGCTGTGCAGCTGAGTTGAGCCCTATACCTCCATTCTGGCATAGAAATCAGCCTCCTCACTTAAAAAACACCCTTCCAATTTTGGATGGCTGATTTTTCTGGGAAAAGATGCATGCAATATTGGAGTAAATTTAGTACCTACATGAAAATGAAAGAAAAACATAATGCACAGCGCCTCAGTAACAGAGAGGAGACACAGTCCTCCAAAACCCTGTGGAGATTTTACACTTCGAATCCTGAGATTTGATTATCTGTGTACAAATTTGCATAGTGGCAAAATCTGTTAATGGTTATATTATCATCAAGAACTTTTTAAAAATATCAGGGAGTGCTAGCAAAAGGCTTATGAGCCACTAAAAACCTCAAGTGGCAAGTTCTACATACTCAGTCTTAGCCTTTGTATCAGGACAATTTCACCTGGTAAGAAGTAGCATTTCCTTCAAATTTTTTTCTAAATATATTTAGGTATTAAAAAAGAAACAAAGTCTAGGTGTGCACTGTTTGGAAACATGAAAGTTTAGGCTGATAAATTTAACTGCTGCAATGTAAGAAGCTGATTTAATGTGTAATAGTGAATCATTAGTGAATGTGTTAGTTGACTGCACATAATATTTTCTTACCAATAACAACCTTAAAAAAAACACTTTAACAAATTTAAATTAAATGTCGCTAAAAGAAACTGCAGATATGATCACTTAATAACAAAAAGTTTCATTTAATAAAAGTCCATGTTCTTCATCTTAGCCAACAATATAAACTTTTGTATTAAGTAAAAAGAAATATATGCTATATGTTGCAGCTGCTGCAATTTGAGGGCCAGACTCTGTCACCCTCAGTCCTATTGAGTAATATCCAAATTCTTTAAATAATCCCATTGAACTCAATGGACCTACTCAGGGAATAAGATACAACTTGTTGTAATTAATAGTGGGACAATCTGACCTTAAGGTCATTTTAATAAGTATTTTTGTGCCTTGCTATTTCCTAAAACCTTTTTTATAATACATTCCATAAAAATATGCTCCAGAAAGATAACGTTTGCCCAGTTCCAAGTATGCCAGATATTTGAAAATACTGAAAAACAAAGCATGCTTCTGCTTGTGCAAGAGACGGAAATACCCAGTAGAACCTTCAGGACAGTATTGTAAAACACCAAATATAACCAGCCCAGAGGAATCTCTGGTTTACTTACATTGGTTTTATGCTGATGAAAACTGTTACAGATCATACAGCTTTTCAGGGAAAAGTCTGTCATATGACTTCCCAAAAGACTCTTCATATGAATCCCTCTCCCGAAGACACCTTTAGAACATCCTGGTGTAGCTTCTTGAGGGATAAGCCTTTGGCTTTATGACTCTGGCTTTTTTCTGTCCCCAACTTTCCTGGTGGTCTATAACACCCCCATCTCAAAGGCTAGGTACAGACAGTCAAAAAGCCTATGGCTGAATTGATTCAATCTTTGCAGGTCAATCTAAACTGCACAAATTACATTGAGACAGAAGTGAACAGACTTTTACCTTAGAATCAGGAAATACAGCCACATGCCTGCAGTGGCTGAGGCCAGAAGCCAGGAGGCACTAGAGCCCAGCTCTCTGGCAGTGTATTCACTTCCTCTTCCTGCTGCCCCTGAGGTCTCTGGGATTTGCAGTTCAGAATTGCAGCAGCAGGACTCTGCAGGGTTGCTTATCACTTCCTCTTTCTGCTTCCAGGTGAGGTGCCTCTGGGATCTGTAGTCCACATTTGCAGCCAACAGTAAGCTTGGAAAGGGGAAAGAGTGTTTCACCCCACTCCCTGGCCCCAGACCCCAGCTGGGTAGTCC
>NW_017728918.1:107543288-107565563 GCF_001723895.1 Crocodylus porosus | reverse complement strand
TTATACCAGTTTATGTGTAACTTCTGTCCCTAGCCAAAGAGTTCCTTCAACTCATAGGCAGGGGAGTGTTTTCTTCTTTAAAGGGGGAGGGGGATCAGAGTGCCAATGTCCCAAACAGCACAACAGACTGGTCAGCTTCAAACAGTATTTGGGCCACTGCAGTTCCCTCTGTTCTTCCCTAGATTTCATCCTGCACTCGCTAGGACTCCTCTTTCTCTCCTTTTCTCTCCAGCTTTCTGTCCCCCCTAGGACTTTCTCTGTGTCTTCCTGGGGGCTATCCTTTCTCAACTGCCCAGCTCTCTCAGGTACAGTCAACCCCTTTGTGAAAAAACTACAGTAATGATAGTATTAACTTGGGAATAACAGTCATCCAGTAAAATGAAACAAAGGCATAGGGAACCAATTGGAGAACAGTCTCTGCAGCCCACTTCCAGGCTCAGACTTCCACCTTCCTCTGGGGCGAAAAGGGAATTGAGGTGTCCTACTTATGAAACCATTGACATCAAAGCATATTCACACCAAGCCCCAAACAAAGTGCTCCCCACCACAACTGCAGGCTAGAACTCAGCTCACTTAACCTCTTTCCTCATAGAAGCCTAAGACCACAAATGAAAATTAGGTTGATATGCTCTTCTTCACCCGCACATCACAAAATCCTATGCCTGGCTGGCAAGTATCAGCTGTAGAGAAAATGGAATGAAAACTAACAGTAGAAAAGATGTATTAAGTCATTTTGTCCAGCATCATGCTGGGCAAATTTGTTTCCCATTAGCATACTCTTCAGTGCTTTATTAGAGTCTAATTTTAAATGTCTCTTCAGCATCGTTGCCAGAACTATGTGGAGAAACTTGCGTTATTCCTGACTTGTGCCAGAGAACATTAGTCCATCCTTTTCAGGAGATCGCCAAACTCATTCATGTTTTAATAAACAGATAATTTTGAACACAGAGTCATTTTACTTTTGAGACCTGGGTCCATTAATCTCAGTGAAATGCCAGGGTTGTCAGTGCAGTACATCTGTAGGGCCTGCTTCTGTAGTTAACACCCCATGTGGGCAGGAGTTTGCCCACCCAGACCTCACTGCAGTACTAGGCATAGTCATACAATTTATGAGGCTACAGGGATGCGTTTACTACTATATACAAGAACAGGGCTAGATAGTGTTAATTCGTGAGATAAGTGTGCTAGAGGATGGCAACTGCCCACCAACAAGCTAGCTAAATACAGACTCAAAACAAACTCTGATACAGCTCTCCCGCTGACTAACAAATACTTTAACACCATAAAAACCATAAGACTTATTAAAAGCCTTGAATGTACACAAAACAGAGTCCCATGCCATGAAATTGTAGAAAAAAATACAGCTGGATGGGACTTACAGCGATTATCTAGTCCAGGGCCATCCATCTTCTCAGCCCCCAGGGTGTCATAAGCCCAGGAGCTGCACCAGCAGGGGCCACATGCCATGCAGATGCTTCCAGTCCTCCTGCGCTGCATAATCCCCCCTTCCCCTCTGCAGTGCACATCTGTACAATCCCTCTCTCCTGCTGCAATGCATACTCATGCAATTACCCCCCACCTTGCACAGCTGCAACTCACAAACTCTCAGGAGGGAAGGGGAGCCTACAACTCTGGCTGCTGTTGTAACCAGAATAAGGAAGAGAGCAGTGGCCAGGTGAGAACCCAGAAGCTTCGCATTAACTCCTGGTGGGCTGTTTGAAGCCCATGGGCCACCAGTTTGACAATCCAGATCTAATCAACCCCCCTGCTCAGCAAAGAATCTCCCCATCTAAAATATCCCAGACAACTGTTTTTCTATCTTCCAATGCTGAAAATTGTACAGCTTTTCTAAATAACATTCCAGTGTTTATCCTCCCTTACAGTTAAAAGATTCCTCCTAATATCTAACTTAAAATCCCTAATTGTAATTTATGCTCATTGCTCCTTGCCCTGCTACCTCTGGACACAGTGAGCTATTGAACATCATCTTCCTAAAACTCTTTTTGTATTTGAAGGCATCACATTTCCCCTTGGTCATTTCTTCTCTAGACTTAAATAATCTTATTTTCTCCAACCTGCCCTTATGTGTCAGGGTATCAAGACATCTATCAAAGCATATTGTTGCTCTTCTTTGGATGCCTTGCATTTTGTCCACATCTTTCCTGAAGTGCACACTCAAAGCTGGACAACACAGTACTCCAGGTGAGGCCTCACCAGTGCTGAAAAGTAACTCCACACAGTTTGCACACAATATTCCTGTTAATTCCCAGGATGCTATTAGCCTTTTTCATGACAGGATTATATAGACCATTGATTTTCAGTTTCTGGTTCACTAGAAACCCCAAATAGTTTCCTGCATTACTGTAGCCTAGCTATTCATTCCCCATTTTATTTCTACATTTCATTATTTTTCCCTGTGTGTAGTCTTTTGTGTTTTTCTTACTGAATTTCATTCTATTTATTAAAGAGTATTTCTCCATTTTATCAAAATAATTCTTGATCCCAAATCCATACATACATAATATGGTACCATTGATAATATCTTAAGACAGTTTCTTGAAAGAAACAAAGAAATGTTAGAAAGTTTAAGATCAGAAAATGTTAAATATAAAAAAACTAGGGTTGGTAGTTGCAGTGTATCAGAGTAAAGTTTGGGCTTTATTCAGCCCATGACTTTTATGGAACCAAAATTTCCATCAGTGTCTTGGATTCCTTTACAGAAACAAACAAATGTATGAGGGAGGCAGAAAGACTTCACAAGATTCCCATGTAGCATTGTCTCAAAGGCCACATCCAGATGAGCTTAGATGTGCAGTATGTGGTGGGAGGGAAGGGGGTTTGACTCCAGGGGATCCTGGGGTCAAAAAAATCCATGCCAAAAAAAGCAGGGCGGCACAACTGACAGATTGACTTTTATTAGTACATGTTTAGGATTGTGAATCCAAAAAAGATGACAAAGCCGGTAGGGAAATACAGATCACCCAAAAGAGGAACTAACATTAGAGGGATGGAGTGAGGAGGGGAATGTAGGTTACAGAAAATACAGTGTTAGCCAACTAACCCCAGGGGCGGGGGGAAGGCGGGATGGGGAGGGAGTGGGTTCATGACACAGAGAGAAAGAAGATAGATAAATACACGTCATCCAAACCGAGAGCCTGGCCGGCCAGAGCCACACTCCAGCTGCCAGCTAGGTTCCCAGCTGTGGAAGTGCCATGGCTGCAGCTCCCCAGGCCCCCAGGTAAAGCATACCCCGTCTGGGGTAAAGTGCTGTGTCCCAGAGGGCATGTGGCATAGGTCTTCCAGGAGGACAAGTAGTAGGAGCACAAGGTCCCATTGCTGCTTGTCCCAGGGAAATGAACACCAATGCTAATGTGGATGCAGCCATGGAGGGTGAAGTTTGGAACCCTTTGGAGCTCCTAAGGGGAAAGTCTCCTAGGAGAAAATCGCCTCTATTCAAATTCTGCAACATACAGGGAAAGGCTCTCCAGTTATGAATAACATCTGCCTTCACTGCTTCCTGTCCTTCTTGGTACCACAGCTTCTGCAGCAGGCATGCTTCATTTGCCTCGGTGACTCAGCAGTCACTCAGTTATGACAATAAAGGAGATAACAAAGGGAGTAAAAGACAGGGGTCCCAGCTATATTAATTCCCACCCAATACCTTCAGTTAAAGGGTCGGCATGCATAGGGATTTGGTAATGAGTAGCCATATCTATCATCTGTAATTAGTTTCTTGTTACCACGTCATTTCCTTACTCAGCTTCATAAATACGGATATGCTCTGACTACACAAATTAAGGAAAAGGTCAAACTATTACACAAAACATTGTCAAAGTGTTATTAAAGCACAGTTCTTCTTTCATATAGCATCAGATACCAACTTTCAAATCTATGAACCACTGTCTGGCATTATCACTCACTGTGCAGATTCCTTCTGCCCTGTCTAGGCCTTTGTAAAGACTGCAGCTTTCGATTAAGTACTGTATTGTTTGTTGGACACCACATTCATACATGGGGCTGCTAAAGATGATCAACTTGTGAAGTGTTGTTTTAAAGCATCCATATCCAGATATCAGTCTGTTCAGCTTGACCTATGCTTCTCTGTCAAGGTCATGCCTAGTCGGGAACTTATTTGGGGTGCCTATTAGGGCTGTGCGAAATTTCACTGGCTGTTTCATTTTGATGGTGTTTCAACTTGTTTTGAGCTTAAAAAGGCAAAATCAAAACGAAACAGAGGGCTCTGAACAAAACAGAGTGCTCAACCCAATGGGGAGCACAATCCTGGCTCTCCCTGCCTCCCAGGGAGATACTATCTAGTGTCACAGGCGACTGTGAAGTTGATAAAGACCTCACCTGTTTTCTGCCTCATTTCAAATCCATTTTCTATGTCAAATGTATGTAATGGAACTTGGTCAGTGGTACACAACTTTTTCCAAAAGCCAGCGTGTTCTTTTGGGAGCTGGGGATCAATGGTATTTGCTGTACTATTCAGGATTAGGCACTCTGTGAGTTTGTATGCAACTCAGAGTAGTGAGATGGGTTGTTAGCTCTTTGGATCTTCTGGTGGTTTATTGGGTTTTCAGGATAGCAATGGTGTCAGCTTTTCTCCAGATTTTTGGAAGTATGTTACTTTCTAAACATTTATACTTGAATTTCTGAAGCCATCTTTTCATTGTGGCTCCGAACTTGGTAATAAATTCTAAACTGGGTCAGCAGCCTTGACAGTCTTGATCACTTCAATAGCTGCGTCAAAACTTATTGTTAGGGTGGGGGTGGGGGGTGTTAAATTAGTTGGGGTAGGGTGATTTAAGTTGTTCACAAGTCAGATGTTTAATCATTTCTGTGTATTTCTTGCTTGGTTTACTACATGTAATGTTGTTGCACCATTACCTTGATGGAGTTTACTGACACAGGGCAATGTCATTTTTTGACACCTTTGCCTATAAGGTAGTTAATGGTGCTCCATGCTTGTCTGCTCAAGTTGGTTATAGCCAATCTTTCTATGGTAGTAAGCCATCTCTCTTTTTTCACATTGTTCAATGCAGTACCCAGCTGTTCTGTAGTTCTTTTTTTTTTTTTTTTTTTTTTATGGTTGCAGAGTCATTGCATTGTTTGATGTTAAAGAGCTGTTCACAGCTTGTCCCAGAATGCCACATAATGGCTTCTATAGCCAAACTTTGTATATCTAAAGGCTATTTCAATTAGGCAGTTTGTAAATGTATTGTAGCCTTAATCAGTGTTGGTTTCTGCTGGGTCTTCTAGTTGGTTCCCTCTCTTGTTGGTTAGCCTTTAATACTTCTGTCAATTCACCTTCTGAAAGTTTCATCCTGGAGCTGGTCTGGATGGTGTGGGTTGAAAAATCATATTGTCAGTACTGTTGAGTGAAGATCTGTACTGAGATAACAGAAAATTGTCAAATTATTTTTTCTTGTTATTTTAAAAGCACAATTTAAAATCCCAGGCTACAAGCCTTTGGAAGTCTAACCGTTTCCTATATAAACTGAATATGCTGATACTATTTAAATATGTAACACAGAAATACAGAATATTTTTTCTATTGTAATATATTCTAGCTGTGCTTCTCCATAGTAGGAAATACCACATTGCTCATTGGTTGATGTGTCTGGTATAAGAAACATAAAAAAGGCAAAGAAAGCAATGGTGCTGCTGTTGAAAAAATACTTCAGGAATCTAGTGTGAACTGTAATATTCTACAGGGATTAATGCTAAGCATTCTAGGGTTATGGTTATTAATTATTAAGCTGCTGGCAAAATGGAACAATGTGTCCCAATAATATTGAATGAATATTAATTCCTCTGAGTCATAGCTGATTATTTAGCACCATACTTTTGTTGCTAGCACTATGACCTGAGAGCAGTGTTTTGGATTTGCAAAGCTACCAGGAAAAAAAAAAAAAAAAAAAAAAAAAATCACATTTGTAGCCTAAAAATGGAAACTTAAATGCTGACTGTAACAGAGTCCCATCAAGGGAACACTCAGACAATAGAAGCAAAGAGCAGGAGATAAGCAAGCATAACTTTGAACTGACCCACAAATGTCAGCCACTAGAGAACGTTCTCAAACCGTGGACAGATTGTATTTCCCATAATGGGAAATTAAAGCTCATCATGTTCTGTTTGAGTGAATGATTTGCTTTTGTCACAAGACCAAGTGGCTGAATATTTCTATCAAACGTGTATTCACAGTCTTGCTTTGAGAATGTGCTCTTATATTGGTTTTGGGATGTTGACAGAAACATGGCCTGCAGCAATTAAAGAGTAAGCAGGTCTCTTGCCAGAGAAGGGAAAGGGTAAATTAACAATCCAGCTTGTCTTTTGACTTACAAAGCTGCATAAAACAAAACAACACCAAACCAAGTAAGTTGTAACATAAAGGACTTTGGGCAAAATGCCTCAATAAGAAAAGATACTATTTGTGTTTAGAGAAATAGAACTAAGCTCACATGCAGGCTATAAGTGGAACTACAGTGCAGTTCACAATGTTCATTTTTATTGGAATAGCCTGTAAGGGCTTTGGCTGATATCTTGTTGTCATTCATGACCCCCAAGTCTCTTTCAGTCATGGTGCTAACAAGCGTAGCACTGCCAAGCCTGTAAGTGTGATGTGGGGTTTTTTCTCCTGAGGTGGAGCACCTTGCATTCCTCTATGTTGAATGCCATCAGGTTTTGATCTGCCTACCTTGCAAGCTTGCCAAGGTTGGCCTGGATTGCTAGCCTATCCTCTAAGGTGACCATACTTCCCCGTAGTTTGGTGTCATCAGCCAACTTAGCCAGTCTAGTTCTGACACCAGAGTCCAGATCATTTATTAATACACTGAAGAGTACAGAGCCGAGAACAGAGCCCTGGGGGACACCACTGGTCACCATGCACCATATTGATTCAGTTCCATCAACTGTTCCATCACTCTTGGGTCTGTCCACAGAGCCAGTTCCCTAGCCATTGGACTGGAAGGTTGTCGAGGATGCAGTTCCCTAATTTTACCATGAGGATATCATGGGACACCAGGTCAAAGGCTTTCTTGAAGTCCAAATATATGATATCAACCTTTTCTCTTTGTCCAGGTGATGTGTCACATGGTCATAGAAGGAAATGAGATTGGTCAGGCAAGACCTACTCTCAACAAAGCTGTGTTGACCATCTCTCAGAGTATTGCCTTCTGTTAGCCTGTTGTTAATGGCTTTCTTGATGATTTTTTCCAAGATCTTTCCAGGGATACAGGTCAAAATGATTGGCCTGTAGTTCCCCAGATTTTCCTTCCTCCCTTCACAAACCACTCTAATTAAAACGCCCATAGTGTTACATGTATTCAGTGTCCTGCACTTCAAAATGGCAGTGGGGGCATTTTAACTAAATCTTATGGAACAAGCTTTGGTTAAAGCACCCCCACCACCATTTTGAAGCACAGGAACACTGAATACATGTGATGCAGAAGCTGCTGGAGCATGCTAATTAGTACGTTCCAGCAGACTCAATTAATCAAGTCTGCTTCAATGCATGCTAATGGAGCAGACATCTGGCACCTGTATAGATGCCCTAAATGGATAAGACAGATAAAAAAGGAAAGGAAGAAAATGTTTCTTTACCTTCATTTTACAAATGGGAAAAAGGTACAAAGAGGTTATAGACAGGTTTTTCTAAGGAACCTAAGGAAGTCAGACATCCAATTCCCAAAGAGCTTCAGTAAGAGATGAGAATACACTTCCCCTGGGCTTGTTTGAAAATCCCAGCCTACAGCACTTGCCCAAGGTTCTGCAAGCAGTTTGAATAAAGCTGGGAACTGAGCCCTGGGTTGAGAGCTAGTGATTTATTTGTAAGATGACCTTACTCATTTGTCCTGAAAATTATCATACTACCAACTGGATTTTCTTTTACTGTATCTTATTTATGGTTTCCTGTTCTCTTTATCTTTTCCAATCCTATGCAATATTAAATTATCATAAAACTGACTCCATCAAGACTCAAGTGAAGGTACTATGCACTGGTGATTTATGTAGATTTTCAACCTGCCTGTCATGAGCCTTTCCATCTTCCTATACTCGTCCTTAAGTCTATGCCCTTACCCAGTACAATTGTTAATGCCATTTCTTGTAGTAAAATTAAGCCTGGATAATTGAAGTTTTAATTACTTTTAAAATTTAAAAAATTGATCTCCATGATACTAAACATATTTGCTTATATGCACTGAAGAAACCGTAACATGTGTAACAAGGGGGCAAACTAGGGGCTGGGTCCCATGCCAACACACCCACCTGTCTCTATGGGGCAATCTGCCCTCTTTTTCCTGCCACGACTTTGCTGTTTCTATAAATGGATGGTAAATGTGGGAGACTGCCCATTACATGCCCTAATGCCAGGGGGCGCTATCTGTGGCTCTGACCTCCCCTACACCACAGCCCATGCTTCACAAATGGCATCTACATAATGTTCTTAACCCACACCATGATTGGTGCTCCAAGGTCTCACAGAGACTCTCACTCACCCCCTGGAGCAGCAGGTCATTGTGCTCAAACTATAGGTCTTGCTTTTGACCCACACTTGGCCTCCTAGTAGTGAAGGACTTACCAAGGTAAGAACTCGCCCCTTACACTCTCTGGCTGAGCCTCCCCACTTGGCCTCTGGCCCAGCCATGACCTCAGGCATCAGAGGACATAACTTGGCCTACTGTGCCCACTCTAGGGCCTCTATACCACACCCCACCCTGGGGTCTGCTCATCATCTTCCAAGGCAGTTACTCACAGGGCTGGCCCTTGTGCTGCTCTTCAGGCTTACTCCCAGTTCAGCCCTACTCAACATGCCCCTGGGACTGCCCTTCAGGTCTACTCCTTGTTCAGCCCTACTTAGCCCCCCCTCCCATGCATAGTCCTTCAGGCCTACTCCCATTCAAACCTACTGTGTGTGGGACCACACAACTCCACCCTCTTCCCTAGGGCCTCACTACACCGTTTCCTCTCCCAGCTTCAGGGTCAACATCCCCCATAGGCTCAGGTGGCACTCCATTTGCTGTGCCTGGCACACCACACTCACTCCCTGGGGTCTTACATCTCTCATGGCTGCAGCAATGCCTGGCCCCACTACTTCTTCCAAAACCCACCTGAAGATGGGGGCTGGGGTTAAGGTGCCCCTCCTCACCTTTCACTGGGGAGGTAACTGTCCTGGCATTTCCTGGGGACTCCTGTGCCAACAGGATCCCCACCAGGCCACCCTTCCCTGGCAGGGTACAATTTTAGGTCATGTCCAAGACCAAGAGCCTCTAGCCCCTACCTGCTAGATGTTCCATGCAGTTCAGCCATGCAATGTTTCTGCCTGGGCTGGCAACAGCAAACTGCTTTGTTTATATAGGCAGCCAGTGTTCTAAAATGGCTGCCACAATCAAGCAGCTGCTGGCTGCCTGACTCAGCCCTCAAAGTGGTAGGCACTGCAAGTGCACTGCCACAACATGTTACTGTAAGTATTTTTGCCTTATATTCTTAAGTATTCTCTTCACATAAGGCCAGATTTTCAAATATCTTTAGGCACCTAAAATTTAGCTAGGTACACACTGGATTTTTCAAAATGCCCTTATTGTCTGACTCCAACCGAAATCTATAAGGAATTAGGTATCTAAGAAATTTGAGAAGTCTTTCAAGGAGTAGGTATATAGAGCCTTAGGAGGACTTAGGTGCTGAAGTCCAAAGTTCAAAACATTAAACTTTCTATTCAATTGACACCAGGCTATTGGTGCCTAAGATCATTGGCCTTAAAGATCTCTATGTACTTAGAGGTCTGCTCTGGCAGTATGCAACAGCTCGGTGATAAGCTCAAACCTAAGGCTTGTTTTTCATCACAAACTAGGCCTTTCTCTGCCTATCTTGCTTTCAGGATTTAATCCAGTAGGCATTCTCAAGCTATGAATAATGGATCAGGCATCAGAATTAGTTTGGGTGAAGAAAGCCAGGGTTACCTCTTTTTATTGAGATTTCCACTTATCCAGGATATAAAGATATAAAGTTAATTCCCTCCTGATTGAGTGATCTGAACCCACATTACTTGCTTCCTAGGAAAAGCCTTGAACTATTGAGCTATTGGATATTCTTGGATGTTGAAGAGTTCTAATTTGCTCTAATTTGAAGAGTATGATGGCTAGTGGTTAGGACACATGGCAGGGAAAGGGCAGAGCTGGATTATGTCCCATGTTCCAGGGAATCTTTAATTTTTTTCTGTTCATTTTAATAGTATCTAGGATTGAAACCTGGGCCTCCCCTTTCTCAAGTGAGTGTCCTAACCACTTGACAGCAGAATCATGCTCCCAGTCTTTGACCCAATTGCAAACGGGAACAGCTTTAACAAGTGCAACTGAGAATTTCTTTCTATGCCCACTACCTTTCTTAATATCCTATAGCCTACCTGTCTTGACAGGTAGAATGATATAAACCCACATCCTTCAGGCAGAGGCAGAAACTGGACCAAATTCTTCCAAGGGCCTTGGGGTGAGATTACAATTAGACCATGTCAGGACCACTTAAAACCTGAATGATGAACACACATTAAGGCTCTCATTAACAGGTATTAAGTGCCCTCTACAAACCACCGTATACAAGAAACCTACAGACCAACATACATCCTAAACACACCAAGAAAGCTCTAATATACAGCCAAGCCCTTTCATAGATTCATAGATGTTTGGGTCAAAAGGGACCTTACAAATCATTGAGACTGACCTACTACCCTGGGCAGGAAAGAGCACTGGGGTCAGACGACCCCAGCCAGGTGTATGTCTAGCCTCCTCTCAAAGACCACCAAGGTAGGGGAGAGCACCACCTCCTTTGGAAGCCTGTTCCAGATTTTGGCAACCTTTACCATAAAGAAGTTCTTCCTGATGTCTAACCTAAATCTGCTCTCTGTCAGTCTCTAGCCATTGTTCCTAGTTACCCCCAAGGGGTGCCATGGTAAACAGAGCATCTCCTATTCCTTGCTTTCTCCCCTGCACTGATGAATTTGTAGGCAGCCACAAGATCACCTCTCAGCCTTCTCTTGTGGAGGCTGAAGGGATCCAGGGCCCTCAATCTCTCCTCATAGGGCTTTGCCTGCAGGCCCCTGCCATATGAATAGCCCTCCTCTGAACCCTCTCAAGGTTATCCACATCCCTCTTGAAGTGTGGTGCCCAAAACTGGACATACTACTCCAACTGCGGCCTGATCAATGCCGCATAAAGGGGAAGCATCACCTCCTTGGACCTGTTTGTCATGCACCTGCTAATGCACGATAAAGTGCAGTTAACTTTAATGATCACTTCATCACATTGATACCACTGAATTTGCATTGAGGAGAACACCTGTGATCGTCACCTCATAAATCTCAAAAGGGCTTTCACCCAACAAGGACACTCGTCCAGAGAGATAGATCGCACTTTTGAAAGATCCACCTGGATACCACTTGAAGAATTACTGCTGTACAAAAAGAAACTCCCCATGAATTATACATCATTAGTTATGACTTACCATCCTTCCCTGGAACCTATATGGAAAATCCTCAAACAATTGCAGCCCATACTAGAAGATGACCAAATTCTTAAAGAGATCTTTTCAAAATCACCCATCCTAGCTTTTAAACAAGCACTGAACCTCACCAACCTCATCACCAGAAGCAACCTTGCTCTGGCCCAAAGCACACCTAATAGATCCAGACCACACCAAGACAAGAAATGCAAAACCTGCCAACACATCTCCACCACTCATAATAACTATACCCCACAACATTCCTGGATCTTACACATGTACCTCCAGAAATGTAATGTATCTAATCCAGTGTACTGAATGGCCTGATGGAAACTATGTGGGAGAAACAACAACTGTGTACTGTTCTAACACACATCAGAAATCTATCAGACAAAAATACACAATTACTGTGGGTAATTCTCACAAGTCAACCACTCTCTCTCCAATCTCTCAGTTCTAATCCTCAAAAGGAATTTACAAAACACCTTTCATAGATGAAACTATGAACTTCACTTCATAAATCTACTGGATACAAAAAATCTGGACTAAATATATATTATATATACTAAGTATATATTATGTATTAAATATATTATAAATAAATAATATATTGCATATTTACTGGACTCTGGCTGCTTTACCACTCCATCCAGGAAGAGCACAGACTATCTGCAGACACTTCCTCAGCCTGATGAAAGGTGTCTGTGCCCAAAGGCTTGCTAAGAATTTTTCCAACTAATTGTGTTGGTCTAATTAAAGATATCAGATTTATCCAAAGAACCTTGTCTGCCTATTTCCTTAGACCAACACGGCTAAAACCTACACTCCTGGACTAAATATAGATATTAGATTTATGGCACATTATATTTTGCCTGCCATCCAATAACCCTAGGTAAGCTCTCCACATTTTACCAGCTGCATTTTATCACTGGTCAGCTTTCCACTCCCCCATCCCGACACACACCTACCTGTCTCACACTACTGACTTCTATCACCTCTGATTTTCTCTGCCATGCATTTTCATAAACCTGCATTTTTCATATTGGCTTAAGCTTCTGTTCCATCCAAGACAGCATATAAACACCATTGGCCTCTCCCTATACCTGAAGAAGGATATTTGCACCTAAAAGCTGGTAATGAAAATATTTCCAACCAATTCGTTGGTTTAATAAAAGATATCATATTTACCCAAAGAACCTTGTCTGCCTAAGTGCCTTCTAGGCACTTTAAAGTGATCCCACTTCAGGCAGGGATTATCCTTGGACCATGGTACCTAGCTCAAGTTAATTTCTGGCTGTTCAACGGAGATAAAACCACCCATTTCCATTTCTCCAGTATCCCAGGCACAGCTGGGGCAGTCAGGTAGCAGGTGGATGGGAAAGTGGTGAATGGGGAGGGAGAAGAAAGGCGTGAAGTGGGGCAGAGGGACAAGGGGGAGGGTGCACTGGGAAGCAGGGAAGAGAGGCAGGAGTGAAAGGGGGAAGACAAAGGGGGGCAAGGGGAGAGGGGGCGAAGTGGGTCGGTGGAAGCTGCCAAGCTGCTGCTCTCTCTGCCTCCTGAATCACTTCCCTCCCCCCCCAAATTGCCCCCTTCAAGCCTGGATCACCCCCAGCCACCTCAATCCCCCTTGCTGCCCCAGTTGCTACGCTGCTACCCTGATCAACCCTTAACCTCCAAATGGCCCTGCCCCAATTGTCCCCTCCATCCCCCATTGCTTCCCCATTCTTACATTGCCACCCTGATCAGCCCAAGAGTGGTGGTGGTGGCAGCAATGGCAGTCCTGGTTACCCCTCCCAGGATCCCTGCAGCCCATGCTGTCCACATCCATCCAGCCCCAGCCCCAGCCCCTTCCAGGCCCCACACTGAAGAGGGGGCAGAGGATTGGAAATGTGGGCAGGTGAACACGCCCCTCCCCCACCGTTGCTTCAGTTGTTTCTCTTCGAATGATCAGTGTGGCACTGTGGCTACCTTGGAGTGGAGGCACTGATGGGAGGAAGAAAGGACAATTTAGGATATGGAGGTGCAGAGAGGGTGATTTGGAGAATGGGGTGGGGCAATCCAGGGGCCAATTTGGGAGAGGGGGAAAAATCAGAGGGGCGGAGGGGGTGATTCAGGGGCAGCAATTAAAGTGCTGGGGCTTCTTCCCTTCTTGCTCACCTATTCTGTGACTAAAAAGGCAATGAGTGGGTAAGCACTAAGCAGACTTGGTAGCTCCTAGTGCCTCTGTTCACTAGTCCTTTAGCAGCAGTCTGAGCAGTGCACATTAGAGAGGGCATTAACCATTCACATGTGGCTGTTCATAGCATGTGCTAACTTTAACACCAACTAACATTCCTTTGCTCCATGATCAGAATGGGAGCAGGGATATTGCTCCGTGCCCTAGCGGCAGCCTGCTGTGGGGGGCAAAGAGTAACATCCTGGTCCCTGCTTCAATTGCAGAGCTCAGGGCGGGAGCTGCCTGCACAAAGTGAGTTTCCCACCCAGCTCGGAGCTGGCTGTGATCTGCCCTGGAACAGCCCCACTAGGCACAGGGCTTGTTCCCAAGTGCATGGGATGGGAGAGTTCTGCAGCAGCAGCTGTCTCCCAGCCCCATGCACATAATGAGAGACACTCCTGATATGTATGGGAACAGTAGAACTCATCTGGTCCAGTGCACATGGGTACTAGCCTCCAGCTCCATGCCAGCCCCCGGGCTAGCACCAAAGGGCAGTCTGGAGCTCACTCTGGCTGCTCTGAGGGTGGGGGGGTAGGGAGCAAAAGCAGCCTTGTACCAGGCTGCTCCCATTGGGAGCAAATCTGCTCCCAAAAGGGAACGTGTGTGGATGCACCCCCCCCCCCCCGTATGCTAACTGCACAGTATTTTTACTTTTACTTTTAATTAATAGCACGTGTAGACACACCCGCTATCTCTCATTATAACCAGATGCTTTTGAACCATTTGGACTTGTTCCTGCTACTAAATTACACTATATTTCTAGTTCAAAGTTACAAATTCTCACAAACAACCTAATAAAATGACAGATTTTACTTACAAATATTCATGAAAGAAAACCTTGCAGTTTCTCACAGTTTTCCTTAAAAGTATGGTAATTTTTATCATTGTTTCCATTACTTTGGTTTTTAATTCACTCTTTCAGATTAAAAAATAGAAAACAAAACACTAGAATCTGCATTTGAAAAAAGAGAGTCTGAATCCAGCAGCATTAATTCACTTTTCTATCATTTTATCCAAGGCCAGAATTTGGTTATTGAACAGTTGCAAAACCAAATACTTCAAACTCATCCTGTAAACAGCAGCAATGGACTATAAGAAATGGACATCAGTGTTTTTCAAACCTTGGAACACCCAGGGTCACTTACAACTGCTAAAGGAAATTATCCATCCAGATCTGTATCAACAAATATTTAGGTCTCCCAAGTGGGTATTTTTGGGGGGCTTTTTGACAACTGTTGATGTGATTTGCTCTTAAAAAATAACTTGGTTTAAGTTCCACAAATTTTCAACATGGAAATGGCAAAGGAACTACATAATCAATTTAGAGTCTCATTCAACCCTGAGTTAGGTCTGCATTCAGCATTCCAGCCTATGTTTACAGCTGGAGAGAAATTGAATTATCTACATGGTATTATTTTAGTATAAACGAACAGGAAGACTTGACCAAAATTGATGACCCAGCGGGTGCTGCCCCTCCTCAACTGTACTGTATATACAGAGCTTTCTAGTCTCCAATTTATTGGTTTGTCAGAAACTTCAGTTATTTTCATCAAGTTGAGTTTTACATTAAACATCCCTCCACTTAATTGGAAACATGCGGATATATTTGGGCAGCATCCATATTCCTGCTCAAATAAAAGGGGCACTTTGTTACAAATTCAGCATACTTTGCTGTTAAATTATATTTTGCTAGCAATTACAATTAAATATGAAGTTCACACTTAATAGAAAACCTTGTAATCACATGGGAATAGTTCTCCCATGAACATGATGTGTGGAGGGGGAAGGGACCCCTCACCTTCATTTAAATAATGAAACAAACAGCCCTACTGGTGAGTTAAATAGGGATTTTAAGACAGGGATGGAAACTGTTTAAAAAGCTTATTTAACCCTCTCACCTGCTACTTCTTGCTCTCTTAGGAGGCACCTTGTTGAAGGCAGAAATCAAAGGAAAGTAGGAAGGGCTAGAAAGTGCCTCAATGGATTGATTACTTCCTGGTTTTACCTTATTATTTTGAGTCCTATTGTATAATACTGTGAAAGAATGACCGTGGCTAGATGGATGGGGTTGAATTCTTCGGGGGAAGAAAAGATTCTAAGTTTATTCTCATCATGGATTTGCAAAAAAACCCAATTCTAAATGGACATTGGAAAGCAAACAAAATGGCAGATTTGCTATAATTTCAGATAAATATTTCTGAGAGGTCTCTAACACACACTCTCCCCTTGTAAGCAGTTGAGTTTCTGATCAGCATAACTTTCTGCTGCATATTGTGAATGCATTCAGTGCATAAAATGCCATTGATTTCAGGGTGTGTGTGTAATCATTCAGATTTCTCTAACACCTTTCATTTGAGGATCTCAAACAAGCGATTAAGTTTGAAAATATACCAATGGGAAGTCTAATAATACTAATTTTCAGAAGTGTAAAGTAAGTTGCAAGGAGATTACACAACTTACCCAATGTCACACAATTAGTTATTAACCAAGTGGAGAACAGAGCCCAAGAACAGAAGTAGTGGCAACTCAAAGTCTCTATTAGCATGAAATTTAGGAAATATTTGTCTTAATTCTGAATTGAAAAAATATTTTCAAAAATTCCCTATCAGTTTCTGAAAAGTTTTTATTTTTAGAATGGCAAAGTTCTTTGAGTAAATGTGATATCTTTTCTCAGACCAGCTGAGTAGTTGGAAAAAAGTTCTTAGCAAGCTTTTGGGTGCAATTATCCTTCCTCAGGCAAAGGCGGTCTCTGCTGTTCTGAGACTCCAAGGAATAAAAGAAGCTAAAAGTCATGACCCTTCCCTGCTGGCTCTTCACCCCACCTCCCAGGGAGCCATGTGACCGGAGCCTCATGAACAGGATGCACAACCAGGCATGCTTCTGGGCCTGGCATATGAGTTTAGAATAGGAGTTTGTGTAGGAGGGTAAGCATGAGAGCCTGAGGCCTTGCCAATGTGCCCTAGGGAAGTAGTCCCATCAGTAGCCAGGTTACCAGTGGCACAAGGCAGATGGCCACACCCCGAGGGTCCCCTTGGACTCTGTGCCCCATCCCCTGGCACCTCAGAGGCCTTCACCCAGACAGAACCCATAGTTCCAGGCTCCATGCAGATGAAGCCCCTGGCTCTCAGCTGCAAAGGCTGCCTAGCACATTTCCAGGCTCATGGGACTGGGAGCATAGCCACCTCCCCTTGCGAGGTTTACTCCACTTTGGAGTCTCTTGGATGCCAGATAGAGAAGTTCCAGGCCACAGTCCAGAGACTGCATGCCATAAGGGATGGTGAGCAGGAGATAGACTCCTACTGCCAGGCCCTTCACACCCTAGAGGCAGAGGGTAGATCAAAGTCACCTCCCATGACAAGGGAGGACTCAGGGATCTCCTATACTGTCCAGCCAGGGGTTTGGACCAAGGTGGTCAAGGGCCCCAAGGCCCACCACACCAAGGTCCCCTCCCTTCGGGAGCTTTGCGAAAGGTACGAACTTCTTGCAGCCCCAGTAGAGCCTGCAGAGCTGTCAGCTCCTGCAGACATGGGAAGATCACCCGCCCCTACTGTCCCTAAGATAAAACACAGGGTGGTCATCATGGGAGACTCCCTCCTGAGGGTGACTGAGGGGGCACTTTGCCACCCCAACCCCCTAACTCAGGGGGAGGTCTGCTACTTCCCGGGGGCCTGCATCTGGGACAAGCAAAAATCCCAAAGATTATCCAGCCCTCCGACCACTACCCTATGCTCCTTATCCATGGCTCAGAGCAATCCCAGCCAGGCCATGAGAGACTACAGGACTCTGGGAGTTAGGTTGGGGGTGCAGGTGGTCTTTTCCTTGCTTCTCCCAGTTGTTGGTCATGGGCTGAGGAGGGAGATACAAGTTGAGGTAGTCAACCAAAGACTGCGGTGCTGGTGTCATTGTGAAGGCTTTGGCTTCTACAATCACAGTCCGCTCTTTGGTGAGAGAGGCAATGGGCTGCTGGGGAGAGATGGCCTCCACCTCTCTTCGCTGGGGAGGAGGCTCTTCTTGGCCAGACTAGCTGACCTGCTTGACCAGGCTTTAAACAAAGCCCACTGGGAGTTCAGGCCCACTGGGCAACCTAAGCCCACTGGGCAACCTTTATAAATCCATCAGGCTAAGGCACTTAAGAGAACCTATCCTTACCCTAACCCTGGAATGATCTGTAGTGAAGGCAGGGGACCCCAGTGGGACACTTACCTGCCTGTACACCAATGCCAGGAGCTTGGGGAAAAAACGAGAGTAATTGGTCCTCCTGCTAAACAAGAATGACTATGACCTCATAGAGATAACGGAGATCTGATGGGACTCCACCTATGACTGGACCACAGGTACAGATAGCTATACCCTGTACAGGTGAGATCGTGCAGATAAAAGGGGTGGGGGTGTATCTCTCAATTGACATTGGCATCCAAGAGGGAAGACTGGAGTCTCTGTGGGTTAAAATACGTGTGGAACGTGGCACAGAGGACATCATGGTAGGACTCTACTACAGACCTCCTAACCAGGACAAGAGCTAGACCAGGAATTTGCCAGGAAACTGGCTGAGGCTGTACACTCTCAGTGCATGGTTGTCATGGGAGACTTTAACTACCCAGACATCTCATGGGAAGAGCACTTGGCCAACTTGAATTGGTCACAAAGCTTCCTCATGCATGTGGATAAGCTGTACCTGACTCAAGAAGTCTATGGGCCAACAAGAGGTAAAATGTTGCTAGACCAAAGGGATTGACCAAAGGGGATGACCTAGTCAGTGATTTAAGAATCGATGGAAAGCTGAGTGATAGTGACCATAAGCTGATCGCCTTTACTATCCATTGCAAAGCTGGTGAGTCAGTCAGCAATACAGAAGTCCTCAACTTCAGGAAAGCTGACTTTGACAAACTCAGGAAGCTCATTGTCGAGGCCCTAAAGGACCATGACTCAACAGGAAGAGGAGTCCAAGAGGAGTGGTTGCTCCTCAAGGGAGTGATCCTGACAGCACAAGGGATGGCCATCCCATCTCAGACAAAGGGTAGCAAAAGGGCTCAGCAACCCCCTTGGCTCATCAGGGAACTTGAGGACCTCCTATACCTCAAAAGAGAGACTTATAAAGGATGGAAGGCTGGAATTACCACCAAGGAGGAGTACTCAGTACTGGTCCGTGCCTGCAGCGAGCAGATCAGGAAAGCCAAGGCTGCAACTGAGCTCCAGCTGGCTTCATATATCAAGGATAACAAAAAGTCGTTTTTCAAGTATGTAGGGAGTCAGAAAAAAAGCAAAGGTAACATTGGACCCCTGCTGAATCAAATGGGACAGCTGATAACTGACACCCACAAAAAGACCAAACTGCTTAATGGGTACTTTGTGTTGGTCTTTCATCAGTCTAATGGGACCGCCCTGCCTAGCAAGACACAGAACAGCCAGGGTGAGGGCATATTTATACCCAGCATCAGTGTTGATTTAGTAAAGGATCACCTTGAGAGGCTAAACACCTTCAAGTCAGCTGGTCCTGACAGATTATACCCTAAGGTACTCAAAGAGCTGGCAGGTGTCGTAGCCCAACAATTTGCAAAAATATTCAAAAACTCATGGTGCTCAGGTGAAGTACCTGAAGACTGGAAGAGAGCCAATGTGGTAGCTGTTTTCAAGCCACCACCTGCTGGACCTGGTCCTGGCCACAGGGGATGACCTGGTGAGGGGACTCCAGGTTCTTGACCATCTGGGCAACAGTGATCATTGCCTACTGGAATTCACCATCCAGAGCAGGGTGTCAACGGCCTGCAGCAAGGCAGTAGCAGTTGACTTCAAAAGAGCCAACTTCAATGAGTTGAGGAGATTGGTAGGAGGGACACTGGGGTCCTGGAGGGTAAGAAAACTGGGTGTCCAAGACAAGTGGTCGTTCTTTAAGGAGACAATCCTCTGAGGGCAAGAGTGCTGAAAAGCCCCCTGGCTCACCAAAGGCATTCAGGAATGCCTGAAAGCCAAAAAGGAGGTGTACACCCAGTGGAAAGGAGGGGCTATCACCAAAGAGAAGTATACCTCCATTGCTTGGGTCTGTAGGGGGGCCTGTTAGGAAAGCTAAGGCAGATATGGAACTAGGGATTGCATCAAGGACAACAACAAGTCCTTTTTTAAATACATAGGGAGTCTGAAGAAGGCACCGGGTAACATGGGGCCCCTGCAGGATATGCTTGGCAATCTGGTAGTTGTACCAGCGGAAAAGGCAGACCTTTTTAATAAATTCTTTGCCTTCATTTTTTTGCACAGGAACTGGGACATCTCCCCCACTGGGATTCAGGACAGACTTAGGAGAAACTCCTCCAGACCTAGGGTCAGGGAGGACTGAGGGAATTTTTGGAGGGGCTGGACATGTTCAAATCGCAGGTCCAGACACTCTCCACCCCAGGGTGCTGAGGGAATTAGCAGGGGTCATTGCGGGCCCCCTGGCACAGCTTTACAAGCACTCATGGTGCTCTGGCCAGGTGCCAGACGACTGGAAGAGGGCCAATGTGGTCCCCATTTTCAAAAAAGGGAGAAGGGAGGACCCGGGTAACTATAGGCCCGTTAGTCTTTCTTTGATCCTGGGGAAGCTCTTTGAGAAAATTATCCAGGAGCACATGTGTGAAGGACCAGCAGGGGAGATGATGCTCAGGGGCAACCCGGAGCATCATTAGGGGCAAGTCCTGTCAGACCAACCTGATTGCGTTTTACGATCAGGTCGAAAAATCATTCAATACAGGTGTCGCAATGGATGTAGTCTTTCTGGACTTCAGGAAGGCCTTTGACACTGTCTCCCACCCCATTCTCATTAAAAAGCTAGGTGACTGTGGCATTGATGCCTACAGAGTCAGATGGATCGTAAACTGGCTGAGGGGCCGCACCCAGAGTGTGGTGCTGGATGGGTCATATTTGACCTGGAGGGATATGGGCAACGGAGCCCCCCAGGGCTTGGTCCTCGGGCCTGCACTGTTCAATTTCTTTGTTAGTGATTTGGATGAGAGGGTGAAAAGTACCCTGTTCAAATTTCCTGATGACACAGAGATTTGGGGTGAGGTAGGTACACTAGAAGGGAGAGACAGGATACAACTGGACCTGGACAGGTTACAGGGGTGGGCGAATGAGAATAGGATGGGATTCAATACTGACAAGTGCAGGGTACTGCACTTGGGCAGTAAGAACCAGCAGCATACCTATAGACTGGGGAACTCCCTTCTCATAAGCACAGTGACAGAAAGGGATCTTGGAGTCATCATTGATTGCAAGATGAACATAGGCCGCCAATGTGAGGACGCAGTCAGTAAAGCACCTTGTCATGCATCCACAGATGCATCACCAGCAGGGCCAAGGAGGTGATCCTCCCCCTCTATGCAACATTGGTCAAGCCACAGCTGGAGTGCTGCGTCCAGTTCTGGGCGCTGCACTTTAGGAGGGATGTGGCCAGCATCAAGAGGGTCCAGAGGAGGGCTACTCTCATGATCTGGGGACAGCAGGGCAGGCCCTACGAGGAGAGGTGACAGGACCTGAACCTGTTCAGCCTTCACAAGAGAAGGCAGAGAGGGGACCTGGTGACAGTCTATAAACTTACCAGAGAGGACCAGCAGGGAATGGAAGAGACCTTGTTCCCCTGAGCACCTCCCAGAGTAACAAGGAATAACGGCCATAAGTTGTTTGAGACTAGGTTCAGGCTGGACATTAGAAGGCACTAATTAATTCACTGTCAGGGCAGCTGGGATCTGGAACCAACTTCCAAGGGAAGTTGCTGGCTCCTACCTTGGGAATCTTTAAGAAGAGGCTTGATAATTACCTAGCTGGGGTCATATGAACTCAAACCTACCAGGGGTCATACAAGCCCAGTATTTATTCCTGCCCAGGGCAGGGGGTCAGACTTGATGATCTTCTTAGGTCCCTTCTGACCCTACATCTATGAAACTATGAAAGGGCGGAACATAGATCCCAGCAATTACAGGCCAATCAGCTTGACCTCAATCCCTGAGAAAATTCCTGAGAAAATTATCAAAGAGACCCTTCTGGATAAGCTGGCTAAGGGCAACATCCTGAGGGATAGACATCATGGGTTTGTCATGGGTAAGTGTTGCCTGACCAAACTCATCTTCTTCTATGATGAGCTGACGTATCACCTGGACAAGGGAGAAGAGATTGACATCATATATCTGGACTTCAAAAAAGCCTTTGCTCTGGTGTTCCATGACCTCCTCATGGAAAAATTGATCAGCTGTGGCCTTAGCTACACAACAGTCTGATGGCTGGGAAACTGGCTCTGAGGTCAGACTCAGAGAATAGTGGTCAATGGCAGGGAATCATTATGACACTCTGTGACCAGTGGCATTCCCCAAGGCTCTGTCCTTGGACCGGTTCTCTTTAACATCTTTATAAAAATGTGGACATTGGTGTCAGAAGTGCACTGGCTAAGTTCACTGATGACACTAAACTTTGGGGCATAGTATCCACACCTAAGGACAGGCTAATGATCCAGGCAGGCTTGGATAAACTTAGTAAGTGAGTGGACACAAATATGATGACATTCAATACCAATAAATGTAAGGTACTCCACCTCGGGG